>NW_012267405.1:2616109-2724923 GCF_000151885.1 Dipodomys ordii
TTTACTCAAGGATGGCACTCTACCATTTGAGCCACAGTGCCACTTTCAGCCTTTTCTGCTTATGTGGTACTGAGGAATTGAAGCCAGGGCTTCATGCATGTATGGTAGGCAAGCACTCTACCATTAGGCCATATTCCCAGCCATGACTTTTTTGAGACACGATCTTAATAACTTTTTTTTTGGCCTGCACTGGTCTCAAACTACCAGTTTAGCTAAACTATCTAAACTAACATTTTATCTATCTGATCATTTTCCATATCTGATGACAGCTTTAGTCCCCACTCCCCATGTGACATCTGACACTCCCCTAGGCTTGCCTCTTGGGTCTATTTAGCCAGAATTTCCCTAGACCTGATGTTTCCTGTTAGAAAATTCCCAACCAATGTTAACATCCCCCCATCCATCCACTAGAACAAAGTTCCTTGGTTATAAATTTCCACTTTTCAAGTCAGGTGTAGTGGAGTGCTGTCCATACTTTCAGCTGCTTAAGGAAGGAGGGACTGAGGCAAGAGGCTCTACTTGAACCTAGGAATTTGAAAACAGCCAGGATTGGTCCCAACAAACAAATAAAATTTACAACCCCACTTTTCTTCATATTTGGAGCTGAGTAGGTTTCTCTCCCTTACCGCAAGCCTACTTAAGATGATCACTGTACCATCAACAATCTGCCTTACCATTCTCCTTTTCTTTTTTTTTCTAGGTCCAAGAGCAGAACTTGAATTCAGTACCTGCAGCCACTTTTGCTCATTCAATAGTGTTCTGCCAACTGAGCCACACCTCCAACCCCATGCCTTACCATTCTTTAACAACTGCCATGAATTATTTTTTAACAAACACCACAACTAGATACATTATAGTAAAACTTCTAAAAAGTGAAGACAAATTTAAAAAGAAGGCTGGTACTGGTGGCTCATATTTGTAATCCTAGCTACTCAGTAGGCTGTGGTTTGAAGCCAACCTGGGCAGTAGAGTTTGTGAGTCTCTTATCTCCAATCAACCATAAAAAAACTTGAAGTGGAGATGTGGCTCAAGCTATAGAGTACTAGCCTTGAGCAAAAAAGATCAAGGACAGCACCCAATCCCTGAGTTCAAGCCTGAAGATTGTCATTTAAAAAAATTAAAAGGCCCTGCATGCATGAGGTCCTGGGTTCGATTCTTCAACACCACATAAGCAGAAAAAGCCAGAAGTGGCGCTGTGGCTCAAGTGGTAGAGCGCTAGCCTTGAGCTGAAGAGCTGAGGGACAGTGCCCAGGCCCAGAGTTCAGGCCCCACGACCGGACCCAAAAAAAAGCCTGTGAAGTTTCCAAAGGGACAGTCAAGGAAGAACTACAAAGACTCTGGAATCAGAAATCAAAATGGCTTTTATCTTTCAACAGCAAATCTACTTTTATCTTTCAACAGCAAGTCTAAACACAAAGAACTAGATAAATGAGGTGGCATAAACCCAGCAGTTAGGAGATGGAGAAGAAAGGATGGTAAGTTTGAGGCCAGCCTGGGATGGATAGTGAGACCCTGCCTCAAACAAAACAAAACAGAACTAGAAAGCAATACCTTCACAATTTTGAGGGAAAAGTATCTCCAACCTAGAACTTCATGCCCAATAAAACTTAGATAAACTAAAGACATTTCAATCCCATAAAGTCACTAAGTCATTTCTTTCCATACAGACATATTTAGGAAAATATTGGAAGTCATGTTACTTGTTAGAATCAGGGAACAACCCCAGAGGAAGCGGATAAGCTATGAGGGGAAAAGAAGGGCATGCCGAGTGACAGTGAGGGTGAAATCAGCCTGGACAGCCACGTGGGGGCTCAGGATTTACCAGCCATTCTAAGATGGTACTGAATTCTATGGAGATGAGCCATTAAACGATTACTGAGAACTTAACAGCAATAGATGATATTTGCTCTTAACTGGTAAATTTTAGTTGGCTCATTAACATTTGGACCTATGTAAACCAATCCTGGTGATGAAGGGAAGATGACTATGTTTCTAAAGACTGAGCTCTTCTGACCTACTGAGAAAGTTACTCCTTTTAAAGAAAAAAAAAAAAAGTATACCAAAAAGTCCTTATCAGCATGTTAAAGGTAGAATCCACCATTCGCCATCCACTCACATGACATCCAGCACAGAATCATTACGGATGACCTTATGAGAGACATCAGCAAGCAGGAAAAGACCTCCATCTGTCCTCCGGATGCTAGCTGCATACCCAGGCCAGATCTGCAATCTGAAGAGAGATAATCTTTACAGTTCTGAAAGGAACAAGGCCAATTCCATGTCTTCATTTGAAACAATCGTTTGAATCCAAACTGCTTTTCTGTCATAACAATGAGGAAGCCCCAGAAAATAAACTAAATCAATATCACTGCAAATTTACTGAAAAATCCAAACTAACAAAAAGACTTAACCAATAAATTATGTTCACTACCATAAAACACTGTTGAAATATTTGTCCTTAGTAGTTTCTTTCCAGAATATTCAAAGGTAAAGGAGAAAAAAACCCACCAACCTGTGTTGCTGTAGTACCATGGCACTTGTAGGGTCATAGAAGTTTCTCCCCACAAGCTTCATATCTAAAAGTTTCATTACCCTGAAATTAAAAATCAGAACGTATTTTTTTTTCTCTTTTGTAGTGCTGAGGATGGAGTCAAGGGTATTCATTCATGCTAGGCACATATTCTACCACGAGCTACACACCACTTCCCAGCCCTTGAATGGGCTAACAGAAAAATGTTCAAATTAAGCTCTATTTCTCTTGGCTATGTTTTCCTTTGGAAGTCTAAAGGGTCAGAAATGTTTGTGTTCTTTGCAAAATATAGCTTTTATGTTCAGAATAATCTTGTTAAAAGAAAAACCATTTATCTTGCATTTTGTACAAATGACAGTAACTAATTAACACCAAGTTATTTCCCAGACTCAGTTTCCACGTTTGGAATCAATAGCCTACCAAAGGGTGTTATGCTTGTTCCTGGCAGTTCAGTTTACTCAGCAAAAATTAAGTTCTGTTTTATCAAATGAGAGAAGTTTTGGAATAAAAGCTATAGAATTAGAGAGTCTCAAAGGAAGCTAAATAATTGTTGCCTTGTCTTTAATCAAAAAATCCAAGGGGATTCTTACAGCAGATGTTTCTTGCACTCTTTGAATAGCTCCCTTACTAACAACACAAATAAATACATAATATAAACATCTTTTTTCTTTCAAGTTTCTTGAAAGAAAGCTATATCCCTACCCAGCTACCTCCAAACCTCAATTTGTATACTCAAATCTGCCCAAGCACACTTGTGAGAGAATTTTTGAGCAAGTGAGTATCAAGATCTTCCAGTTATTTACTACAAGTTTCCAAACCCATCTAGGGTTATGTCCATGATAGATGTAATGCTATCCACATTGCTTGAAGAGTATTATCAAAAATACAAGGCTGATGTTGAAACCCAGCAAGATTAACGCTGTTTTCTTACCGCCGGAAGACAACATTGTAGAAGGGAATGCACAAGTCAGAACAAGGCTCCAGGATCTTTGTCAACTGAATCTTTACGCTTATCTCCGCGTCATCAGTTTTCCTTTGACTTTTTAACTCAACAACCTAACCGATAAACATACACAAATAAAAAAAGAAATGACTACCTGGCACTGGTGGCTCATGCCTATACTCCTATCTACTCAGGAGGCTGAGGTCTGAGGATCATGGTTTGAAGCCAGCCCAGGAAGAAAAGTCCATGAGATTCTTATTTCTGAAAGAAGCCAAAAGTGGAGCTGTAGCTCTACTTGAGTTTCACCTTGAGCAAAAATGCTCAGGGTTGGTCCTCAGGCACTGAGTTCAAGCTCCAGGACCAGCACAACAAGAACAACAAACACAGAATCACCAAGCTATGATCTAACCCAACTGCATAAAAAACACTGCAATATCACAAAATATTTTGTTTTCCCTCACTTTCACTTTCCTGCCCACATCAGCAAAACCATAGCATGACTACCAAGAGTCAAGAGATTGTTTGGTAAGAGAAATCCATAGTTCAAAGTTGAAGTTTTAAGCCATTTTTTTCAAGTTATTTTTTTGGTAGTACTGGGGTTTGAACTTCAATGCCTTGTGCTTGCTAGGCAGATGCTCTATCTCCCAGCCATGCCTTAGTCCTTGTTTTTTCTGGTTACTTTGAGATAGGGTCTCTTTTTTTGCCCAGGCCTGTGTCTAGACCTCAGTTCTACTTTACACTTCCCACCATGGCTGAGATGACAAGACAGGAACGCACCACGGTGTCCAGTTACTTCCACTAAGATGGAATCTAGTCAACAATTTTTTTTGCCCAAGGTGGTCTGGAACCATAATTCTCCTAATCTTAGCCTCCTGTGCAACTAGGATGACAGGCAGGGGCACAGTGCCCAGTTAAGCCATAATTATCACAGAAGCCAAAGTCTTCCAACTACTTTTTCTATGTGAGAAAGTACTTCTTGAAGACCTCAAATGCTAAGTTTTTATTAAATCTGCAGACATCTGCCTTCTTTTTAATCTTTTATGCCAGTACTGGGGCTTGAACTCAGGGTAATGTCTTAGAGATTTTTTTTTTCTTTTCAAAGCAAACACTCTACCACTTGAGATACAGCTCTACTTCCATCTTTTTGAGAGTTATTGGAAAAGGAGTCTCATGGGCTTTCCTGCCTGGGCTAGCTTTGAGCCACAATCCTCACATCTCAGCCTCCTGAGTAATTAGGATTATAGGCATGAGCCACTGGCATCCAGTGAAATCTTCTTTACTTCTAAGAATAAGTAGATGTAACTCAAATGTGCAGGAAGTCTTTGATTTCCTAACATTCAAAACACTAGGGCACTCAGGTTTCATTTAAACAACTATTTCTTTGGGTCTTACTTGTGGAAGTTTAACAGGTAGATAAAGAATAGATCCATCAAAAGCAGTGACGTTTCCAGTGACAGAATGATGATCCCTCAACATGCCAAATCTCATGCTTTTGCACTCCACGTTGGGGCTGGAAAAAAACAAAAGAGTTGTTTACTTACATTTGACTAAAATCTTTACCACAGCTGTGCTATGGGTACGGTAGAGAAACAGTCATTTGTAACCATGCTCCATCTAGTGGTCATATTAAAAATAAATATAGTTGACTGAAAAGACGACTCAAGGACACTTTCTCACAGCAGCATTAGAAAATACAGGGAAATAATGGAATGTGGTGGTACTTGCTACTTAGGAGGCTGAGGCAGGAGAGTTTAAAGCCTTAGCCAGGTACTGGTGGCTCACATCTGTAATCCTAGCTACTCAGGAGGTTAAGGTCTGAGGATCACTGTTTGAAGCCAGCCAAGGCCAGAGAAGTCCCTGTGAGATTCTTATCTCCAATTAACCACTCAAAAATCAGAAATGGCACTGTGACTCAAGTGGTAGAGCACCTGCCTTGAGCAAAAGAGCTCAGGCCTGAGTTCAAGCCCCTCAACCCACCCCCACAAAAATAATAAATAAAATAAAGCCTTCCAGGAGGGAATGGAGGAAGTTGGAAAGGAAGGAAGTAAAGAAGAAGGAGGAGGCAGGCAAAACTTAACATGTATGTATCAGAGGGAAGGATACAGAGAGTGAGATACTGGGGTCAAACTGGAATACAGTATAAACATGTGTGGGTAGGTAACAATGAAATCCTTCCCATCTTGTGTAACTCATATAAGGCAATAAAATTATATGTACATGCTTTGTGCAACTACTTAGTAACAGTAATTTTTTAAAATAACTAAAGCACCAGGCACCAGTGGCTCACACTTGTAATCCTCCCTACTCAGGAGGCTGAGATCTAAAGATATTCGTTCAAAGCCAGCCTGAGCAAATAAGTCCAGAAGACTCTTACCTCTAGTTAACCACAAAAAAAAGCCAAAAGTAAAGCTGTAATTCAAGTAATAGAGCACTAGCCTTGAGCAAAAAAAGTTCAAGGACAATGCTCTGGCCTTGACTTCAAGACCCAAGATTGGTACCAAAACAAAATAAAAACATACAAATCTGAAGCACAAAGAGCTAGGGGAATAGCTCAAATGGTAAAGCATTTGCTTACCAAGAACAACGCCTAGATTTCAAACCCAAGTACTGCTTAAAAAGAAAAGAGGAAGATGCCAGTGCCTCCCACCTGTATTTCCAGCTACTCATTTCCAGTAGCTAGAATAATTCCAGTATTCAGTTATTCCAAAGCTAGCTGGTGGCATAGGCCAAGTGGTATAAGGTCAAACTGTGACACTAGCAAAAAATAAAATAAAATAAAATGCAAAATTACACACAGAAAGTTGCAAGGTCATGGAAGAAGCCCATGCCAAGTAAAACACTCTGAACTTCTGCTGCACATTAAATCCACTTCCAGCATCACACATAACCACCACATATCTGTTATGTTAAAATTTGAGTTGGTAATATAGCTAAAAATATGCCCACAAAATTGTTAACCTTAACTTCCTGCCAGCATCCAAGTATGGGCATCCTTCCATAGAAAGGTTCATGAGGAATCACACAAGTGAGTATTCAGTTATTCCAGGAGATGTGCACCATTCCTGCCCTCCAAGAAATGAACAAGAGAAAAAGAGGTGCAAATACCTGAAAGTCACATGGTACTGATAAACTGCTTCGTTATGACACTGTATTTTGATGAGGTTTAGTCCCAAAGACTGAAGTGTTCCTTTTGATCCTTGTTTCACAAAATGCTCTCTGGAAAAGCAAAAATATTTATGAAGCATTTTTTATCATAACATATTATATGTATGCTTAAAATATCACAATGAAGGCCAGGCACCGGTGGCTCATGCCTGTAATCCTAACTACTCAGGAGGTTGAGATCTGAGATCAGGGTTCAAAGTCAGCCAGGGCAGGAAAGTCCACGAGACTCTTATCTCTAATAAATCACTGGAAAACTGGAAGTGGCGCTGTGGCTCAAGTGGTAGAATGCTCGCCTTGAATGAAGAGTGCAAGAACAGTATCCAAGCCCAAAGTTCAAGCCCCATGACCAACAAAAAAAAAAAATCACAATGAAGCCCTTTTGTACAATTAACTTATGCTAATAAAACTTTTTAAAAAATCACCAGCCACATGTAATGCACCAAGATGAAGTTCATGGTTCAATTAATGCACGCTAAAAAGGGAAAAAAAAGAGGAAAAATGAATGACAAGAAAGTAGGGTAGACTCCAGGGGGAAAACTAACAAGTGGGGAATAAATAAGATGAAATATGGCTGAAGCAGTTCATTTGCATGTATGAAAACCGAATAATGAAGCTGCGTACAGGTGGCTCATGTCTGCAATCCAAGCTACTCATGAGGCTGAGATCTGAGGATCATGGTTCAAAATCAGTTTGGAAAGAAAGATCCTTGAGATTTTTATCTCCAATTAATCACCAGAAAACTGGAAGTGGAGCTGTGGCTCAATGTGGTAGAGTTCTAGTCTTGAACAAAAAAAGTTCAGGGGGGGCTGGGAAGGTGGCTCAGTGGTAGAGCGCTTGCCTTGCATGCCTGAGGCCCTGGGTTCGATTCCTCAGCACCACATAAGCAAAAAGAAAAAAGCCGGTAGTGGCGCTGTGGCTCAAGTGGTAGAGTGCTAACCTTGAGCTGAAGAGCTGAGGGACAGCGCCCAGGCCCAGAGTTCAGGCCCCACGACCGAACCCCCCCCCCAAAAAAAAAAAAAAAAAGTTCAGGAATCGTTCTTCAAACCCAGAGTTCAAGCTCCACAACTACCACCACCAACAACAACAACAAAAAATGTACTAATAAAAGCTGTTGAAAATGTTTCAGAAGGAGGGAGAGGCACAGGGGAAAGCCATAGAAGGAGTGTAGTTGATGTATATGGTTTGAATGTGTGGAAATGTTACAATGAAACCTCCTTGTACAACAAATGTATGCTAATAAAAATAAGAGCACCAGGAGAGTGGTGAGCACAGATTTCAGAAGCATTCATACTTCTTCTTTTCTCAGGTTTCAGCTACTTTGGAGACTAAGTCCAAGAAAATCCCTTGAGCCCAGGAATTCAAAGCCATCCTGAACTACAACACCTATAGGTACTCAGAAGGTTGAAACCTAAAGGACTGCGGTTCAAAGCCAGCACAGGCAAAAATCTTTGAGACTCCATCTCCAATTAACCAGCCAAAAGCTGGACTGGCACTGAACACGGAGTTGGGAAGTGGTACACATTGTCAGATGAAATTTTCACCACACAGCTATCATTGACACAAATACCTTCCAGAAAGTAATTCACAGTAAAATAATTGTGGAAAAGCAAGACTGCTCAGGTGGTACAGTACCAGATGTGAACAAGAGAGCTGAGCAAGAACTCAGAAGCCTTAAGTGCAAGTCTCACAATGGCAGAAAACCCACAAACCTAAATATACTAAAAACAAAGCTTATCAACCAACCCATATCACTAACAACAAAAATACTGGGGGAAGTAATGTTTTTCTACTTTTCAATTATAGACATACAAACCAAAACTCCAAGATATACAAAACCAAGCAGTGTCTAATTAGATTTGGCCACCATACCTCTCCTAGTAACAGGACTGGAACGAACAATGCCAACTGCTTCTAGAAAGATGCTGGTAGTATTTCTCCTAAATGACTTGGTTGTCTTTGACATGCCAGAGAAGTGTCTACCAGAACTGGGAAGGAAATGACTCACCATGTCTATTCTCCATACATACTATCACATACATTCATTGTTAAATCCACTGATCCCACTGGCAAAAACACACACACACACACACACACACACAACAGAAAAACCTCCCAAACACCCCATGATTCTTAGCATCCATGGAGGACTATGGGCACACACTGCTACATGGCAACCCAAATACAGGAACACATGAGGTGCTTCTTTCATAGTTATTTTACCATAGAACAGGCAATGAGACTTACTTTTCTTTTTGTTCCAAAGTTAAGCTGGGAGGGGAATCCACAGAGTGCAGTGAGGTCAAGGGCAGTGTTGGGGGTTGTGACAACTGTGGGGGTTCCCGAGCAATCAGGCCAACTGAACCAGGAGACTTATTCACTCCTCTGCCTAAACCACCAGCTCTTCCCAGCGGAAACATAGAAGCATCCAAATTCCCTCTTCCAAGTACTCTGAAATGGGGAAGAGAGAAGCAAATCAGGCCTTTCTCAGTCATATTTCTATGTGCTCTGCATCTAGATAACATTCTACATTCTCTTCTTGGAGGAGTGAGCCAAAGATGTCCAAGCACAGCTGTGGGATTCACTCAAAATGACGACTCATCCTCCAACAGCTCTTGATAGTCACTCTCAGAACCACCGTTCAGAGCAGAATTGACTCATTTAGACTAAAGAACAATCAGGATAGAGGGTTAAGTGGAGAAAAGAAAGGGTTTGTGACCCAGTGGTTGCATGGATCACAACAGAGCTTCTTCCAGTAAGCATCCACTTTGTAAAGGCTCATTCATGAGACAACACTGAGTTCCCACAAACTCTCTTCCCACCTGAACACTGGGGTCACACAGGAAGGTGACTTATTACCTACCTGTTCCAAGCAACAGAGACCTCTGCCAGCTTGCTATCTCCAGTTGCCAACACAGATGGATCAGGGAAAGGAGGATGGGGTTCTTCTTTATCTTTGTGGGTCATATTAGCAGAAAAACCTCTGCCTAAAATGCCTCTGCCTGAAAAAAATTTTAAAAATCAAAAGCTTAACTGAAACAGTAAGTGTACAGCTATTTTTTCTGAAGGCAAACTGCATGGATTTCAAAACAAAGCAAGCATCCATACCTCTACAGTTCTCAAATTAAGTTTTCCACATACCTAACGGAGGCACTTCACGTTTGGGAGAGGTCGGGGACATTGTGGCAAGGCCCATGCCTTGAAACATGGAACCCAAACCAGCAGACTCCTGTGGGAAGTAGGTAATTAAAGTTATTTGGAGACATAGTTTAAAACTCCACAAGTAATGGCTTTTCTGGAAGTCTGGAAGTTTACAACTTCTATGTTCCAATTATAAATGATAAGAACAATTGTACAAGGCTCAGCACTGGTGGCTCATACCTATAATCCCAGCTACTCAAGAGGCTGAGTTCTGAGATTTGAGGATCCTGGTTTGAACCCAGAAAAAAAGAGTAACTGTACAAAAATTTTCCCAGTATAGCAATGGCACTCACTGAACACTGTGTTGGAAATGAGCTATACAACTTGTGGGTGGGAAACAGAGGGAAAAACTGGGAGACAGTGAGGGAAGGGGTGGCATTGTCTAAAAAGAAATGTACTCTTCATCTGACTTACATAACTGTAACCCCTCTGTACATCAACTTTATAGTAATTTTTAAAATTTTGGTACTTATGGTCACATAATACTAGATTTTTAAAGCATAGTTAGTTGAAAAGTCAATTTGATGCACAATGTAACAATTATTTCCTGTATACCAAAAGGGAATAAGAATACTGGTTTAAAATTTTTCAAAATAGGAGGCTGGGAAGGTGGCTCAGTGGTAGAGCGCTTGCCTTGCATGCCTGAGGCCCTGGGTTCGATTCCTCAGCACCACATAAGCAAAAAGAAAAAGCTGGAAGTGGCACTGTGGCTCAAGTGGTAGAGCGTTAGCCTTGAGCTGAAGAGCTGAGGGACAGCGCTCAGGCCCAGAGTTCAGGCCCCACGACCGGACCCAAAAAAAAAACAAATTTCAAAATAGCTAGACTATTTGAAGTAGCAAATTTTTTTTCCTGCGTTAAAACAACATCCAATGGAATTACTACTGCTTTCCAGTGGCAGTCTTGAAAGATTACTGCTATACCAGTCACATACAAACCTATCAATTAATCTAATTAAACAGATAAGATTACTGTCACACAGTTTTATCACAACTCATTACATCTGACAATGTCATCTCTTAAAATGATCATAACTGAATGACTAGGTTCTTCCTATACATGTAATTTGTCTTTGACACAACTTACTATGGATTAATACTATTTGTTAAATCACGGCTATTAAAAGATCAAGAACACACACATGTTCACACTGCAGTAGCAAGAGCTGAAGATCTCTGACTTAAAGATTTGGGCAAAGTGGTTTGAAAGAAACAAATCTAACAATTATTATCTCAGAGGCACGAGTTACTACCAATACCATAGAGTACAACCAAGGTAAAAACCTAAACACTGAGGGAAAAAAACCCCAGAACAATAACATACAACAGGCTGTAATTTTGTTTTTGTTTTTGAGACAGTCTTACTATGAACCTCAGGCTAGCCTAGAACTCACTAAGTATTCCAGGATGGTCTTGAACCTGCTATCATCCTTCCTCAGTTTGACAAGTTCTGGGATTATAACCATGTACCACCACACCAAGCTCTTTTCACTGGCATATATTGGCAGTCTGTATCTTTAAACCCAATTATGGCTGGAAGGATACAAACTAGAGAACCAACCTAAGATGATTATCCAAGTCTATCTAGTATTTATTATAAAGCACTTATTCTAGGCTTGCAACTTTAGGTTTTGAATTGTACACCCAGAAAGAAGTAACTACTTGGAACAAAACAAATTAACTTCCCACCTCCCTCTTTGCTCCTCTTCCTTCCCCTCCCCTGCCCACCCCCAAAACTCCTGGCCTTTTAGCTGGTTTTCTGTCTTAAGTACTTTGAAATCCATCATGTCCACTGATTACATACATTACACTGAGTACACATGAATGTTACTCTTGTGCGTCTAGTTATGGTCTTACCCTTTGTATTGGCGGCTTCTGGGTGTTGTCCAGCTTTCTAAACATATGGCCTCTGCCTACAGGTGCCTTAACCAGAGCCGAGTCCAAAGGTTTAGGAGAATGTGGCCAACAGCCTGGCATGCGAATACACTGAGATGAGTGGATGGGAGCAGGACCCCTGAATGGTGGTTGAACAGGATCCATCCCAAAGCTGTAGACACAGGTGTTGAGTCTGTTCTGGTTAGTCACCTGTCAACATTTTTAAAAGAGAAAAGTTCTCAATTCTTTTCCTTCAAGAAAGACAGGCTCAAAAAGCATAGGGAAAAAAGTAACTTTGAGTCAGACCAGTGATTCTATTAGCCTTCTGAAACATATTCACTTCAAAAGTTTCTATGTTTAAGGCCAGGCTCATGCCTGTAATCCTAACTACTCAGGAGGCTCAGATCAGATGATGGTTCAAAGCCAGCCCAGGCAGGAAAGTCCATGAGATTCTTATCTTCAATAAACCACTAGAAAACCGGAAGTGGCCCTGTGGCTCAAGAGGTAGAGTGCTAGCTTGAGCTGAAGAGCCGAGGGACAGCACCTAGGCCCAGGATTCAAGCCGCATAACTGACCAAAAAATTTTTTTCCTATGTTTATATTAAGAATAGACTGAGCCAGGTGCTGGTGGCCCATGCCTATAATCCTAGCTAATCAGAAGGATGAGCTCTGAGGATAAAGGTTCAAAGGCAGCCAAGGCAGGAAGTAGAACTGTGGCTCAAGCAGTAGAGCACCAGCCTTGAGTGAAAAAAATCTAGGGATAGTGCCCAGGCCCTGAGTTCAAGTCCCAGTACACATACACACAAAGATTGAAACATAACTCCTAAGTGGCTAGTGTAGAAGTAGCTAAAAACAACATGGATAATTCTTTGAACCCAGCCTTTTTTACACTATCAAAGCTTGCTATTATTCCCTTTCTCAAAGGCATCCTTTCTCCCCCATTACTGCTAAAATCATGCTTATAACTCCTTGCTCACACCACCCATTGCTAAAGAAGTACATACTAAGAGGTGCTATATCATGAACCAATCACCTCTCTCTGGAATCCTCCCCTTCACACTTCCCTCACCCAATCTGCACATGAAATGATTCAGGCCCCTCCTTAAATGTCTGCAGCGGTCAGCAGCAGACACTTAGCTAAATGAAAGGTTTAACCGGAGGTGGCTCCATCTGAGGCTAGGCCTACCTTTTGACTCCTGCAAGCAGGTGGTGAGGGCTGGGGCACTAGGCCCAGCGCCTAACGGAAAGCCAGGAGGCCCTGAAAGCGTATCCCGCCCCCTTTCAACAGAGCCAGTTATCTTCCCACCAATAGCTCTGCCGGTAAGGGCGGGAGGGGGCCTAGCCCAATCTCCTTCCAAAGAATTCTCAGTTCAACCTCAGCTGAGCGCCCTCCCTTCGTAGGCCGCCACCTCGTGTGTGAGGCGGGCCGCGCTCTTCCGGTCCACGTGCCTCGAATAACGACTTCCCGCCATTTCCCTCCCCCGCCCGCACACCTCCCGCATGGCGGAGGAGGCGCCTCGAGGGGCCGGAGCTCTGCCGTCCTCAGGTGCTTCACCAAACGCCCACCTGGGTTACACCACAGCGAGGGAGACTTTATCCTCTTTGCCCTGCCACTCCTGACCTCTTCTCACCTGAGCAGTAGGGAGAGGGAACACCGTCTTCTACCACCTACCACGCAGAAGCCCAGAGGGTTCGCTGGGTCCTGAGACAGGAAGGAAGGGGAACCCCGAGGCTGATCCCATTGGCCAAACAAAATGTCACTCACAAGACCTAGCCATCTCATTGGCTTATCTGCATAAGGCTTACCCTTTCCTTCAGTCTGCAGGAAGTTAGTTCTAAGGGGGTTCAGGAAGTTATGACGAACCCTCAGGCCTCAATGCTCTACCTTTTGTTGGTGGTGGTGGTGGTCGTGGAGCTTGAACTCTGGGCCTGGCTGCTGTCTCTCAGCTCTTCAAGCTCAAGAGTTGTGCTCTACCACTTGAGCCACAGCACCACTCCCATTTTCTGGTGGTTATTTGGAGATAGGAGGCTCATGGACTTTCCTGCCCTGGTTGGCTTTGAACTGCTATCCTCACATCTCAGCCTCCTGAGTAGCTAGGATTACAGGCGTGAGCCACCACCACCTGATTCAGTGATAAATTATTTTAAAAGCCCAGCAAGCTTGGAGTTGGAAATGTAACTCACTGGTAGAGTTTTTGCCTAGCATGGACAGGCCCTGGGTCCATCTCCACCCATCTTCCCCTACACACGTCCCAATCGCCTCTAAACCCCCATTTTCCCTTATACACATCCTCCAACTCCCCCAAACCATCTCTCTCTACATTCCCAATCTCCTACATACACATTCCCCAACCCATCTTCCCCTGTACATAATTCCCTCTCCCCTCAAATGAGCTTCGATTCACATTTAAACTCCACAATGTATGATTTATACACTTCACTTTCTTTAAGTATAAAATATGAGACTAGTGATTTTGATTGGTGTAGGCACTTGCCTAGTGTGTGTGAAGCCTTAGGTTTGATATTCAGCAACAAAAGTATACATTCAGCAGGGCACCTGGGGCTCATGCCTGTAATCCTAGCTACTCAGGAGACTGAGATCTGAGGATTGCAATTCAACGCAAGCCCCTGGCAGGAAAGTTTGTGAGACTCCAATTAACCACTAGAAAACTGGAAGTGGTGCTGTGGCTCAAGTGGTAGAGCACTGGCCTTGAGCTGAAGAGCTGAGGGACAGTATCCAGGCCCAGAGTTCAAGCCCTACGACCAACAAAAACAACAACAACAACAAAAACTCCATTCATAGGGTTGCATACAAATATAAATACCATTTTAATGAAATAATATATGTAATATACTTAGTACAAGGAGATGGCTCCCCAGTAAATGTTGCCCATTATTATTTATTTATACCAGTTAAGTCATGCCTCCACCTGACATTTTGTTGATTAATTGGGGACGGGAGTATCACAACTTCTTCTGCACCCAGTTGGCTTAGAACCTTGATCCTGTTAAGTCTCAGCCTCCCAAGTAGCCAGGATTACAGACATGGTCATTGGCACCCAGTTTATCATTATTGATGCATAAATTTGTGAGCCAAGAACTGTCTTCAAAATATACAGAATTATTAGTGGTTGGTTCTTCAATCATAGTATATTTCCACCCAAAGAAACAGTTTTCCCTCTGTCCTATTTCATCGTATTTCTGCCCCTGCATTTGTGTGTGTGTGTGTGTCCGGGTGTCTTGCGCACGTACACACACATGTGTGCATGCCAACCCTGGAGCTTGTAATCAGGGCCTGGACACTGTTTCTGAGCTTCTTTTGCTCAAGACAAGTGCTCTACCATAGCTCAACTCCAGGATTTTTTAAAGCAGTTTATTGGAGACAAGTCTCAAGGATTTTTCTGCCTGGACAGGCTTCAAATTTCTCAAATCTTAGCCTCTTGAGTTGCTAGGATTACAGACATGAGCCACTTGTATCTGGCATCCACCCCTAGATTTTAGGAGGTCATTGGGGTCATTTCTGGAGGTGTCAGAAAAGACCAAATGGAGACCTTCACATGCTCTTCATGGAATAGGAAAAGAGGTCGACTTTACCCTTCCCAGGTTGAACTATCCCATCCAATTGGATTACAACAGTAATTCTGGAAACTGAAACTGTCAGTCAAATGAAATCTTTTCATCCTGTCAATTGTTCCTCTCAGGTACTTTTCACAGTGATGAAAAGCTAACTAACACAAGTGAAATCAAATATCTCATAGTGCCCTTACAGGAACAGAATTCAACTTTTATTAGTTCTGGATCTGACATTCAGTGGTGACTCATGCATCTGAAACTTTTACAAAGTCCTCTACTTGGTGCCTAGCCTGTGGTAGTGGGTGTACTGCCAAGTGTAGAACATAATGGATCCAGGAAGCAAAGGTGGCTATTGGGAAATGGAAGCTAGCCTGTACCTTGATTGCAGTTGGTCTCATCAGAGAATGGGCCCTCACTTTGGGCCCCTACATAATTGACCCAGACAATTCTACCAACAGACATGATTTGTTTCCATGGTTCATGGCTCCAAAGAGGGAAATTTTTAATCTGCCAGTCTGTAGTTTTCCAAGTGGCAGACCAAATAGCTAGGCCATTGTCAACACGTCAGTAAAAAACAGACCAAGATTTATCAGTAAGTATCGGCCAGAGCTTTGAGAACAGCTTTGAGTTCTGTCCACTGAAGCAACTGCATCCATTTTGTGTTCCACACAGCTGGCACTGTTGCTGAACGGTCCAGCAGTTGAAGAGACACCACTGGGGTCAGCTTAGCAAAGCATCAGTACAGTCTAGGACCTAGAATTTAGGGGTTCTTATATAAACTAATTGCTGCATGAGCTAGTGGCTTTGCTCTGGGCTGTAAAACACAGGATAAACTTCTCTAAAAGAACAGCTGCTGCCTTTTTTGTTTTTCTTACACAAAGCTGAGCTGTAACTGGGGCCAGAGCAGCACAGAACATACCATCTGATCTGAGAGGCTTACTGGATCTTTTCTGTACTGCAAGATGTTGAATCTGAGCTTTAGCCCCCCTCTAAATGTGAGTATCAACCATAAGTCTTGATAGATATATGTGGTGACCCTTTATCAGGTGTTCAGTTTTGATGAGAACTCAGTAGCAAGCTAAGAGCTGTTTTTCAAGAGGGATGTACCTCTTAGTTACATCAGGGAGGCAACAAAGCCATAATACCCTAAGGGTATTATCATGGAGGTTGTCTCTCTTTGCCACATGCTTCAACCAGCAAATGACCAAAGACTTTTAGCTCAAAGGAGTCAGTGTTGTGGGGGCCTGAAAATATGATGATATCTCCGCACACAGCATTTCCTGATTAGTATAATCCACTTTGGCATTTATAAGTACACATAACACAGTAATGTAAAGCAATAGTTGATCACTCACTACAACAAGCCACAAGAACAATACAAATAAGTCATGACTTTATCCTTTCAGGCAACATTTATTTGTATCTTTAATGTGCAAGAATATATTAAATGCAGGGTATAAAGTCATACACAAAATTACCTATACTCTTGTGTTCTTGTAGGAATATCAGATTAAAAAATATACTGCAAAACATGGTGGTGAATGCTATGAAGAAAGCAGGAAAAAGCTGGCAGGGTTAGAAGTTTGGTTAGGAGTTTGCTTTAAGGTGTTTGTTTTTTTATCTAGGTGCTGGTGGCTGATGCCTGTTAATCCTAGCTACTCAGGAGGCTGAAATCTGAGAATCATGATTCAAAGCCAGCCTGGGTCGGAAAATCTTTAATACTCTTACCTCATCTCCAATTAACCACTAGAAAACAAACAAACAAAGGAACTGGTAGTAAAGCTGTGGCTCAAAGTGGCAAAAAAGCCTTGAGCAAAAAACTCAGGGACAGCTCCAGGCAGAGTTCAAGCACCATGACCAACCAAAAAAAATTTTTTTTGGTAGGGTCTTGATATATATAGTGTAGACTAGCTTTCAACTCATAATCCTTCTGTTTCAGCCTCCTGAATTCTAGGATTATAGGCACTCATGGCTATCTTTATGGAATAAGGGAGTAAGGGAGTCTCAGAGAATGGGAAGACTTCTAGAAACAAAACTTATAAAAAAAAAACACTTATAGATATCTGGATATAGGCAGGAAGAAAAAGAATGGTAAAGCCCCAAAGCTAAAGCAACCAGATCTGTGCGGCTGGAGCAGGATTACCCAGGTAGAGACTACTGGCATATGATACTGTCTTCTAGAATGAATGGATTTTGGCTTCTTAATAAAAGAAACATATCTATCTGAAGTGTTTTGTTTTTGGTCATTGGGGCTTGGCTTGAACTCAGGGCCTGGGTGCTGTCCCCAAGCTTTTTTGCTCAAAGCTAGTGCTCTACCACTTTGAGCCTCAGCTCCACTTTTGGTTTCCTGGTGGTCAATTGGAGGTAAGAGTTTCATGGACTTCCTTTCTTGCTTAGGCTGGCTTCAAATTGTCATTCTCAGATCGCATCCTCCTGAGTGGCACAGATTACAGGTGTAAAGCAACAACACCTACCCATCTTATCTAAAGTATTTTAACCTATCACACCTAGATGTGTGTCCTTGGCTTAGGGAGAAGTCCTTCTCTTTGGCACAGGCCTGCTGACTGTGATTCCGTGAAATCTGAAATCCTTGCCCCTCCCCCTCTAGTATACTGCTAAGATCACCAGTTTGCATTGCTCTAAGTGTCCTGAGGAAGTGGCGCTGTGGCTCAAGTGGTAGAGTGCTAGCCTTGAGCTGAAGAGCTGAGGGACAGAGCCCGGGCCCAGAGTTCAAGCCCCATGACCAACAACAACAACAAAAAAAGGCAAAAGTGTCCTGAGAAATCAAAGCACAGAGATCTTGTAAGATGGTCAGAGGGCAGAATTACCAGGGACGTTCATGTTTCCCTCCTAGCTTTGTAACCATCTTGCCTAAACTTTACTGTATTTTTTTGAGCAACTTGTCTGTTTTTCCAAAGCATTTTCCTTAGCTCCTCTATCTTTGGGCACTCATATCTTTGAAGTTTATATAACTCATTTGAATTGTTTACAGCATTTTCAACAACAGTAACTTTCTTCACAATTGTGTAAGTTATGTGATTATGAGTGTGAACATGACTGGCCACAACAAGCCTGGGAATACACATGTGTCAGGGAAAGCATTTCCCTCAGCAATAGGAGGGGAGCGGCATGCCCTCAGCACACACTGACACTGGCTGAGAGAGGATGACACTTGTTAGTATTAACCCCATCTTTGGTCTTCAGCTCCACCTAGACCTGAGCTCCTCCCTGCCCTAAAGTTCCTGCCCTCTCTCTCTGCTCAGACCTACCTTGCACTCACATCCCTTCTGCCCTCACCTCCTCCTCCAGACCTACCTGCCACTTGGATAGGGGCAGACACACTCCCTCTTCCAGGGAGATATGGCCCCTCTAATAAACATTATAATAATCTTTCTCCTATTTCTGCCTGCCTCTGCGAGGTCCCCTGGGATGATTGTGAAAGATTCTTACATTTGGTGCTTGAAACCCAGGATAGGTTCCCCAGTGGATCTGCTCCCCACTCCACTTCAGACAGGGGTCTGACCAGCTGCCCGGGACCTACCAATAGTCCTACTACCATCTGTCACTAGAGGACCAGCAAGGTAACTTTTCTGAGTGCTCTACCTCCTGCCCATCTAATACCGGCTAATTTATTCCTACTCCCAGGTTGGTGACCAGTACGAAGGCTTAGATTCCGCTGTTCGGGCCACTGGCCCTCCATGGGGGCTCTTGGGCCCCAGAACGCTTGGCCAAGTATCAAAGCCTCATTCCAAGGGCCTTCCATGGCCGAGGGACCCAGTGATTCAGTGAGACTCGAATTGGCTGTTGAGTTCCCTTTTAAAGGAACCAAAGTGCACTACCAAGGATATTTGGCAGCAAGCTCGGGTTCCAAAGGTCACTTACCATGGGAAGGAAATTACAGAGGAACTTTAGCTGAAAGGTTTTCTGTTCTTGTTTAGCATGGAGATTCTGTTAAATTCTGTAAATCTTGAGCTCTCTCTAGCATTGACCACTTGGTGGATAATAAAGAAGCTGAACAGGTGCCATCTTGGCATTGGTAAATCTCCAAAAAACTCTTGGAGGTGGAGTCACACCTACCCCTCAGGTAATGCCTGTGCCTGAGTTCCTAGAGGCAGGGGCTGGGATATGATCTCAAGCTCCCGATGACCCTGCCCCCTGCTTAGCTCAGCTGCTAATTTCATGCCAACTATGAACCTTCCCCCTTGACCTGACCCAGCCCCCCCCAATCAGCCCAGGCACCATTATGGTATACCACATGTCTATGTTTACGTCCTGTCTCTTGTCTACTGAAAAGTTTTTTGCTGTTGGCAAAGTTTTGTTTTTATAATGGACCACATGGTTCCATCATAATTAGGCAAAATAATACCACTAAAATTTAAAAAAACCTTAAATGGCCAATATTAAAATATAAGCATGCTCTATAATTTGTGCACAAACATATCTATTTGTCTATATGTAAAATATGTAAAATGGTCATAGTTTCAAAAGTTACCAAGTGTTCTGCTTGCTAAAAGATCTTTGTCGGTAGAAGTTGTGGTTTCAGTGGCACCAGCCTGCAAAAGCCAGTGTGAATCAGGTCTTTAGCCAGTATGTGTAGAAATTTTGCAGGTAAACAGCAGGAGGTACAACAATCCATACACGCTGGGAGGCACCACAGCCTTGCCCAGACCCCAGCCTTGCTCCATCACACATGACCAAAGCCTGGTGATTCAGGGTGAAAAGCAGAAGCCACTTCAGATCCACTGAAGCTCAGACCTTTCCGTCATCCTGATTTGTGTTCCCTTCCACCTGTCTGTAATATTAATCCACACAAGTTAGACCATAAGGGTATATAAGCAAAAATGTGATTTGATTTCTGTGCTATGTTGCAATTGGATCTATTGCTAAAAGAAAAAAGGATGCTTAGTATAGATTCTTGGTACAGTGCTGGTACTCATAATTGCTATTTGTTCAAAATTTCCTAAAGGTAACTCAAACTACAGAAAAAAATGGCCATTTTAAACAGTAGACCAAGAGGTAACGGGGGTTGTCCACTGTTTCAAAGGGGCATTTAAATATAAATTAAAGTGATTTTGGGAAAATGGATTAAAAATGGCATCCCCTTTGTAAAAATTTTGGGAAGTAGAGTGGCTGGCTTCCTAGAAACCAAACAAAAAAAAAATTAAGTAAATGTTTATTTCAAAGTGGAAAAAGGCAAATTTAGGATTACTAAAATGATTGTTTAATTGCTTTTCCAATTTGCTCTTATACTTTTTTTTGTAACAGTTTCTAGCAGGCTCACAGCAAAGAACAGAGGATTCTTACAAGTTTTGTGAGATGTAACTTTGGCCCTTAATAAGTTCCAGGTAAAACCATGGTTATAAAACTACTTCCAAGCTGGGCACCAGTAGCTCACAGCTGTAATCCTAGCTACTCAGGAGGCTGAGATCTGAGGATTACGGTTCAAAGCCAGCCTGGGTAGGAAAGCCCGTGAGATTCTTATCGCCAATTAACCAGCAAAAAACTGGAAGTGGCACTGTGGCTCAAGTGGTAGAGAGCTTGCCTTGAGCTAAACAGCTGAGGGACAGAGCTCAGGCCCAGAGTTCAAGCCCCAAGACCAACAAAAACAAACAAAAAACCATACTTCCAATGACCACCCTTGTTGCTTTTTTTTTGGGGGGGGGTCCGGTCATGGGGCCTGAACTCTGGGCCTAGGCGCTGTCCCTCAGCTCTTCAGCTCAAGGCTAGTGCTCTACCACTTGAGCCACAGCACCACTTCCGGCGTTTTTCTTTCCGCTTATGTGGTGCTGAGGAATCGAACCCAGGGCCTCAGGCATGCAAGACAAGGGCTCTATCACTGAGCCACCTTCCTAGCCCCCTTGTTGCTTTTAATTGGAGTAATAGTGGCCTTTTGAGAGACTCATTGATCTGAAAACCGCTGTTTGAAGCCAGCCTGGGCAGAGAAAGGTTCCTGTAAGATTGTCATCCCTAATACACCAACAGAGTGTTGAAAAAGTGGAGTTGCTTAAGGGCTCAAAGTGGCAGAGTGCTAACCTTGAGCTGGAGAGCTGAGGGACAGCACTCAAACACTGAGTTCAAGTGCAGCTACTGACCAAGGGAAATGCCAAAGGTACATTTATCCCAGCATGGAGAAAAACACTCCTGGGACCCTGGCAATGATGAAGGACCCAGAGGCAGTTACCAGCCACTGCTTGGATGATAGAAATGATGTCAGATCCTGCAGTCACTAGTGCCTGGCCCTTCAAAAATTGATCAGAGCTGGGAGATCATTGGAAGATAGTTTATAAGCATGCCTTTCTAATGCCCATGTTGATCTATTTCATAACTGGGCAGGAACTTGCCAGTCATCTGTGATAGTACGCAATAAAAAGCTAAGGTTGTAAAATGTGGAGGATAGTTTAAATCCTAACCCCATTGTATATGCTCAATGTCCTAATTGGCAGTGACTTTTAGACTGGCACCCACCACATAAATTTATCTGATAAGGAAAGAAAGTTTGGAGACCTGAGATTATGTCCCTATTGAGATCTGTCTAAAGGCATACACAGGTAAGCATTGTTAGGGTCACTAGAGACCAGCTTTCCTCAGCCAGAAAAATGCTTTCACAAACCAGAGTGCTAAACAGACTATGCTGCTACAGCCCAAAAAAAGGTCTGTGCATTTGTTAAAAGTTAAATATTGTATATAAGCCATTTTAAACAAGCTGCCCAAAGGCAATGGGCAGTACCTGGAGTGCCAATCAGTTGCAGTTTGAAAACATCTACTGAGTTTTGATATTACAGAGCTCTGGCAAGTAATTGTTAGTTGATTAGTAACAAGTTACAGGTAACCTCTATCTCTATTGATCTCCTTGTTGCTTTAATTGGAAATAAAAAGGGTTTTGTGACAAGACTCCTTTCACTACAGTTCAAAGCCAATCTGGGCACACACACACACACAAATCCATCTAAAACTCCGACTCCCAACTCACCAGCAAAGAGCCAGGCTGGAGGCATGGTTCGAGAGATTCTCACCCCTAAGTAACCAGGCAAAGACTGGAAGTGGCATTGTGACTATAAGTGGTAGAGTGCTAGCTTCAAGCAGAAGTGCTCACAAGCAGAAGTGCTCAGGAACAGTGCCCAGGCCTTCAGTTCATACCCGGTGAATGCCAACTGGGACAAGCTATCCCAGCAACGAACACTGAGACCCCCCATGACCAGACTCAGTCCTGACAACGGGGAACTGTGGGGAAGAGTAAGAGGAGATAACAATTCTAAATGGAGTCACTGTATACTCATCCTTTCAAAATTAATCAGAACTGGGAGATCAAGAGAAATAGTTGCTTGACTGCCTAATGTCCATACCTGTCTACCTTCTAACTGGACAGAAAGTCTTGCCTTTGCTAGCCTCTGACTGGTTACTTCCAACCAGTCCACTATGCTCTTCCCTACCCAGTTGCCAAAAACAAAAACAAAAACCCCTTCCTGCCCCTAGTCCAGTTATTCCTCCTTCCCTGTAGTGGGCTACAACTGGACTTATGCTCCAAATGGAACTTTTCTGGCCTATGGCCAGTGTGTGTTCTCCTATGTCATTCATGTTAATGACCTTGTCATCTTGTCAGATTTGCCTGACCTTTCCAAAGATTTATTTTAACAGGGTAACAGTCCCCCACCCAGGACACCACCTGTGAACAAGTCAAGGCTATCCTGTTATTACAGGCAATTGGAGACTTCACTTACACTGCCCTGCCTGGCCCAGCACACACCCAGATGCTAGAGACCCCAGTCCAGTGACTCCTTGATGCCCCCAGGCCAGCAGGAAGTAGCCAAAAGAACCCATGACACCCATTGGCTCTGATAACAATTCTCATGGAAAAGACGAGGACCTTTACCAACCAAACTGTCAAGCAAATGCTTCTTGGGTGGTACCCAGCCAAGCAACAAATCAGGGACCTTTGACTACTTCGCCCCTTTACAGCAGGAAGTAGCTTCAGAAGAAACAACCTCTGCCTATAAACTTAGCCTGGTATGCCTATTGTTATTAAACAACCAAATGGGTAATGTTAGTATTAACCCCACCTTTAGTCTTCAGTACCACCTAGACCTGAGCTCCTGCCATACAGATGGCCACTCCCTCTATCCACCCAGAGCTACCTTGCACTCACATCACTTCTTCTCCCAGACCTGCCTGCCACTTGGATAGTGGCAGATGCCATGTGCTTCCTCTCCTGGGGAGATATGGCCCCTCTAATAAATTTTATAATCTTTCTCCTGTGCCCGCCTGCCTCCGTGTGGTCCCCTGGGATGGTCATGAAGGATTCTTGCAATGCTGGGCAGCTATCCAGTCAGGGTTCTGCCTGAACCTCTTCTTTGTCTTTCTTTCTTTTTTAATATTCATATAGTTTAGAGTGATCCTTGATGACAATAACTTTACAAATGCACGATTGATAGATATGTAAATAGGTGCAAACATTCTATAGGACAAAATCTATTTTTAAAAACTCACAAAAGCTGGGAAAGGTGGCAGTGAAAATCTATTTTAAAAAATTCACAAAAGCAGTGGAAGAGTGCTTGCCTTGCATGCATGAGGCCCAGGGTTTGATTCCTCAGCACCACATAAGTAGAAAAAGCCAGAAGTGGCGCTGTGGCTCAAGTGGAAGAGCGCTAGCCTTGAACTGAAGAGCTGAGGGACAGCGCCCAGAGTTCAGGCCCCATGATCCACAAAAAAACAAAACAAGAACAACAAAAACCCTGAAAAATGTCATACATAGGGTGGGAGGGACCTGGCTCAGGGGTAGAATACTTGCTAAGCATGAACAAGGACCTAGGTTCCATTCCTAACACTGTAAAGCAAACAAGCAAACAAAAAGATGTATCTCTTTTTGACAAAGCTACCTGGTTTTAACTCATAATCATAAGTCATGCAGTTCAAGCAATCCTAGCTGCTCAAAAGACTGAAATCTAGAGGATTGTGGTTCAAGGTTAACCCAAGCAGAAAAGTCTGCTACCCAACATTTCCAAATGAACTAGCAAAAAAATCAGTGCTAGAGGTGTGACTGAAGTACAGTGCCAGCCCAGCAAACATGGAAGCAAGCAGGTTAGTCAAACTCAAAGCCCTGAATTCAAACCCTAGTACTAGCCAGGCGCTGGTGACTCACGCCTGTAATCCTAGCTACTCAGGAGGCTGAGATCTTAAGATCTCGGTTCAAAGCCAGCCTGGGAAGCAAAGGCCGTGAGACTCTTATCTTCAATAAAACCACTAGAAAACCGGAAGTAGTGCTGTGGCTCAAGTGGTAGAGTGCTTGATCTGAAGAGCACAGGGACAGTGCCCAAGCCCAGAGTTTAAGCCCTATGACCAACCCCGTCCCCTTCCCCCCCAAAAAAAAACCCTAGAACTGCTGAGAAAAAAAGTCAAAACTTTTTGTTTTTAAAGATGGAGTCTAGTTATGCTGCCCAGGCTATGACAAGTATATACCACCTCACCTGGTTACCACCTCACCTGGTTAAGCAAAGCTATTTGTGCACGCGTACATGTGTATATGTGCTGGTCCTGGGGTTTGGACTCAGGGCTTGGGAGCTATCCCTCAGCTTTTTTGGTCAAGGCACTATAGCACTCTATCACTTAAGCCACAGCTCTACTTCCAGCTTTTTTTTGTGGTTTATTGGGAATCATGGACTTTCCTGCCCAGGTTGGCTTTGAACTGGGATCCTCCGATCTCAGCCTCCTGAGTAGTTAGGATTACAGGTATGAGCCACCAGCAACCTGGCACAAAACTTTTTTTGGGGGGCGGGGGATCCGGTCATGGGCCTGAATTCTGGGCCGGGGTGCTGTCCCTAAGCTCTTCAGCTCAAGACTAGCTCTCTACCACTTGAGCCACAGCACCACTTCAGGATTTTTTTTCTGCTTATATGGTGCTGAGGAATCGAACCCAGGGCCTCATGCATGCAAGGCAAGCGCTCTACCACTGAGCCATCTTCCCAGCCCACAAAACTATTTTTAATAAAGAATTCTATTAAGGCCAGGTACTGGTGGCTCACCCTGTAATCCTAGCTACTCAGGAGGCTGAGATCTGAGGCTCACAGTTTGAAGCCTGCCTGGGCATCCAAGTCCTCATGAGAATCCTATCTCTAATAAACTACTCAAAAAAGCTGGAAGTGGCACTGTGGCTCAAGTGGTAGAGCACTAGTTTTGAGCACAAAGAGGCTCAGGGACAGTGTTCAGGCTCTGAGCTCAAGCCATAGAACTGACAAAACAAAAACAAAAAAAAAAACCGACAAAAAACAACTTCTGTTGAAATAATTAACAATGTGGGCAATTTAACAGGATTGTTTACCAACAATGAACAAGATTGCTTATGTTTATCTTTTTTTAAATGATGAAAAATGGGAAAAAAATCCAAATATCCTGAAATGAGTGAATTCTTAGGTAAATTTTATACAGTCCAAGATAGATTCTAATATAGCCATTAGATTTAAAATGTACAAACTAAGCACCATTTCCAGAAGAGTTCCTGTGATGTTTTTCCTGGGGAGAGCTCAGTAACATGAAATAATTGCATAGCCAGGCACTGGTGGTTCATGCCTGTAATCCTAACTACTCAGGAGGCTGAGATTTGAGGATCACAATTCAAAGCCATTCCAGACAGGAAAGTCCATGAGACTCTTATTTCCAATTAACCACCAGAAAACTGGAGGTGGCGCTGTGGCTCAAGTGGTACAGAACTTGCCTTGAGGGAAAGCACCCAGGCCGAGTTCAAGCCCTACAACAGACAAAATAAAATACAATAATTGCATATATTTTGGCTGAGATGGAGCATATAATAGAGTTTTGGATTTTGATAAAAATATTTATGTGTGTGTATACACACACACACACACACACACACACACACACATAATGTTTTTTTTCTTTTGCTAGCACTGAGGATTGATCTCAGAGTCATACTTTTTCTCAGCTTTTTCACTCCAGCTGGTATTCTACCACTTAAGCCATGCATCCACTTCTGATTTTTGCTGGTTTAACTGGAGTTAAGTGTCTGCCTAGGCTGGCTCCAAATCTTGGTCTCAGCCCCCTGAGTATATTTAGTGCTCAGCTAAAACTGGTTTAGCAGAATTAAAGTGACTGAACCTTAAAAGAAAGTCTACCTAGCTGTTCCTTATAATTTTACTATGATACTTTACAAAATATGATAGCTGTTACTATAGATTGTCTATCTTCTTCTCCAGGTTTTTTCTCTACTAACAAAACCTCATCTCACAGGCCACAGAAATCCCAAAGGCCAGAGAATAAACTTGCCTTCCTTTCCTATCTAACAATTCCTGGTCTCAGGGCACCTCAAGGGCAAGTCTGCTGGGGTTGCTGAAGGCTAACCAACCTGGCTAAGAGCCAAATGAGGGGAGATCTCTTTCATTGACACTCACTGCTTGGCAGCTTTATCTTCTACTATGGTTTGTATGTGGTTTGTCCTCCAAGGTTTCATGTACTGGAAGCTTGATCCTCAATATGGAGATATTGAAACATGGCAGAATCTTTAGTGTATAGAGGTCACTGGGAGTCATCACCCCCCTTGGAAGGGATTAATGCCAGTCTTATGGAGTTAGTTCTAAGAGTAGGTGGTTATAAAAGAGCAAGCCTCGCCCCTGATGATCCTCCTTGATATGGGACCACTCTTTCTCACATGCCTCCCATCACGTTGTGATATAGCCAGGGGCCCTCAGAAGCAGTACATGAAGGGGCCATGCTCTTGAACCTCCAGAACTGTGAGCTAAATAAACCTTTCTTTGTAAAATACCAGGCTTCAGACATTATGTTACACAGAAAAGTATACTAATAAAGTTATAGACAATGAGCCAGGCACTAGTGGCTCACGCCTGTAATCCTAGATACTCAGGAGGCTGAGATCTGAGGATCACGGTTCAAAGCCAGCCTGGGCAAGAACGTCCATAAAGCTCTTATCTCCAATAAACCACTAGAAAACCAGAAGTGGCACTGTGGCTCAAGCAGTAGAGCGATCACTTTGAGCTGAAGAGCTGAGGGACAGCGCCCAGGCCGAATTCAAGCCCCATGTCCGACCAAAAAAAAAAACCAAAAAAACGTTATAATGTCATTTGAACAAATGATGGTGAGAATTGTGGCAGCCATTCTGGAACACTTAAGATAGAAGAAATGGATCCAAGAAAATCTTGGCACATTTTTGGCTGTCACTCAATTCTGGGACCATCCACCTCCAGATTTGTTATGTGATAAACATCCTTACTGCTAGAGTCACCATCAGTTTGGTTTTCTGTTACTTGTGCCAATCACAAGTGGCTGACTGTGCCACATCTGACACCCAACCAATGCTCCTGTCCCTTCCAATTTAAAAGCAATTCAACAAAGAAAAGCTACTATAATCTTATTCTTATGGAAAGTAAAATAAGTATCATTGAGCTTAGGAAGGATAAGTGATTTTTTTTTTCCTCTCGTAAAGAACAAGACTTTCGTCCTCTTTCTAACAAAATATATATACACAGATGCAGGTAGAATTAAATTTGCATCCATTTTCACCCATATATGAATTGCCTTTAGGCTTCTCTCCCTGCTATTTGCACATATTTGTTGGTAGAAATGTATGCTTCACAGGCTCAGCCAGGAATGTAGACTTGCCTCTTTTTTCCACTTCTACTGATGAAATCTAACTTGTGCAATAAAGATCTAAAGACAGGTGGCAAGGACTGAAAAACAATCATAAGCTGTATTCCCCAAGACAGCTGAGATGGTGAAATGAACATAAAGGTGGTACATTTGCTTCTTCAAGCTTTCTTAGAAGAATGAAAGGACTGCTGGGTGTGGTGGTACCAACCTGTAATCCCAGCACTTATTAACCGAGCAGGACTGAGCGGTCACCTGTGCTACACATAAACCCTGTCACAAAAAAACAACAGCCAAGCATAACTTCAAAACCTCATCTCAATAAAAGCTGGGTCTGTGGTGTGCAGCTGTCATCTCAACTATGCATGAATAATAAACAGGAGGCTCACAATTAAGGCCAGCTTGGAGAAAAAAAGCAACCTTGTTCTATAAATACTCAAAGCAAAGGGGCTGGAAATGTAGCTCAAATGATGAGTGCCTGCCGATCAAATGCAAGGCCTTGAGTTCAAACCCCAGCAACACTAAAGATACACAAACAAAAACCAAAGAACTAATGATTGCAAAATACTAAACATCTAAAGACAAGAGCCATTAGGACAGTCCCCCCAAAAGAAGAGTATTTCTAAATCAAATAAGAAAAAAAAGAAAAAAGAAAGAGAATACAGGATTACAACAGAGACCTAAGAACAGTTAATAAACTAGTTAAAAGAAGAAAGATCTGGAACAAAGTTAAATGAAGCTCTCTCAGTCTTAGACCTAATAGGACTTCCGTGGCACATACCCCCAAAGAATCCTTCCTATTTGTCTCTATAAGGAGGAAAGACAAGAACAACACTAGCTAACATAGCTATTGTTTCAAAGGGGTAATGTGGGTAATGTGGTCACTTTCAATCCCCATCACTACTGCTGGTTGGGCAGTTTGAGAGGTGCTGTAGGAAAAGCTGCAGTCATGCTAAATGTAAGGAATGAAGAGAGGCTAAACAAAGACATATCCAGAAGCTAGTGGGTCACTTTGCAGTCCAAAGGAAGCAGACCTGGCGCTTACTTGTTGCAGGGAAAACACACTAAACCAGCAGAGAGGAGCTGTGCCACCAGTGAGCTGGTGAGGCTTAGCTACAACCTGTAGACATCCCAGCCCTAATGATAAGGGAGACAGAAGATGCTCCTCCAGGAACTCACTAGACAGAGTGCAATGACGCAGTACAGAGAACATCAGACTCTAAAGCTCCAGTGAGCATGACAAGGACTGGGGTCTACCTTCAACAGTGGACATGGAGATGATAGCACAGGAAGCAAAGGAGCTCTCTCAAATGCAAAGCTTTTGAAGAGGGTAAATCCCTTTTACCTTTTTAATCTTCTAGCACTATTATTATTATTATCTTTAGCACTATTTGACTTTAATGTGGTGATAATTCTTTGAGTAGCTACAGGTTTGAGATTTTTTTTTTTTTTGCCAGTCTTGGGGCTTGAACTCAGGGTTTAGGCACTGTCCCTAAACCTCTTTGTGCTCAAAGCTAGCACTCTACCTCAAAAGCCAGAGTGCCACTCCCAGCTTTTTCCAAGTACTTGGCTGGAGATAAGTTTCATGGACTTTCCTGCCTTGGCTGGCTTTGAACCACAATCCCCAAATCTCACCGTCCTGAGTAACTAAGATTACAGCTGTGAACCACCAGCGCCTGGCAAGAGATATTTTAATAGAAGCTAGAAGAGTACAGTTACCCCTAAGGATGGGGGCTCAAGAATGAATCCTAGCCTGCTACATCACCCAAAGGCTTTTGTAGGGTGCCAGGAAGGGTCATTGACTTAACAGAATCTATAGCTAGACATATGGGAGGCACTTGGCAAAGGGTACTAGGAAATAAAAGGCACTCAATAGGGGGTCTAGACATTTACAGCAGCTGACTCTGGCTGGGATGGACTACAGAGTAAGGATGAAGAAGGCTGGGCTGAAGCTAGGCAGTGAAGTGCCTACCTAGCATGTGCAGGACCCTGAGTTCATTCTCCAGCACAGCGGGGGGGGGGCAGGTAGGAGGAGGACAAAAGGGCTGGGAATGTGGGTTAGTGGTAGAGTGCTTGCCTAGCATGCATTAAGCCCTAGGTTTGATTCCTCAGTACCACATACACAGAAAAATCCAGAAGAGGTGCTGTGGCTCAAGTGGTAAAGTGCTAGCTTTGAGCAAAAGAAGCTCAGGGACATTGTCCAGGCACTGAGTCCAAACCCCAGAACTGGCAAAAAAAAAAAAAAAAAAAAGCAGGGGGAGGGGACAAAAGTAGAGATGAGAGCAGCTCTAGCCACTTCTTGTAATGCCCACTTTGAAAATAGACTGAGACAAAGGAAAGGGAAACTAACCTTTATTGAAAGCTTACAGATATACACATCTGGCCTTGTGCAAGGAGTTTTCATCCACAATATTCCATCTGATCTTCATACCAACCCTGTGAGGTAGGTATTATCCCCATTTTTTTGTTAGATGAGGAATAGGAGGCTCAAAAAAGTTAGGTAGTTTGTCCAAGGATATAGAAACCAAGGACATAGAAAACAACAACTTAAAAGTGACTAGTCAGGTCTCAGACTTGCTCTCCTGTCTGCCTCCTAGGAGGGAGGGAGCCCCTCAACTTCCTACCCCTGCATCCCAAGACCCAGAAGGAGCCTGAACCATCCTACCTTGGGAGGATGCAGTCAGTTGAGAAGATTCAGGCATAAATATAAAAATAAATAGCAGAGATGAGTCCCCAGCAGGGAGGGTGTGCCATCCATAACCGTACTGTGGGAAGGTCACTGTGCTGTTCACAGCTGCCAGGAGAGGGAGCTGCGTGGGCCCCGTCTGGGGGAAAACTGGGACGATGGCTGCCAAAGGCTGGAGTGGGTGGGCTAAACAGGCCCCTTCTAGGTCACATGGATTCAAAAACGAACAAAACGTCTGGAGCAGGCAGCAGCCGTGGGCACAGTTGCCATCTTCCTCCATCTGCTCGTTTCACCGGTGTTTGTGATCCAAGAGGGATTCAAAATTGGGAGAACATACAAGTTTGTGCTTCACATGTCCCAGGACTGTCATCTCCCCAGTCCTACTCTCTCCAAGGCCTACAGACACCAGCTCCTGCCAATGGACAGAGACAGCAGTGAGAACCACAAACCCATGATCAGCCCTCACTTCTCTGAATGGCGTGATAGCCTATGATGTGTGAGAACACCCCTTATTCCCAAGCACTTGCTTGGCTCAGTAATTTCAGCCTGTCCAGCCTGTCCTGACCCACCCAGCCCTTACCTGCAGAAAGGAGCAGGTGGTTCCCATCGTCACATCCAGGGTCACTTTACCCAGGAGGAGCTGCACCTTCCCTGACTTGCGGATGAGAAGCTTGCCCACTTGACCTTCTGTCAGATCAGCCAAAGTACAGGTGTTCTCTGCCAACTTGGCTTCCTGTGCAGAGAAATGACTGGTGAAAACTGGGCAAGAGGCTTATTCCACCATCTTGCAAAGGATTCTACATCCCAGAGGGGCATTGGTTATAAAACAAAATTCACAGCAAACAAACAAGCGAAACACCTATTAAGTGCTAAAGCTGAATGATGGTACACAGGGATGTATGACCTCCTATTTGTCTATGTGCAAAATCACTCATTATAAAAAGTAGAGATGCACACTAGTAGTGTTAGAAGCATGGGTCTCTCAAAGCCCTCAAAGGTGTTAAGCACATACACCCAACGTTTTTACATTTTGGCTTGGATGGCAAATTTTCATTTCTCTCTACCTAAAGCTTTGTTCCTGGTGCCCCCACCCTGGAATTTTTCCATAACTCCCTTCTAAGCATACCCGGTCTTTCTCCTGCTTTATGACCACCATCTGCCCATCCTCGCCCTGAACCTCTGTCTTGACAGGCTTGATATCCTGAGTGGGCGGCTGGCCAGGGAGAGTATCTGGCAGTTGGAGGAACAGCAGCTCCTCATCCTTGGTGAGACTCAGCTCCCTGAGCAGCTCTGCCACAGATATATCCTTGGGGAGGCCTGGGGTCTTCCTGGCTGCTTTGGGAGGAGCCTTCATCTTGGTCTCCTCTTCCTCATCTCGTGGCTCTTCTTTCACTGCCCAGGGTGAGACAAAAGAAAAGACACTGAGCAGCCACTCTCTCTACCATCTCTTGTTCCCTGGCTCTTTACTCCACACTATTTCAGTATCACCTGCCAGGAAGCTGGAGGGACAGACACTGGTTTTGCAGAGCAGAAGAGACAGCACACTCCATTGTGACTACCCTAAAAAAGGACACATGGACCCACGTCCACAGGTGGGCTCTCTCAGAGTGGGGTTTGAGTAGCAGTGCTGGAGATCATGTAGAGGCTCCCTGGGTTGCCACAGAATAGAGAAGTAACTGACACTGGATACCTTTTACAGCAGGCATATCCGCCTCCATGTCTTCTTCCTTGGGGCCGGCCAGCCAAGGCTTAACATCTGGTTCCTCATTCTCCTCCTTAAAAAGCCACCCCGAGTGTGCCAGTGGCAGCTGTACAGGCATGTTTCGAGTATCATTCCTTAGCCCAGGATCATCGATGAACTGTCAGAGAAGAGGTGGGGGTCACAAACTTTCCTGGCACATGTGCTTGGATCAGTCCATTTTAATTCTTTCCTAGCCAAAGGTCCCTGACTCTTACCAGGGTTCCAGGATATTAGGGAGCTCTTCTTCCCCTGTCAGCTCCCAGAAGCTCTCTTCTGTAGCCACAAGAAAGTCTGCCCTGCCCCCAGCCTCCTGCTACCTACATCATCCTTTTCCAGCATGCGCAGGATCTGCTTGGTTTCTTCATCTGTCTCCCTCTTCTCTTTTTTGATGTTGATGATATGAGAGGGTCCCATGTCTGACACATCCACGGTCTTGTCCCAGTTCCCTATGGGAAATTACCCAGTTCACTATGGAGAAACCGGGAAGAAGGCCAAGAGCAAAGACAACTAAATTGGGAATAGGAGAATTCCATCACTCTTTCCCTTTCCTTGGGCTGTCTGAATTAAAATTCATTGTTGGCGTCTTTCTGGTACCTTTTTTCTTCATCATTTCTGCAGGGCCCTGCTCAAAGATAGAGTGGGACTGGATCACTTCTGGACGGCCCCGGCCCCGTCCATGCCCATCACGCTGGCGGTCTCGATCCCGTTCACGCTTCTCCTTCTTCACAGTAACTTCTTCCTTTGGCCTGGAAAAGAGAATGGATGAAGGAAAACCACACACACCCCTGGGCCTCTGCAAACTGGCCCCTTCATTACTTCTCTTCAACCAACTGAACAGTTTATGGGCTAATAAGTACATCACAAGAAGTGGAATCCAATCCCAAGTCTTGCATTATTTTTTTCGTGCCTCCTTGATTAGGCAGGGGCCTTTTAATTTGCTTTACTCTATTTTCTGGTTCAAAAAAGTGAGCTTTTTTTTTCAATCAGAGAGCTAGAAGACAGAGGAACTTAAGAGCACAATACATGTATAAATGTGTGGCTCTCAAATGACTGTAAAAGAGAATCATTGGAAGTAAAGGAATGGTTCAAGTGAAAGAGAACCACTCTTGAGAGAAAAAGCCATGCGAGAGCATGAGACTCTGAGTTCAATCTCTAATAGTGGCAGAGGGGGAGGGAGGGAGAGGGAAAGGAAAAGGGACAGAAGGGGGGAGGGAGAGGGGGGAAGAGAGGGAGAGAGAGAAAGTGAGAGCAAGCAAGCGAGAGAGAACACCATTCCACCCCACTGTGAATAAATTGCTACAGATAGGATGTTACAGTTTGAGTCTAACTACCCTAAAAGATTCGTGCTTGTTAAAGACTTAAATCTCTTCTAGGATGTGGGGCTTAGTGCGACCCAAGCCCCTTCCTTTTTTACTCCCTCAGGCACTCCCCACCATGATACTTTCTTACCAAAGCCAACTAAATCTCTAAAACTGTAAGCCAAAAAAAAAAAACCCTTATCTCTTATAAGATGATTATTTCAGGTATTATTACAGTAACAAAACTGACTAAACACACAGTGTCTCAGATGTGTGTGTGTGTGTGTGTTAAAGCTGGTACATAATAGAGTTATGGCTGAAAATCATTAGTAAAAAGGACATAAATTCAAGTTTTTGAGATGTACAACCTAGTTTTTTTTTTCTCAAATTCATAACACAAGTAAATAGGGAATAAGAATTCACAACACTTACTCTTCCTTGATCTTGCGACTGATAATATTTGGAGTGAAGGTTTTCTGGAAGTAAAATACAGGAGTCACTGATTGTTAATTTCTAACCTCAAAGTACAGAGGGCTATAAAAACTCACAATGGGCATCTTCTATGGGCCAAGATCAACAGGGTTCTCCTGTCTACATTTCACACATCCAGGGTTTTTTAGGCTCTGTCTGAAAAGGAGGCCCTTTGTGCTCATGGAGACAGTGGAAATTACACCTAGAAGAAGCACCTTAAACTACTTTAACCATCAGCTTTTGCTTCAGTCTTCTGACAGCAGATCTCCACCTTTGCAAAATCAAAGAACAGAAAGTGCTGTACAGAAAGGCTAATTGAACAGGAACAATTCTAGCAGCAACATTTGAACAGGTAAGATAGCACTCAAAAATGGAGGACTCTGGGCTGGGAAGGTGGTTCAGTGGTAGAGCGCTTGCCTTACATGCATGAGGCCCTGGGTTCGATTCCTCAGCACCACATAAACAAAAAGAAAAAAGCCAGAAGTGGCGCTGTGGCTCAAGTGGTAGAGTGTTAGCCTTGAGCTGAAGAGCTGAGGGACAGCGCCCAGGCCCAGAGTTCAGGCCCCACGACCAATAAATAAATAAATGGGAGGACCCAAGCTGTCACCAGCAGTTTCTAAGGCAACTTAGTCTTAAAATAGTGAGGAGCACCTGTCAGCCCAGCTAAGCGGGAAGCCTGAAGATAAGGACTGGGAAAAAAAATGGGACAAGACCCCACTGAAAAGGAAAGAGGGCTAGAGATGTGGCTCAAGTAGTAGAGCACCTGCCTAGTAAATGCCAAGGCCCTGAGTTTAAGCCCCAGTACTGACCCCATCCCACTCACCAAAAACAACAGCAAGAAATCCACCCAGCTGCTTTATGTATCTGTCACCCTACCCTTTAGTCACATACACAGATAAGGCCAGGGTCTCTAAGGCCATGCCTAAGATTCATTATCCATTAGACTAGAAGCTTAGACACTAGTATAGAAGTTTGCACACTGGTATCCACCGAAAATTCAGAACCCTCAAAATTGCAAGCAAAATTTACACCTGGCCTAGCTCATAAGGTGTTCAAAACATACGAAGAAAATTAACACTGCTCATGTGTCGCTTCTGAATGCCTGAGCTATCATCGCTGCCCTTCAATTACAGGCAGGAACCACCTCAACATCTTGGACCCGGACTAGAAGGTGTACTGGACTAGAGTCCCTAGAATTGGAAGCAATCCGGGAACGAGCCTCTGGAGACCCAGCGTCCCGCTGAGCACACCGTGGGCCCTGTGGCATCATGAACTCCAGAGGCCTGAAACTCAAGGTGGCTGGGTTTCTCCGGAAACGCGCTGTCAGGTACCTTCTTGACTCCGCCGAGCGTGAGGTCCCTGGAGCGGATGGAGGGCAGGCGGCCCGGGGTGAGCGGGGGCGCGGGTCGCCGCCCGACAAGTCCCCGAACCCCAGGGAGAAGGGGCCGTGGCCCTCCAGGAGTGCTGGGCTCGCCCGCGGAGTTTCCTTCCGACATGTCGCCTGGGAGAAAAAAAGAGCAAGCTCGGGACTGCAAAGGGATCCTAGGGGGCAGAGGCGCGGGACCCGGCGGAACCCCACCACGTGGCCCTCGTCCCCGCCCACGTGATCCCCGCCCCGCCCACGCGACCTCCGACCCCACCCCGTCGGCGCGGCGGGCTGGCCGCGTCTCAGCGCCACCCCGTCACACGTGGCGACGCTTCCCGGAGTACCCAGGTTAGAGCCTCTGGCTCGTGCTTTACCCGCTCCCGAACTTCCCATGCCCAGCGAGTCAGAAACGCACTTGGGCTGTGGCTCCACACCACGCTCCGCGATTTCACCTCCGAAGCTATCCGCCACCGGCCCTCGGTCTCCGTGCAGGGCGGAAGTCTGCGTGGCAAGGCTCGGGCGCCACCATCTTGCCTCGGGGCGGAAGTGACGCCCTGGGGGCGTGGCCTGGCCATGGTATTTATTAGACCGCGCCTCGCTGCCCTCCGCCTTCTCTTCCCGGTTCTTCCCGGAGTCGGGAAAAGCTGGGTTGAGAGGGCGAAAAAGGATGAGGGGGTGGTTTGGGCTGCACGGGGGTGTGGCTCTCACGGGGTCTTCGCCCGGGACTTGGAAGCGGAGGCTCCGAACTCGGGACTGAGAGACGTGGGACTTGCCATGCTGCAGTGTGGGGAGGCTGTAGCCTGATCTGGGAGCAGTTGGGGTCACGGCTCAGGACAGGGAGAGCTTCCACCGAGGTGCCGGGTTCTTCCTGGATGCAGCCTCTCCACGGTGACCCTGGAGTGGTCACAGTACCTGGGGCAGCAGCCTGGCCTCTGCTTGGGGGTGGGGCTGTGAGACCACCCCTGAATCAGCTATAGCAAAACCATCCAGCACCCTTCACCACACCCACCCTGAGCTCAGGACGATGTAGTCCCACTGTGCGCACTTAGTCATAACCTAGAAGGACAGATGAAGTTTGTCCAATTGCTAGGAAGCAGAAAGGTCAGCTGGGCACCGTTGGGTTTTGCCTGTTATCCTAACTACGCAGGAAGCTGAGATCTGAGGATCGCTGTTCTAAACCAGCTCAGGCAGGAAAGTCCATGAGATTCTTTACCTCCAATCAACAACGTATCATAAAGGAGCTGTGGCTCAAGTGGTAGGGTGCCAGCTTTGAGCTGAAGAGATAAAGAACAATGCCCCAGCCCTGAGTTCAAGCCCTACCAGCCCACACCTCACACACACACACACTCCAACAAAAATAATGTTTATTGTAATTTCAAATCAAGTTCAAACTTCAGTACAAAAGAAGAAGAAGGGGCTGGGAAGGTGGTAGAGTGTTTGCCTCGCATGCATGAGGCCCTGGGTTCGATTCCTCAGCACCACATGAGCAGAAAAAGCATGAAGTGGGCGCTGTGGCTCACAGCACTAGCCTTGAGCTGAAGAGCTGAGGGACAGCGTCCAGACCCGGAGTTCAAGCTCCATGACCGACAAAAAAAAAAAGGAGGAAGAAGAAGAAAAGCAGAGATCCTAAGTTCTGTTTACTTCATCACCCCAATCTTGCAAACTATACTACAGTATCACAACCAGATTATTGACATTTTTACAGTAAAGATACAAGACATTTTCATCCCCATAGGATCTCTCTAGTTGCCCTTTTAGATATACACCTCCCTCTACCCATTCCTCCCACCTCTAATCTGTTCTTCATTTCTGTAGTTTTGTTATTTCAAAAATGTTCTATAAATGAAATCATACAGTATGTGACTTCTTGTTTTCTGGGGTTCTTTGGGGGGGGTTGTTTTTGGTACTGGGACTTAAACTCAGGGCCTGGGCACTGTCTCTGAGCTTTTTTGCTCAAGTCTGGTGCTCTACCACTTGAGCCACACCTGTACTTATGGCTTTTTTTGCCTGTTAATTGGAGATAAGCGTTTCATGGACTTTCTTGCATGGGCTGCCTTCAAGCAGAAATACTTAGATCTTAGCAATACTTAGAAATACTTAGCTACCTCCTGGGTAGCTAGGAATACAACTATGAGACACAAGCAACCAGATTCTTGGAGTTTTCTTGTTTTGCCATGATTTGCTTTGAAATTATGAAAGGTTGGAGCTAAGGGGCTTATGCTTGGCTAGGCAAGTACACCAGCTATAACCAGCCTTTATTTGCTCTTGTTATTGTTGAAATAGTGTCTCACTTTTTGCCCCAGCAGCCCAGGACCAGGAGCCTCCTATTTATGCTTTCTGTGGTGGCTGGGATGACAGGTATGTGCCACCACATCTAGCTTTTTGTTGTTGTTGAAATGAAGTCTGATGAACTCTTTACCTGAGCAGATTTCCAATGGATATCTTCCCAACCTTAGACTCCAGAGTAGTTGGGATTATAGGTGTGAGCCACTTCTCCCAGACTTGGGATTGCTTTTGTAACAGTATAATTCCATGAAGATTAGCTAAATTGTACATATTAGCAGTTTGTTCCTTTTATTGAATATCTGTGGCTTACCCATTTATTCTTTGAAAGAAGGACATTTGAGTTATTTGTAATTGTTTGCTAATGTGAGTAAATTTGCAGACATATGCAGGTTTTTTGGGGGGAGGGGAGGTGGTAAGCATTAAGGTTTTACTTTTCTAGAATATTTGTCCATGTGTACAGTTGTTGAGTCATTTGGTTGATGTCTTATTATTTCCATCAGAAATCAACAAATTGTTTTCCGCATCACCTTGAGCAAGCATATTTTATGGTTCTTCATCCGGATTGCTAAATCGCCTTCAAAAAGCATTATACCAAGCCTGGTGTAGTGGCTCAAGCCTATATAGTGCTCAGGTGGTAAATGCATTTTTAAACTTTTGCCAATAATATATTAGTTGATTTCTTTTTTTTCTTTTTTTTTATTAGTTGATTTCTAATCAGACCTTTTAAGACTTTTTTCCTCCGCATTGCTTTTAACATCAAACAGAATCAAACTCGAAGCCCTTAGCTTCTGCTTTGAACACTACATGAAGTCCATTGATTATGTTTTCTGAGCTTTGTGTTGTTGTTTCTTTTCAGGTTTTGTTTCCATACGAAGACACTAATCACAGAAAATTTGGAAAAAATTTAAAAGCATGGATTTAGAAAATTAAGCCATCCTTTAGTATCACATCCATTGTTTTAAATATTTGAAGTTGTTCTTTGCATTTAGGTTTCTTAAAACTATAATATTTTATATATAGTGATACTATTTTTCTTTAATACTCTTTTATAAAAACAACAAAAAGGATATACAATTATTACTTCTTTTGGGGAGGGGTTTGAACTCTGAGCTCTTCAGCTCAAGGTGAGCACTCACCTCTTGAGCCACAGCTCCACTTCTGGTTTTCTGGATAAGAGTCTCATGGACTGTCTTGCCCAGGCTGGCTTTGAACCATGGTCCTCATATCTCAACCTCCTGAGTAGCTAGGATTACAGGTGTTGAGCCAAGCATGCATCTACTTTGTATTTTTTGCTGATTAATGGGAGGTAAGAGTCTCATGGGCTTATCTGCCCGGGCTGGCTTCAAACTTCAATACTCAGATCTCAGCCTTCTGAGCAGCTAGGATTACAAGCATGAGCCACCAGTAGCTATTTATTTATTTATTCATTCATTTTTGAGATAAGGTCTCATTATGTAGGCCAGGCAGGCCTAGAATTCTCACTGTTCTTGCCTCTGTTGGCCTCCTGAGTATTGGAATTACAGGAAGACATCCGTATTCAGCACATACTCAGAATTTATTATGTGTCTAAGGCATGGAAGTGGCCAGTGAGTAACATACCCAAGGCTTTGGGTTGGATCTACAACATTAAAAAAAAAATTCTAGCTGGGCTCTGGTGTCTCAAGCCTATAATCCTATCTACTAAGGAGTCTGAGATCTGAGGATCATAATTGGAAGCCAGCCAGCAACAGGAAAGACCATGAGATTCTAATCTACAAGTAACCACCAAAAAGCCAGAAATGGAGCTGTGGCTCAAGTGGTAGAGCACTAGCCTTGGGTAAAAAAAGCTCAGGGACAGTTCCCAGGTCCTGAGTTCAAGCCCCAGAACACCCTTACCCTCTCTCTCTCTCTCTCTCTCTCTCTCTCTCTCTCTCTCTCACACACACACACACACACACACACACACACAAACACACACACACACATCTAAGGCATGGGAGTATGAGACACCTGCATTTTTCTGAATTATTAAGTATACTTCTTAATATTTTTAGCTACATAGTATTATAATTTTTAATATTTTTTTCAGGAATGTTCTCTAGCATACTGTATGATTCCATTTCTAGAAATAACACATTTACAGAATATTTTCAAACATGCCTCCAGCCTATTTTTGTTTTTGCATTGATTATTTTGTGAGAGAGGGTTTTGCCTGATGCTTCGGTTGACCTGGACTGTGATTCTCCTACTCGTACTTCCCAGATGCTAGGATGACAGGTTGTCCTGCCATTGATGGACATATATTGAGCACCCCCTCTCCAGGCTGGCCTCAGCTTCAATTCCCTGATCTTTCACCTCCCACGTAGCTAGGATTCCAGGCTTGAGGCACTGTCCTGGGCTGGTTTCTGTGAATTCTTTTTGGACATTGGAAATATTAAATGAATGAATTGTAAATATGCATAGCACTAAAGTACAGGAATGTGTGGTATGAGAACCAGGTTCAAGCTATTACATGTTTTCTGTAATTCATAATTTATTTACTTCATTTTGTGGGCCATTCATTTCCTCATTGCTTTGACCTCTAAACAGTGCAGTGCGCTAAGACACGGTCCTTAGAATTCTATTTTTTTTTTCTTCTCTGCACTTATTCCACTGTCTTTGTTTGCTTTGTCTGTATCAAAGGAGGAAAATGTTTGATGCTGAATTCCCCAATACATGTCTTCAGCCTGGAGGTCTCTGAACTCCTAGAGATGTAGCTCCTTCTGCCTATCTGCAATGCCATTTGGATAAGTTTACCAGACTTCAACACGGGTCCACACCTGATGCCTTCATCTTCCTCTCACCTGCTTCTGCAAAGTGATTTCCCATCTCACTAAATAACAACTGCCTTCTCTAGTTGTTAAGGTCAACAAATCTTGCAAGTCTTCTCCATCTCTTCTTTCTCTCATGCTCTACATTTTCCATATCATGTTTTCTTACCATATATATTTTTTTCTGATGCTGGCATTTGAGGTCACACTTCCTGGACTTACTTTCTCAGCTGGTGCCACTTGAGCCATACCTCCCAGACTTGTTTTTCTTTTTGTTAATTTGGAGATAGATACTCCCTGACCTTTTTCCCAGGTTGTCTTTGAACCTCTATCCTCCAGATCTCAGCCTCCTGAGTAGCTAAGATTATATGTGTGAGCCACTGGTGACTAGCTGAATCTTACCACTTTATATTACATCCACTGTAAACCTTCCTAGTCTGGGCCACCATCATTTTTGGCTGCTATCATTTTAAAAAAAAATTTTTTTTGGGTCCGGTCGTGGGGCCTGAACTCTGGGCCTGAGCGCTGTCCCTCAGCTCTTCAGCTCAAGGCTAGCACTCTACCACTTGAGCTACAGCGCCACTTCTGGCTTTTTGCTTATGTGGTGCTAAGGAATCGAACCCAGGTCTCATGCATGCAAGGCAAGTGCTCTACCACTGAGCCACCTTCCCAGCCCTGGCTGCTATCATTTTAACAGCTTTCTGCCTAACCTCCTCTTAGCTGAGCCTCCACAGTCAAATCTCAAATAGTACAATGGACATATTTCACATCAGGTCCCATCTCTACTTAAACTCCCCAATAGATGCCTATTTCAGAGTAAGAGCTGAAGGTCCTCTGGGACCCCTTCATGATCTGACCTTCCACCCATCATTTCTCTGGCCTCCAGTCCTCTGGGAGCTTCATTCATTTTTTATGCTGCACTACGCCCTGTATGTTTCTGGGACACATCTGGCATGCTCGTGCTTCAGGGCCTCTGCACCTGCTACTTGGGCTGCTTTTCCCCTACAGAATTCTGCATGGCTTGTCCCTCCCTTCTGCTTCAGGTTTTAATCCCAACTCACCTTTGTAGAAAGCCCCTGTCTGATGGCCCTATTGGAAATTGTAACACCACCCCCTACACATCTCCCTTAATGTTCTCTCTAATTACTGACTTACTTTTCTTTATAGCATTTCTCACCAAGTAATGAATTTGAGAGTTTATAAGTTTCTTTGGTACTTTTCTTCCCACCATGGGGTAAGAGGTTAGAGGAGAGGAATGGATGGATGCATGTCTTATCTCTTTCCTCTTCCTGCCTGCAATAGAGCTGGTATATAATAAGTGTCCACAATTGTTTTTGGGGGGGTGTCCGGTCGTGGGGCCTGAACTCTGGGCCTAGGCGCTGTCCCTCAGCTCTTCAGCTCAAGGCTAGCGCTCTACCACTTGAGCCACAGTGCCACTTCCGGCTTTTTTTCTTTTTTGCTTATGTGGTGCTGAGGAATCGAACCCAGGGCCTCAGGCATGCAAGGCAAGCACTCTACCACTGAGCCACCTCCCCAGCCCCACAATTTTTTTTAATGGATGAATGAATTCCAATTTGTGCTGAGATCAAGGAACAAATCTGGATGTGGGTTAGAAAAATAGAAGGGTAGATTGTTTCCTGGAGGTAATTGAAGTTTGATGCCATTAATATAAAAGCCATTTGGGGCTGGGGATGCAGCTTAGAAGTGGAGTATTTGCAGAGCATGCAAAAGTCTTTAGGTTTGATCCCTAGCACCACAAAAATAAAAGCAATTTTAGTTGTACTTTTATGTCTTCATTCTTTCCTCCCCCTCCCCCCCACCTCTCTTTCTACCTCCTTCCCTGCTGGAGATCAAACCCAGGGCCTTGTTCTTGCTGGGCAAGGGCTCTGTCATTGAGCTACAATCCAGCCTCTTCATTTGTCTTCTTTACAGGTTCTTTTGAAAGCAACCCTCTCTATACAATAAGTGTGGCAAATACATAATGAATGAGTGAAGCCATTCTATCACAGCAGTAGCTTGTGTTCAGTATGTCAAGCCCTTGTCCCTGCATGTTGCCATGTGGTGCTCTGTGGTATTCTGTATTTCCTGCATTAAGTTCTTCCACTTCAGTGTCGCTGACTACTCCCTGTTAGTCTCTCACATCTCAGGCCACTTCATGTCCCATTCATGATTGTTCTTTTTTCCTTGGAGTTTCCTTGTTCTTCCAATATTTTATTGCTGCATCTTTTATCTCCTACAGATTTTCAGAGTTCTTAAATAAATAAAAAAGTATAAATATATTATAATAAATATATTATTTATATTGATCTATACTTGTTACATATGTACTATTTACATATTATAATATAAAATAATATATGCATGTTTTTATAGATAAAATATTATATATATGCAATTCAACATTTTTCTATGCCTTGAAATAGTTAAATATTTAGACTTTCACAAGCTAAGAATCAAGCTGGGAATGTGACTTAGTGGTAAAGTGCTTGCCTAGCATGCATGAAGCCTTGGGTTTGATTCCTCAGTACCATATAAACAGAAAAGCCAGAAGTGGTACTGTGGCTCAAGATCAGGGACGACATCCAGGCCCTGAGTAAAGTGCTATGACCCACAAAAATAAAAAAATTAAGTACATAAGAAGTATTAGGACTGTTAAAATTGGTGTGTGTGTCTGTGTGTCTATGTGTTTGTGCTAATACTAAGGCTTGAACTTAGAGCCTCATAGTCTCACTTGGCTTTTTTGCTCAAGGCTGGCACTCTATCATTTGCACATCTCTACTTCTGGCTTTGGAGATAAGAATCTTAATGGACTTTTCTGCCCAGGCTAGCTTTGAATCCTGATCTTCAGATCTCAGTCTTCTGAGTAGCTAGGATTATAGGCTTGAGCCACCAGCACCTGGCTGGACTATAAGAGATTTTTGTTTACAGAGCCTTATTGTGTATTATCAGACTCTATATTTGCTGTATTGCCTTCTACCATGAAGAATCTGGCCTTTGTATTCAGGCAGATCAGAAAATAAATACTGGTTTTACTGCCTTTGGGTTGGGCTTGCTTTCCATCAACCTTTTAAAAATGGAATTAATGATCTACTTCTCAAGACTATTTGAAGAATCACATGATTGGCACTGTGTCTTTAGGCTTAATAAATGCTTTTGTTATTGTACTAATATGGAAACTTTTAACTGTGTACAAAAGCAGAGAATAGCTTATAGGATCTCAAAGTACACAGTTTTAATAATACTTATCCACTCTTGTTCTATCTCTTCTGCCACCCCCTCACACTCCCTCTCAAGATTATTTGAAACAGATCACAGATATTATGACATTTATCCATAAATACTACCATCTGCTTTTCTAAAGGAAAGGACTCTTAACCATAGCCACAGTATTGTTATCAGAGCTAATTGTTCCTAAATAGTATCAAATATTTAGTTATGAATTCCAACTTCTCCAATTGTAATATAGACTTTAGCTTGTTAAACTAATAGTACTCAAATGTGATTCATGCACTTGAGTATTTTGTTGCAAGTATTATTAATGTGGGAAAAGACTTTGCTGTAAAGATGTCCCTGCAATATTCTTTAGAATAAAGAAAAAGGAAAGGAATCATAAAAGCATAGGGAATTGGCTTCCCCCAAAAGGATATATAACCTGACAGTGAAACACAGACAGCATTTTTTTTTTTTGGTCAGTCATAAGGCTTGAACTCAGGGCCTGGGCACTATCTCTGCGATTTTTTGCTCAAGGCTAGCACTCTACCACTTTGAGCCACAGCTCCACTTATAGTTTTTAGGTGGTGGCTAATTAGAGTTAAGAGTCTCAGGGTCTTTCCTGCCTGGGCTGGCTTTGAACTACAATCCTGATTTTAGCCTCCTGAGTAGCTAGGATTACAGGCATGAGACATCAGTGCCTGGCTTCAAGAGTGTCAAAAATGACACTGCAGGGTATGAATACAGAGTACTCAATATGTATGTGATAAATTAAGTGGAAAATGTGAGATGAGTCTGAGGGTGAGTGAACGGATGGGATGGTGTCAGGGGTAACTTTGATCAAGAAGCACTGGACACTTTGATGGACACATTAAATTGTAACCCCCTTGTACATACAACCTTTGGAAGTCTAGAAACAGATTAAATTTAAAAATAGAAAATAAAATGACACTACAGAAAGACTGTGCAATGAACAGAAAAGGTATTAGCAAGTGAATAACATATGTTAGAAAACTGTAATGTTCCTCTCACTTTTTTGTTCATAAATTATATACATATATGCCTTTTTCTGAATGGTGTGAAAATGAGCAATTTTAATTCAGCCTTAATTTTTACAATGAAATGTTCTCATCTTTTTACAATGAGCATGTATGACTTGTATAAGAAAACATTTTTTTTTCTTTTCTTTTCTTTCTTCTTCTTTTTTCCTTCTTTCTCTCTTTCTTTTTTTGTCAGTTGTAAGCATTGAACTCTAGGCCTGGGAACTGTCCCTCAGCTCTTCAGCTCAAATCAAGTACTCTACCACTTGAGCCACAGTGCCACTTCTGGTTTTCTGGTGGTTAATTGGAGATAAGAGTCTCATGGACTTTCCTGCCTGGGCTGGCTTTGAACTGCAATCCTCAGATCTCAGCTTCCTGAGTAGCTAGGATTACAGGCGTGAGCCACTGGTGCCCAGCATAAGAAAACATTTCTGAAAATAAAGATGCAGCTGGGTGCCAGTGGCTCACATCTGTAATTCTTGACACTCAAAAGGCTGAGATCTGAGAATCAAGGGTTGAAAACAGCCTGGGTAGACACTCTGATCTCTAGCTAGCCAGCAAAAAGCTAGAAGTAGAGGTGTGTGTGGCTCAAGTGGTAGAGCACCAGCTTTGAGTGAAGAAACTAAGAGATGAAGGCCCTTAGTCCAAGCATCAAAACAGATACAAAAATAAATAAAAATATAAAGATGCAGAAGTGCATCTTGATGGTTGGTTGATTTCCTATGCAGGTAGTTTGACTGACACACAGTGCTTCATTCTTACCTCATGTGTCCTCTCTTGATCTGTAGAGGAGCCCTGGGAGGCAAGAAGCAGCATGAGCCCCAGAAGGGCTGTGTCCTCACCTGCCTGGCCATTGTGCCAGTAGGCAGCTGCACAATGGAGCATTCAGTCAGCTGCCTTTCCCTGATGAGGCACATGAGCTAATGCAGTCTCTGAATGCCATCCTGAGCAGGTGGGAGGCAGAGGTGGGGCTAGGACTCACCTTTCTTTTACAGAAGAGTAAACTAAGTCACAGAGAGTCTGCCTGTCCCCTTTAGCGGTCCCTCAGATTGGTCCTACCAGTAGGGTTGTAGGCCATATGGCTAGTGCTTTTCATAACCAGGAGGTGAGTTGCAACATCATCTCACTGTCAGTGTGTGTGGGGGGGGGACTTTGTGTTTGGTCAAAGGAGTGCTTATTCTGCTTCACCGTGACATACCATACCACATTCTGTGGTTCTGGATCTGACCAGACTCGCTCAGGTTCTCACGCCCAAGTAAGGCTGGGCTGACTTCTGCTTGGCTTTGCATTCTGTGAACTTTTCATTCCCTGTCACTTTTACCTTCACTGCCAATGCCTGCAGCCTCTAAAATACTCTCCATGAGTCCTTTATGCTCAGCTCCCGTCTTACGTTCTCTGAGACCCTCACCCCTTAGCCCATGTGACACCTTCCATCCCGTACGACACACCCACTTCTCCCCCCAGTTGTCTTCCACCATCTCCTCTGTGCTCTGGAGCTGACTTCTTTTCCTGCTTAGTACCTGGAACTTATATGTATCAGCCCTCAAATCCTGCAGGAGATTGGGTCTAGGATCTCCACCAATATCAAAATCTTTGGATATTCAAATCCTTTATATAAAATGTTATGGGATTTACATAAAACAGATTCATTTCCTCTTGAAATTTTAAGTTATGTCTAGATTTCTTATAATAACCTAATGCAGTGAAATTGCTCTGTAAATGCGTATTCTAGTATATTTTTTTAGGAACTGACAAGAAAAATCCAGTACAGGTGCAATTAAAAGACAATTTTGAGGGCTGGGAAGGTGGCAGAGCGCTTGCCTTGTATGCCAGAGGCCCTGGGTTCAATTCCTCAACACCACATAAGCAAAAAGAAAAAAGCCGGAAGTGGCGCTGTAGCTCAAGTGGTAGAGCACTAGCCTTGAGCTGAAGAGCTGAGGGACAGCGCCCAGGCCCAGAGTTCAGGCCCCATGACCGGACCCAAAAAACAAAAAACAATTTTGATCTTTGATTGATTGTGTCTGCAGGTATAGAGTTCTTGGGTACAGAATGTTCTTTTGCATTCCTTGTTCTGTAATTCCATCATCTAAATGTCCATCTATTCTCCTCTGGAAGACTGTGCGCTCCTTGCAGGTAGACATTGCCAGCAATGACGAGAAAGATAGCAAGTCTGTCAAGTGACTGGTACTTCTATCTGCCAAACCCGAAGCAATGTGATTTACATAATGATCTCATTCCACAATGACAGTAAACCTGTGTTATCCCACTTTACCAATGACTGAAACTGAAGCTCCAAGAGAGACTGAGTCACTTGTTCAAGGTCACCTAGCTGGCAAACTATAGAACAGGACTTGTTCTCATTTTCTGTTGGACTGTAAAGCCTGGGCTTTTCACTCTGCACAAATTCTTTGTCATTGTTTTGCTGCTTGACTCAAATTTCCTTGAATGTTCTTCTGGGGGCATTCACAGATCCTTGTTTCTTGGTGGTAGACAAGCCTTCTGCTAGCTGATAATATACTCTCTGGCTGACATGCTCAGGGCTTGGCTTCCTCGATCCCAGAGGGTGGGCTGAGATGAGAACACTCAAAACTCCGTATGTCCTCCCACCCCCTGCATTCTTGCTGCTGTGCATTCTTTACTACTACACAACTTCTCTCTCCTGCTTATTTCTTAGGAGACACCTAAGCGGCTAGGAGATTCTGACTGGATAATATGGACTATCCAGGGCTGCCGGTCTGGAATGTCCTGATAGAGTTGGTAAGAAAATGGAGCCATAGATCAGTGAAAGGCTCTGTCTAGAGAGAACCCAGAGAGAAGACAGGACCCCTCCCACTTCCCCCACCCCCATTCCATACCCATTCATACAGCCCATCTGGACCCTTCCCCTCTACAGCCTCCTTCCCCTTTCCCCAATCAGAATCCTTATTTACAGGTCCAAGCTCTTGGGATAAGCTCCACCCCTCTCCCAGCATCCTAAAGTTTGGGGGTTGCATTCAAGTCAGAGATTTCCTAGTTGAGGGCATCTTGGAGGCCCTTCTGAGGGTAGCTTGTCCTGGAAGGAAAGGAGAAAGGTGGTAGCAGTTGCTGCCTCCAAGGACATCTGTGTAGCTCCCTGGGGGACCCTCTGCCCTCCCCCGCCCCCTCAGCCCAGGCGAGCAGGGACCAGGCTTGCTTATTATCACCTGACGCTGAGCAGCCACTGATCCCATTGGTGGAGCCAGGCTCTATCTGGCTCTCCCGTTCTTTCTCGCCTTCCCTGCCTCTCTCTCCTCCACGCTGCTTTGAATTTGCTCTTGCCTCTCTTCTCGTGTGTGCTTGCTCGCTCAGCTGGGAACCTCGTCTCACTGGGGGCGGCAGTGGTCGCTGCGGAGTCAGATAAGAGCTGCCTGCTAGGCATGGAAACAGCTTCCTTGGCAGTCCGGAGAAGAAGAAACGCTTGCTGCTGCCTGTAACCCAGGCGTCCGGCTGCTGTCCCCTGCCTGGGGAGCTCATCCACAGAGAGCTCTCTCTCTTTCCTTCCTGCCAGGATTCCCTCTGCAGAGCCCAGTAAAGCCAGGTGAGTACCCTTCTTCCTAGACCATCCTGCTGTCTAGCCTGAGAGGCTGTGACCTGGGGACGCCGGGGTCCTGCCACTGTCTGGGGACCCACTTGGGTTGTCAGGCCTGACGACCTTGCTCCCTTACCCCTGGGTCCTTGGCAAAGAGCTTAACAGCTGGATCTGGTCTCCGGGGCGACACAGTTAGTTACCCCGTGACCATTCTGCTGCAGTCAGCGATGCCAACAGGGACAGAGGGTGGGGGAGCGATCCCTCTGGCACGCTCATGGCTTTCTGAGTGGGTACGGGGAAGGGGGCCCCATGTGAACAACGTATGTGCATACTTGCCAGAAAGCTGGAGACTTACTTGCGTAGCTAGGTCTGTCGGCATGCAGTGATGCTCTGTAAGGGATTTGACCAGCTTTTGGCATGTCTAGGAACATAGCTTTCTTGCATGCGTGAGGTACATGTGTATTTGGGGGGGCATTGCTTATCTGAGTAGCCTGTGGGCATACGTGGGCGGGGACTCTGTGAGGCAGTATATTTAGGGGGTGGACATGTCACCTGTCATGTGGGTAGGAGTGGATGTGAGGGAGGGTAGCAACCAGATGGTTTCTATGTGGGGTGGTACAACTCTGGGGCAAGATGGGGAGGGTGGGTGGGAAGTGTGGGCAGTTACCAGAGTCTGGGACAGACCTGCTTAGGTGCACAAACCTGTTGGCATGTGAAGGATCAGGCTGACAGAGTTTGGCCAGAGACAAACATGTTTTCAAAGTCTGAGTCTTTGAGTCTGGAGAGGACTCCAGAGAGAATAGCAGAGAGCCCAGGCGGGGGCTGGTGTGTGCACGGATGTGCCTATGTGCGCAGTCAGGCCTGTGCTCTGGCTGGCGTGCCTCCTTGAGGATGTGGCACACATACGTGTTGCTGCCTGCGGCTTCCTCTTTTTCTCCAAATATGGCTCGTGAGGAGGGGCACATGCGTGTGGGTGGGCGTGAGACCGTGGACATGAACATGTGTGGGTCTGGCATGAAGGCGACAGCTTGCAGAGGGAAAACTGGGGGACATTCTTAGACTGTGCGAGGTGGCAGAAGCTTCCCCCCTGGCGCCCCCCGCCCCTGTGCGTAGGTGTCTGGGAGTGAGGATGTATGAGGGGGCGTGCACAGGAGTGGGTACCCCCTCCCATGTGCATGCGTGTGTGCCTGCCTGTGTTGCCCTGGGTGGATTCACACGGCAGTGTGGGCGTTTCCAGGGTGTTGCCTCAACCTGTCCCTCACAGCCTGCCCTTCCCAGGCATCTGGGCGTAGAGAGGCAAGGCCCATGCCCACCCTGATCCACCCTGGCTGGCTCTCTCTCCCTGTCATTCTCCCAGGTGAAGGTGGGTAGTTATCTTGGGTCTCCAAGAACTGGAGAGGGGAAAGGATACACAGCCACCCTGAGCCTAGAGCCCTCCGCCCCCCACGCCTACAGCTGCTGGACCTCTAGGAAGACTCTCAGGAAAGGAGGTATTGAGGCAGAGACAGAAAGCATCCATAGGGCAGATTCACGTGGGTGGAGGCTGCTCAGGGCTTCTCAGTCAGGTGGGAGTGTGTCCGTGTTCATGTATATGGGCACATGTATGTATGTGTGTGTGTGTGTGTGTGTGTGTGTGGTGTGTGCATGTGAGGGGCACAGATATGTCCCCCTAGGAACTTCTTGTCAGGATCTAGCGTGATGGTAGCTCCCCACTGTTTCAACACCTGTTCCCCGGATTACAAAGCAATTTTGAGGGTGGACTAGTAGCACCCCTACTTTTACTTACCATAGGATACTCTGTGCATGGAGCACTGGCACTTTAGGGTGGGAGGCCAAGATGAAACAGGACCTGAAGGACGCCGGGGGCAGGTAAGGGCCATCGCCCAGAGCTTTCCCTGGCACCTGCCACCCAGTCAGCCCACAGGTTCATCTAGAAGTGCTAGGTTTTAGAGCAGGCTTAATTGACAGGGAAGTGTGGGCTGGATCTTCTAGAAGCTATAAATAAAGTACCTGCTCTTCTCAGGCACACGTTACCCTTAGCTCCAGGGAAAGAAGAGGAGAGGTAAAGAGAAGAGAGGAGAGAAGGAGGTAGCATGAAGTATGCTGGGTATTGGGCTAGGGGAAGGAAAGCATGAGACTGAGGCTAAAGGCCTGGGGAAAGTGCACCCACGGTTATGATCTCCCCTCCCACGTCCCCACTGGTTCCGTGGAGCTCAGGCGAGCCAGGCTATAGGTAAACACAAGCAAGAAAGATGGCAGAACATAGTCCTTTCACACCGGAAGGGACCCACATGCCAAAGCAGAACTAAAGGAGCAGGAGAGGGAAGAGAGGGAAAACGCAATTGCTTAAAGGAAGAAAATTCACACCAGAAACATATATATCCCATGTATGACCACATGCATACACAGAGATACACACATACATTTACATACTCTGATGCAGCAACCTTAGCTCGGTGGGAAAGATCTTGACCTCTAGAGTATGAACCATTTGCTGGTTGTATGGCCTTGGCCATGTTAGCATCCCTAGTCTCAGCTACCTATCTGTAAAATGGGGAGAATGACGGTAGCTCTTTGGGAAATAACATCAGTGGGATTACTAGAACATGCCACCAATATCAAAACTAGTTATATAAGAATTGAGCGAGAGGATCAGCAAAAGAAGACAGAGTGGCTGTCCAAAAAGTTAGGGGTCCGCAGAGCTTGAAGCCGGCTGTAAGCCAACGACACCCCTCCCACCGTGAATGCATTCACTGGCACCTAATGTGGCACTTGTCCTCTCAGCCCTCACTGGATCACCCTTGGGAGGAGAGAGACCTGAGAACCAGGGTCTTGGCACCTGTGGACTTTGAGCTATCCTGCCTGCCACCTCCTTCCCTGCATGTGCCTCAGCCCCTCCGCAGGTGCTTCCTGCCAGGCCTCCACCTCCCACCCAGCCCCTCCACCCCCACCCTTTCTCGTTTCACGCCTGCTGGCTGAGGGCCCCTCCCTCCTCAGCCCCATCTGCTGCAAATCTGTCCCTGCCCAACGTTCACAGCATACCCACTGCCTTTGCCACCTGTCAGGTGCCATCTGCTACGTGGACCCTCCAAGGAGAGTGCAGAGTCCCGTAGGAAAGACCCCACCCTACCTCCCGCCCTTCCCCTCCCATCTACCTGCTGTCTTTTCCAATTTAACAGGCAGGTGCATTTGATGGGGGTGCTGAAGGTTCTAGTTCAAAAGGTATGCTGGGAGCAGCACATTCCAGAAAGTTCTGCGGTGGGAGGGAGGTGCTGATCCCTTCCTCTGACTCTCAGTCCCCACAGGAGCCAAACCGGAGGGGAGCATGGAGCTACTGTCCACCCCCCACAGCATTGAGATCAACAACATCACTTGCGATTCCTTCCGCATCTCCTGGGCCATGGAGGACAGTGACCTGGAGAGAGTCACCCACTACTTCATTGACCTCAACAAAAAGGAGAACAAGAATTCCAACAAGTTCAAGCACCGGGTAAGGAAGAGCGTGCCTGGCGCCTGTCCCCAGCTGCTGTGCCAGAAGGAGGCAGGATGATGAACCACTTGGGAGAAGTTGGGGCCGATTCGGGGGGCTGGTTTTCTCATTGAGTCATCTTAGGAAAATGACTTCTCTGAGCCTGAGCTTCTTTCTGGTAAAAAGGAAATAATCACACCTAGCCTTGTGGGCTTGTTGGGAGGATTTCATGAGTAATGTGTGTGTGGTGCTTGGCATGATGCCTAGCACAGCGCGAATGCTTTTATAAGCATCAGGACTGGGACTTCTGACAGGGGCAGAGTGCCTGGTAGGTGAGATGGGGAAGATGCTATCACTCCTAGGGGTGATGTCTCAAGTTCTAACAGGCACAGAACGTAGCAGCCTTGTCGACCAGATGAGCAACATGGTCCTCGGACAGGGGTGAGACCTTTTGTGCTGGATACTCGATGTTCTTGTCATTCTGTGTGCCCCTTACCTGCCTACTGGTCTAGAAAAGGAATGTGAGAGGGTCCTCACTGGTGTGTCTTTTCCCTGGGTTACCAGCTGGTATGGGAGCAGGTGGGAGAGGGCCAGCTGGTAGTGAGGTAGGGAGAAGCTGGCTCCCAGGACGCACGCAGGCCTGGGGTGGGCTACTCACCCTCGCTCCTCCATCTCTCTGGATCTGGCTTCTCCTGATCCGGGTGTCTTTTGGCAGGCCAGTTGCCACGGTGATGTGAATGTTCAGCACCACCCCCTGAGTCCTCCCCCCCAAAGAATAAGGCATATTTTTCTTTCCTCCCTGGCTTCTCAGCATTTGCTGTTGCCATGGAGACGGCGCTGCAGTGTGCAGAGCTCTCGAAGTTTCCCTCAAAAAATGAAGGTCTGGCTACTTTCAACTTTGGTGGCCTCCTCTCAAGTGGCTTTCCCCCTCTGTTCCTAGAGAATAGGGTGGAAAGCTGGAGAGAGCCGGTGGTGTGGCTGTCCCAAACCACTGCTTGCTTCCGTAGGTGTATGGTGGTCAAGAGACAGACCTATTGGGTCCCCAAGATTCTCTTCCTTCTTGGAAAGAAGAGGGGACCATATGAGGAGTCAGGATTCTGGGAGAACACTGGTTGGGGTAACCTCCAGATTGACTCTTGGCTCTCGGTCTGTACCCCGTTTCCCAGGATGTCCCTACCAAGCTTGTGGCCAAGGCAGTGCCGCTACCCATGACGGTGAGAGGTCATTGGTTCCTGAGCCCCCGTACAGAATACAGTGTGGCTGTGCAGACGGCGGTGAAGCAGAGCGACGGCGAGTACCTGGTATCGGGCTGGAGCGAGACAGTGGAGTTCTGCACTGGGGGTGAGGCCCTTCAGTACATTGCTGTTCTGCTTGCTTGGCATATCTGGCTGAGTTAGACCATGAAGGGCTCCATCTTTTTTGTTGTTGTTGTTGGTAGTGGTGGTGGTCATAGGGCCTGAACTCTGGGCCTGGGTTCTTCAGCTCAATTCTAGCACTCTACCACTTAAGCCACAGCGCCACTTCCGGCTTTTTCTGTTCATGTGGTGCTGAGGAATCGAACCCAGGGCCTCATGCATGAGGGACAAACACTCTACCACTGAGCCACCTTCCTAGCCCCAAGGGCGCCATCTTAACCCAGCAAACACTCATGAACACCTAAGCATATTGTTGAGGCCAGAGGGAGGCAGACACACCGGCCACGACACTCCCCACCCTCAGAAAGAGCTCTTTTTTCTAACAAAAGATAGATCAGATTCTATACATTGGCAATACCATCTCCAGAAAGGGATGAACTTACTTTTCTGGCTTGAGCCAAACATATTTTAAAAACATGTGGCAAAACAAAACAGACGTAAGATAAAAATCTATCCTTGGCCAAGTGCTAGTAGTTCACGCCTATAATCTTAGCAACTCTGTAGGCTAAGATTTGAGGATCATGGTTCAAAGCCAGCACAGGCAGGTAAGTCTGTGAGACTCTTAGCTCTAATTAACCACAGTAAAGCCAGAAGTGGAGTTGTGGTTCAAGTGATAAAATGCTAGCCTTGAGCAAAAAAACAAAACAAAACAAAAAAAACAAAATCAAAAAACAAAAACAAAACACCTGAGGCATAATGCTCAGGTCTTGAGTTCAAGTACAAAACAACAAACCAACCATAACTACTTTTTTTCTTCTTTTTTGTCTAGGGGCTGTCCCTTAGCTTTTATGCACAAAGATGGTGCTTGACCACTTAAGCCACAGCTTAAGCTTCCAGCTTTTTCTGTGTGTGTGTTGTTAATTGGAGATAAGAATCTCAGGGACTGGGGCTGGGAAGGTAGCTCAGTGGTAGAGCGCTTGCCTTGCATGCATGAGGCCCTGGGTTCGATTCCTCAGCACCACATAAGCAAAAAGAAAAAAGCCGGAAGTGGCACTGAGGCTCAAAGGGGAGAGCGCTAGCCTTGAGCTGAAGAGCTGAGGGACAGCGCCCAGGCCCAGAGTTCAGGCCCCACAACCGGACCCCCCCCCAAAAAAAAAGAATCTCTGGGACTTTCCTATTGGAGTGGGTAAAGATGGGCAGGGGATGGCTCTAAGCCAAGATCCTCAATCTCACCCTCCTGAGTAGCTAAGGTGACAAGTGTGGCCACTAGCATCCTGCAGCTCTTAACTACTTCTAGGCAAATGGTGCAGTAGTGTTCAATGAATTTACATTGTTATGCAACTAATTTCCATGACTTTTCCATCTTGCAAAACCGAAACTCTATGCTCATTAAACAACCACTCCCCTTTTCCCCTCCCCCAAGCCCAGGCAACCGCATCCTACTTTCTGTCTAGGATTTAGACTACTGTAGGTGCCTTGCCTAAGTGGAATTATCCAGCATTTGGCCTTTTTGTGACTGGCTTATTTCTTTTAGCATAATATCTCAAGATGCATGAGTTACTGTATTCTGTGCCAGAATTTCTTTCCATAGTATACAGAGACCACATTTTTTTTTCCCTCAGTGGTCAGTGGTCTCTTTAAAAGCATTTTTTATTGTTATCATAAAGGTGATGTACAAAGAGGTTATGGTTACATGTCAGGTAAAGACTATATTTCTTTTTGGACAGTGTCATCTCTGCCCTTATTCTCTCCCATCCCCACCCACAAGTTATATAGTTCATTTTCAACATAGTGTCTAGTGAGTCTCACAGTTGCAGTTGTTCACTCTTTGTCCCTCCATTTCTGTGCCCCCTGTCAGCGGTCCCTTTTTGGAACGGCTGTGCCTCGCTAGTCCTGAGTCTCTCCTTAGCCTGGCAAAATGGCCCCCACTGGATGGCCTTGCAAGCTCTTTCTGCGGAGCCTAGCTTACAGATGTCAGCGGGACCCAACACCAGCCTTGTGTGTGCTTCCTCACAGATGACCCAGGATCTGCCCCGTAACTTTCCTTCCCTTTGGCATCCATGTGAGAACTGCTCCAGATTGCTCTCTGTCCCAACTAAGGGACAGGGAACATTCTCTGCCCTCAGGCATCTGAGGCGGCTGACTCCCTCTTCTGCCAAGCTCTCTGCCCAAATCTCCTTGAGCTGCCACGAATCTGACTTTCGGGAGGTATTCCTGGCCCTTGTGAGAGAGGCTTCCTGTTTTGCCCCAAGAACCGCATAAGCAGTGAGCATTTAAGTCTAACTGGGGAGCTGGAGATGGCTGCAGTCCAGTCTGTGCTCCTCTTGCCAAATCGAGTGCCCAATCAGGGACGCATCTACAATGAGCAAAGGGCACCCTTGCCTAATTTTACCAAGAGGCTGTCGAATCTAGCAGCAGGGGGCCAATTTTCCCGTCTTGGTGGCAACCCTTCCCTGTTTGTCCTGAAAGGCCCAAGCAGAGCACCCAGCACCGCAGGCCTGCGTCCACTTAAACATTCACATGCTTTGTGGGCCCAGGCTCTGTTCTCCACAAGACCACCTCTGTAATTATAACTGGCTTTCATGCAGTGTGTGTGTGTGGGGGGACCTGCTGCATTTGAGACACCCTCCTCCAAGGACCTTGCTTTCTCCCCATCCCCCACTTCAAGTCCTTCTTTTGCCTACTTAGCCTCTTTCCACACTCTGAACCTCTAGCAATGAGGACACAGAGGTGATGAGGACAGACAGCATGAAACTCTCCATGTTGCCAGCCAGTGCCAGCTGGCTTGTGCCCATCTGAGCCCAAGCTGTTGTAGGAGCTAGCCCTTATCCCCCTCCCTGACTGCTCCCGAGGACAGAGGTTGACCAGCACAGCACAGTGGGGGTGACGGGGGGAAGAGGTGATGACCCTGCAGCTGGTCTTGGCTCACCTTGTCCTCCTGGACTCTTGCAGATTATGCTAAGGAGCACCTGGCCCAGCTGCAGGAGAAAGCTGAGCAGATCGCTGGACGAATGCTGCGCTTCTCCGTCTTCTACCGCAACCATCACAAGGAGTACTTCCAGCATGCCAGGTATGGCAACGCAGGCTTCCAGGCTGCTCCTGTCTCCCGCAGCTCTCCCTCCCCCTGCCCTGGCCGGCTGAGGTCACCACTGCTGTGGACGACCGGACCCTCTCCCCTGGATTCCCTCTGGCCTCACGGCATGGTTGATTCAGAAGGGACTGATACTCTGGGATTGGGCTCAGGAAAGGTGGGTGCTCTGGAACAGGATCACCTGGCCAAGCACTATGCTGGCAAGCCCAGGTGATTGAGGTCTTGCTTGATCTCCCTCTGGGATAGTTCCTTCACTGGCGGCAGCTGTGTTTTCATTTCAGGACCAGGAGCACAGGGGAATTAGAAAGGAGAAGGCAAAATAAGAGCTTCAGGGTTCAGGGAACGTTGGGGAATCACTGTTTTCCATGTTGGGGGCTGAGGAGCCCGAAGGCATCATGGGGAATCCTTTAGGGAACTGCTGAGAGGTACTGGTGGAGGGGCTTGGTGGGTCCTACCTTGATGGTCCACCAGAGCAGCCTCAGTCTTAGTTACCTGTGTGTGATTTCTGTGGGGTGGGGGAGGGGAAGAGCTTCTCAGTGTTTGAAAATTAAGCATCCTATCCCGCACCCTGAGCCTGCAGATGAGCAGCCTGAGGTCGCTGTGAGCCTTAGTTGATCAGCTGAGCCAGCAAGTTTGTCATCACTCAGGCAGCCAGGATCAAGCAACAGTGAGGCAGGTCAAGGGCTGGCCCACTCACCCCCATGCCGGCCCACACTGCTTCAAATCTATGTCCTTCTAAGCCCAGCCAAGGCAAGCTGCCTTTATCATCATTATAGGTGAGAATCTGGACCCCACGCCCCAGGGCAGTAAGGACCTCAAGGATCTTTAGTATTTTTGTAAGAAAAACACAGGCAATGGTCTTGTTTGAGCTCCCTGATCAGTCAGAAAGAGACGGAACACCTACGTGTGCCAGCTCCCTACTGGAGAGGAAGATGATGGCACAGGCTTAGCGTCTGGTCAGGGCTACAGTAGGAGAAGATTTCGTGTCTGTTTGTACCTTGTGGAGACAGTGGGATGGTGGGGGGTGCTGGGAGTCCAACCAGTACACTCTTCCCAACCACGCAGCAGCCAAGCCCCAGCCGAGCTAATTCGTGCCATTCCCCCACCCCCCTTCCTTTTGGCATTTCTTCCTGGCAAGCAGGACCCACTGTGGGAACATGCTTCAGCCCTACCTGAAGGACAACAGTGGCAGCCACGGCTCCCCCACCAGCGGCATGCTCCACGGTGTGTTCTTCAGCTGCAACACCGAGTTCAACACTGGCCAGCCCCCCCAGGACTCCCCCTATGGCCGCTGGCGCTTCCAGATCCCCGCCCAGCGCCTCTTCAACCCCAGCACCAACCTCTACTTTGCAGACTTCTACTGTATGTACACCGCCTACCACTATGCCATCCTGGTTCTGGCACCCAAGGGCTCCTTGGGGGACCGCTTCTGCCGTGACCGCCTGCCCCTCCTGGACATTGCCTGCAACAAGTTCCTGACCTGCAGTGTGGAGGATGGGGAGCTAGTCTTCCGCCATGCCCAGGACCTCATCCTGGAGATAATCTACACCGAGCCGGTCGACCTGTCCCTGGGCACCCTGGGGGAGATCAGTGGGCATCAGCTCATGAGCCTGTCCACTGCCGATGCCAAGAAAGACCCCAGCTGCAAGACCTGCAATATCAGTGTGGGCCGCTAGGGACTCCTGGGGAGCTGGGGAGCTAGGGAGATGGTGAGAGGGTAGAGATGGGTGGCTTAGGTTCAGGGAGCTGGCTTTCTCTCCCCTGCCCCCTGCTCTCCACTCTGTCTGTCCACCCCTCTCCCTTTGGCAATAGAGGCAACAGATGGCGGTCCTCTTTATTAGGGTGGCCCAATCCAGGCCCCGTGGACTTGGGAGGGCTTTCCAGCCTCAGTAGGTTGGCAGGTGGGCTGCATTTCCAGAGAATTCTCCCTTCCTCCGGTTTCCCTCTCCCTTTCATGACTCATCCGGGCCTCCACCTCCCAGAATCCTACCCACCTCCCGGGCTCTCCCAAGAAGCCTCTCTGGGCCAAAGCCCACATGTAGCCTGGCTGTTTCCATGGAGACAGAGAGCTGTGGGGCATCTCTTCCTTAGCCCCACCTACCCCACTCAGGGCCACCCCAGGAAGCCCCCTCCCTGCTGAGTTGGGCCTGGGGGTTTCCCACTCCAGGCCAGGACCCTCCCTCTATAAATAGTCACCTGCACTGCTCTCACTCCCTGGCTGCTCCTTACCCCAAGAGCCTGTGCCCTGCAGGGGAGAGCTATCCCTTCCCCCTCCCTCCGTTAGCCCCACTGATGTCTGCCCGCTGATGTCGAGAAAGAGGCCCTCTTTCGTCTTTCTGGCCTTGGGAGCCTGTGGGCTCTTGGGGTTTTCCTGTTCATCTACCTGGAGATAATCATTCCCCAGCAAACCTTCCTTGCTCAGATTGTGTGGGAGCTGGAGCAGCAGCCTTGGGGGGCCTGGAACAGCAGTCGCTGGGGTCGAGGAGGGGGCGGGACACCCCTGAGACCCCTTCCTCAGCAGGAATGAGCTGCCTCATGCCTTGATGGGGCCTGATTTAGAACTAGGGGACAGAGGGTTACTCGGGGAACGCTAGTACCCCACCTGCCACTGTGCTGACTGCTCCATGACGCTGTGTGAGCTGCACTGTGGGCACTCTGCTTCTGGCACCTTGGCCAGCACACTGGCCCTCTCTGCTCTCGTGACCACTGCCTGGGGAGTTCTTGATAAAGCCCTCCCTCGGTTCCCTGTGTTTTTATCTTGTTCCTACTGTCATACGGGTCATGGGGGTGGTCCCCAGGGCAAGCCAAAGTAGTTGGAGACATGGGTGAGGACTGGAGCCAGTGAAGAGCAGTCCTCACGGTGACTTTCCCAGAGATGATAGGGACAAGGCACACGCAGCTGGAGTTCTGTGAAGAAGGACAAAAGGGCGGGCAGACCAACAGGCCACACACTGGTGAACTACAGACAGGTGGATGGCTGGTTGTCAGTCAGCTGTCTCGTTGGGGTGGGCCAGGAGGTCTGGGGCTCTGGGCGAGTGTGGAGAAGAGGAGGCAGCCCCCAGGCCCTTCTCCCTGTGCTGACAGCAGTGCCGTTGAGCAGCTGCTGTCCTTCCCCTGGCTCTGGTGTCCTCCCCAGGTGGGGACTCGCCCCGCCTATGCTGTGCTTGCAATATGTACCAATAAACCACATGGCCTGAAGCTCTTGTCTGTGTTGATGCATTTAGGCTGCTATAACAAAATACCACAGGCTGATGACTTAGGAAAAACAGAAGATTTCTCTGATAGGTCTAGAGATGAACAAGTTCAAGATGAAGTGTCTGAAGAGGCCCCACCTGTATGCATAGGTAGCCATTTTCTCCCTGTGTCCCCACAGGGTAGAAGGGCTGAGCAGACTCCCTCTGCTTCTCTCATGAGGGCTCTCATCACATTTGTGAGGGCTCTACACTCATGACCTGGCACTTCGCCAAGGCCACCATCACAGTGAGGTTAGGGTTTCAACACATCAACTTGGGGCTGGGGCTCATGCTTACAATCCTAGCTACTCAGGAGACCCACATCTGGAGGATGGAGGTTCAAAGTCATCCCAGGCAGAAAGCCTATGAGATTCAATCTCCAAAATAGCCAGCAAAAATGACAGGCTAGAGGCATGGCTCAAGTGGTAGAGCACCAGTAAGCACGCTGATTGAGCAGGGGGGCCTGAGCTCAAACCCTGGTACCAGCAGAGAAATAAAATTTTGGGGTATTGGGTCACAGGCACTGAGGTGACAGCAGCACCTCTGGCCTGGGGAAGGGGGGAGGGGTGAGTCTATACAGGAGCTCGAGTGAGGATGCCCAGGGCAAGGCATCTGGCTCCTAGTGTGAACCCAACTCCTGCTGTGGGTGGCTGGGCTCAGAGTCTAGAGCCACAGCTTAGGAGGGGTCTTTGGTGGTCCCTAGATGCCTGTGTAGGTCCTACACACTACTGCAGGCTGTCATGCCGCAGACTCAGATGCCACTGGATTTCCCACCCAAGAGCCAGTGTCCCCTCCCCCAGCAGTGCTCCTCTGTTGTAGATCTGAGTCACCTCTGCATCTATTATTATGGGCTTATTAAAATGGTCCTCAGCTGGAGTGGAAACGCTCCAGAATAGCCAGAGGTACCTTACCAACAGTCTGAGTCAATGCCAAGTTCACATGTGTCAGACTGTCAGACTGTGAAGCATGGCCTCTTTGGGATAGGAAGGAAAGCTGAAGGGCAGCAACCACTTCCTGAGGGCCTACTGTGCAGACACGGACTGATGCTTCCATACTGATCCACCCTGTTAGTCCGTACAGTGGCCCTTGTCGGGGTAGTATTCCTATCTGGCAGATGGAAGAGCTGAGGCACAAAGAAATTAAAAGCCTGGCCCATGTTCACACCAATTCAGAAGCAAGTCTTTGAATGCTCTGTGCCTTCCTCCCCAGGCATATGTCAGGGGCCACCCTGCAGCTAGACACAGGCAGGTCCTTTCTCAGAAGTGGTGACCCTCTGCGGGGGGGAAGGTCTCCTCTTCTAGCTAAGTGAGATCTAATTCCGGAATATCACCAGGGGGTGCTGTGGAGTCACACATGCCACGGAGGCTTGTTTTAAAGTAGTGGGCAGCACTTGAGCTCATGGTTCCAAGGATGGGGAATGACTCTGGGGTCCTCCTCCTGTCTCTGGACGGTCTGGTTTTCCAGAATGCTCCAGGGGGAATGGGTTCAGTTTTCTTCAGAGACCTTCTGGATTTCTTGGGAAGTGGGACTGGCTCTCAAGGTCTTCTAATGGCGCTAAGAGCAGAGAACAAAGGTATATGTTGCTTGGGCGGGGGGGGGAGCTGCTGTAGCTTCCTCCAGACAGCCTGCTTCTCCGTCCTCTGTCCAGATGGCCACTCCTGGCATACAGCCAGTATGGACTGCACAAAGCACCAGTCAGATAAAGCAGGGTCAGGGCATCTGCTGCAGTCTGACCTGGCGTCTAATCTGACCCAGTAGAAGGAGAGCGGTCCCTGTATGAGGCACATGCACATTTACACCATATGTGCACACACGTGTACCTTGCCTGGGCTGCTCCAGACAGTTCCTGCTCCATGGACGACTGTAGACTGTGGCTCTAGCTCTGCCTGCAATCAGGCAGGGAGGGAAACCAAGGCTGAGGTCAGAGAGTAAAGCTCCAGGTTACAGGTGTCGGGGGGGGGCTCTAGTGTGCAGGCTCTAACACACAGACAAACCCAACACAAACACATGGCTGCACACGTGTGTTCGCCCACACATACACAACTCCCACATTCTCCTGAGCTCTGTTGTGTATCCCGACTTCCTTCCCTTTTCTTTCCTCGCAGGCTAGCATCTTCACTTTTAATTCTGGGTAAATAAGAGCCCAAGTCTACCAAAAATCAGAAGGAGAGAAGGTGCCAGCTCTGAGGACCAAAAGCCAATTTCTTCTAGCTTTGGTATGCATCTCTTCTTCATGTTAGAAATAAGAGGTGACTCGGGACCAAGAAAAGGGACAAAGAGGGGGCCATCCCCTGAAATGGAGGGAAGCCTGGATTCAGGAAGCAGAGCTGAGGTGATTGGCTATAAAATAGCGTGGCCACAGCATCTGGAGGAGATTGGAACCAGATGTCCCTGGGTGGGGGCAGGGAGGGTGTGCGGCTGGAGCCGCAGCTCATCAGAAGGAGGCTGGGTTGTGGGGGACCTCCCAACTTTCTGGGGAAAACATCTGGCTGCCCTCTTCCCCCAAACTCTCCAAGTCAGGCACTACTATTTTTGCAAACTAGAGCAGCAAATCTTTTCACAGATTCCAGCATCAGCCTTGTGCAGAGGGGCAGTCCAATACAGGGTGTGACTCAGGAGGTATCCAGAAAGGCCACCAGATGGCCAGAAATATGTCCCTGCTGCCCCACAAGCTCCTCCTTGTTGTGAGTTGGGCTGAGCTCTGTCCCAAGCTCTGAATGCCTGACTGGAAACCAGTGAACAGGAGGTTTGCTTTTAGTCTAGGAGTAAGTATCTGGCAGAGAAAAGGTCTCTTATGAAGAGCCTGCTGTTTGACAAGCACAGTGACAGGCTCTCCTCAAAGGTCATCTTGTTCCTTCATTATCTTGACAGGTGTTATTGTCACCAGGGCTGACAGATGAAGAAGAAACTGAGGCTCAGGTTAAGTGACTCATCCAGTGTCACACAGCCACAAAGGGTTCAAAACGAGCTGTTCACTCTCAAGCGCATCCTTCCTTCCTTCCTGGTTTGAACTCAAGGTTTAGGTGCTGTCCCTGAGCTTCTATGTTCAAGGCTACCACTTGAGCCACAGCTCCACTTCCAGCCTTTTGGTGGTTAACTGGAGGTTAAGTTTCATGGAATTTCCTTCTGGGGCTGGTTTCCAACCATGACCTTCCAATCCCAGCCTCCTGAATAGCTAGGATTACAGGTGTGAGTTACCAGCACCTGGCTTGGTCTTTCTTTTCCTTTCTTATTTCCTCCTCTTTCTTTCTCTCTTTTTTCCTTTTCTTTTTTCTCTTTCCTCCCTTCTCTTTCTCTCTCTCTCTTTCTTTCTTGAGAAGCTTGCAGGAAGGGTGAGCAAGAGAGGAAGGAATGGAGAAGCAAAAAAGGAGTGAGAAGCTGGGCACCAAGGGCTCACATCTGTAATCCTAGTTACTCAGGAGAATGAAGCCAGCCCGGGCAGGAAACTCTTATCTCCAATTAAATTACAGAAAAAGCTGGAAGTGACACTGTGGCTCAATGGTAGAGTGCTAACCTTGAGCAAAAGGAGCTCAGGGACAGTGTCCTGACCCAGAGTTCAAGCCTCAGGACCAGCAAAGAAAAGAAAAGAAAAATGACAACAAAAAGGAGTAAGAGACAGAGCTAGGCACCCAACTTTGCTGACTTTTGAGAGTTAAGCCAACAGTTTGCCTTGGAAACTTGAGCTATTTCTCAAGGATCTTAGCTGCTTCAACAGCCTGGACCCCTACAATCTAGGCTGCTTTGGAGTCTTGACACTGGGTTTATTTGCCTCTGACTACTGTAGGAAAGGCACTGGGAATAGGTGACAGGTTTGGTGAACTGAGGCCCAGGGAAGAGGGCAACTGGCCAGCATTGCAGAACTAAGTGTGGCAAAGTCTGACTGCCAAACTCATGGATATTGCTCCCAGAGCCCAGCTTGGAAGCTCTGGGGAATGCTGACTGCCACCTGATTCTGGGATTCAGAGTGCACAGAGGAGGAGTCCATCTTGGCTCTTCCACTGGGGTGGGCACTTGGGCCACTGGGAGACCTCATGGGTAGGTGGCTGGAAGAACCATGAAGTCTTCCACAACTAAGGCCTCACCTGCGCTGAGCCAGAATTGGCCTAGTTCAGAGCCTGAGGCAGCCAGAAGGCGAGGGTGGGCTGGTCCTAGAGAACTGTTTTTATTTTTACTGAATGCTGAAATAAGTTTCTCTGGCCTGCAGCCAGCTCTGCGCCGCTTCTCCCACCCCAAGGAGAGCTCTGTTCCTTGTCTTCTTCCCTGCCCCCCTCCACAACCATCTTGTCTTCCTTTCCTACTCTCTGTCCAACAAGTGTTCCTCTTCCTCCTCCTCCCCTTCCTCCTCCTTCTCTGCCTCACCATCAGAGCCTACCCATCATCCACACTTCAGGCTGTCTGCTTATAAGAATTTGGGGGTGGATATGTGGGCATCCAGGCAGGCCTGTCCCCTACTTCTTGGCTGACTGTGACAGAGGACCTTAACTACTATGGGGACCTGCTTAGTGGTTTGGAGGTCCACTGGGTGACGCAGGAGCTCACACCACAAGTGCTGGCCCTGCACCAAAGCCTCCCACACTAGTTCTGTCTGGGTAGGGGGAATCCAAGACATTCTGCACTTTTTACTACGGGTACAAGGTTTCCCTTGTGGGCCCGTGTTACAGCCCCCCCAGCTGCCTCTGAATATGGGCTCTGGGAAGGCCAAGAGGCTCACTCACGTCCTCTGAGGGGTCTTGCTCTGTCTGGAGAGGATTATATCATGATCTTGGCTTCTGTAGGCCTATGGCTTTGCGACTGTGATCCTTTGAGCTTAGGAACAACCTGAAAGGCTGGTATACGCTGCTGTCACCATTGAATACAAATGTTGCTACAGAGGAGCTGACAAACAGTGTTGGGGTAAAATGTCCAGACCCCCATTTGGGTGTCTTTCCATCCTGCCCATGGCTCCCCAGGCTGCGAACCCCTCCTAGAGCAGGGAAGTAAGGATAAGCAGCAGCCCCCTCTGGGTATCTCTTGTCCCTTGCTGGGCTCCAATGCCTCACCTGTTGTCAGGGCTGGAGGGAAGGGCCACAGCTTGATGGTGGACAGCTGGCTTCCTGAAAGAGGACCCCACACATACAACTGCGTGCACCCCAGTCTATGGAAAAAGCCAACAGGGGCCTACCATGCCACACTGTTCCCCGGGAGGCGGGGGTCCCTAAGTCCAGACAGCATCTGTCCCAGCACTTGCCCCTGAAATAGTGATGAGCCTGGGGCTAAGAGAAGACTGGAAGTCCACAGAAGGTTCCTGGGGAACTCTGGCTTGGAGTGGGCTGCTGGCTGTCTCCAGAATCTGGGTGTGGCCAGCTCAGGCAGGAAAGCCTTGTCTCCAGGTCCCCTCTGCTGTCTTCCCCTGAGAGAGCCAGGCAGAGAAGGGAGGTGGCAATGGCAGGAAGGAGGCTGGACAAGACACAGCCTCAGCTTGCCAGGGAGGGAGGCCGGAGCTGGAATGTCTGCTCCCTGGCTGCGGAGCAGTGTTTGCCTCTCGTCTCCAAGACAGGAGGACTCACAGGGCAGCACTCAGCGTCTGACCCTCAGAAAGACAGGCACTGAGCAACAACAGAGGACATGTCCTAGCTGGTGTGGGCTCCCCAGCCAGACATCCTGCAGCCCACTTACTCTTTTTCTAGACAAAGACAGAAAAACCAGATGGACAAACACCCCCTACCCCCAACTCCCTTTACATGCCTCCTCCCTCCCATGAAACAGCCTCTTTATAGAATGTTCTACCTCTCTTGTGTGGGAGGGCTACAGCAGTGTGTGTGTGTGTGTGTGTGTGTGTGTGTGTGTGTGTGTGTGAGAGAGAGAGAGAGAGAGAGAGAGAGAGGAGGCCTACAGCCCAAGTGTGAAATCACACCCTTAGGCATCCTGGAATTGTGGGAGAGAATGGCAGCCAGCAAAGCCAGGTGTTCTGCCGTGTCCTGGCCTCAGATACCCAGCAAGCCTGCACATCTGGAAGGCGTCTCCCCGTCCCCCTGTCCCAGACAGCATCTGGCACGGGCTGTGAGCTGTATCACTTTCAGTTTATTGGCTGGTGCACCCTGGTGTGGCTGACCAGCCGTGAGCCTGCAGCAGCCCTGTCGTGTTTCTCCAGCTCTTCCTCTCCATCTCCTACTGTGGCTCCCAGGGGACACGCATGGACACTCATGCTCCAGGAAACCAGGGAAGGGGGTCAAAATAAAACCAAAATGAGGCTGGAGACAGGGCAGGAAATGTACATTACAATGAAGATTACAGCCGCCGGCTATACACAATACAGCGTGTACGACGGCAGGGATGGCAGCCGGCTCCCACTGACAGGTCCTCTTGCCACCGGGCAGGGCTTGGGAAGAAATGGTCACTTCAAGTGTCTCAGTAGAAGCTCTGGCTCCCTGGCCTAGGCCCCTCACTCTGGTGGGGAGACTGCAGACAGGTGGCATGTGTGAAGTCCAACCCCTACCTCCTGAAGACAGCCCCACTCAGCCCAGCAGCGCTGCAGGTCCTGGTGCCTGGTGGTAAGGGACGGTGTGTCACCTCTGCCTGCCTCCCTCACTGTCCAGTCTAGGTGACTGAGGGAAGCCAGACTTCCGTCCCCGCGAGAGGGCAGTGGTCACTTCCTGCTGTGGAGTGTGTCCTGGAACTTGGTGCTCGTGTACCGCAGGTGGAATCCTTTCTTGGTGATGGTGTCATCTGAGTGGAACTTCACCAGGACAGAATCTCCAGCAGAGTACACCTCCTCAGGAGGCTGCAGAGAAAGACAGGCATGAGGTGGAGGGAAGAGGCTGGGACTGCTCTCTTCCCTCTGCAACATCCTAGGCTCACAGGAAGGCAAGAGGTTTTGTTACTTTGGCCAGATCTCCTAACTCCATGAAGCAGTGTCTACCAGGCCTGGTGGTACACGCCCATAATCCCAGCACTCTGGGGCAGAGGCAGGAGAAACGTGAGTCTGAGGCCAGTCTAAGCTACATAGTGAGTTTTTAGCCATCTGAGACGACATAGCAAGACCCTGTATCAGGAAAGAAGGACAAGATTGAATGGTGTTTAATGGGATACTCGAGGGGAAGTAAATTGTTTTAAATACAGAGTCACCTTCCTTTTTTTTGGGGGGGGGTCCGGTCGTGGGGCCTGAACTCTGGGCCTGGGTGCTGTCCCTCAGCTCTTCAGCTCAAGGCTAGCACTCTACCACTTGAGCCACAGCGCCACTTCCGGCTTTTTTCTTATGTGGTGCTGAGGAATCGAACCCAGGGCCTCAAGCATGCAAGGCAAGTGCTCTACCACTGAGCCACCTTCCCAGCCCCCCCTTTTTTTTTCTTTTCCAGTTGTGGGGCTTGAACTTGGCATGGGCGCCGCCCCTGAGCTCTTCAGCTCAAGACAAGCACTCTACCACTTGAGCTACAGTACCACTTCCGGTTTTCTGGTTGTTAATTGGAGATGAGTCTCACAGACTTTCCTGCCCAGGCTGTTTCTGAACCTTGATCCTCAGATCTCCGCCTCCTAAGTAGCTAGGATTACAGGTATGAGCCACCCGGCACCCTGCTAGCCCTCTGCACTTCAAGCTTGAAAGGTTGCTGGGGAAAAAACCAGCTGGAGGATGAAGGTAAGAGTGAGCGACAGCAGAGGTCGCTGTGGAGGCCGCATCCTGGCTGACCCGGAGTCTTGGACTTGCAAAGGAGGTGCCTGCCAGGTGGTGAAGTAAACCACCGGGAAAGGACAATCTCCCCCAGACTGCTGTCCTCCACCATCCCCATCCATCCTGGATCCCACCATGGTCTATGCCAGGTGATGCCCTTCCTAAAGTGGTTCTACATCCCCACAGGGATGCTCCAGTCCTCCATGCATAGAAAGAACCATTTGTGAAAGCCTTAGAGACCTTTCCCACATCCCATCCCTTAGCTCCAGCTGAAGAAGTCTCTGGAAGAATCACCCTGGAGACATTCCATTTGGTGTGTGACTCAGAGGAAGGGGCAAAGTGGGAAGAGGTGTGAGCTTGGAAGTCAGATGCCAGAGCAGCTTGGCGGGTGGGCTGGAGTTTTGTACCAGCTTTTCACTGTCTGCTTTCCTTGGCCCGGCTCCTGCTGTTCAGGCAAGGCTCCTAAGGAGAGCCCCCAGCAATGCTGGGCCCAGCAGCTGTTGCCACTCCTTAACCCTTCCTGGACTTAACCTTCCCAGGCACCAGGGTGCTCTGGAGCACAGCCTTGAGAGGTGGGAGTCAGAGACTGCTTCCGAATGGGCACGCGTGTGAATCCAAGCATGTGTGTGTGTGTGTGTGTGTGTGAGGGGTGGGGGAAGATAACAGATTTATTTAAATGTAGAATTTCTAAAAACAAAGAAGAAAGCATGGGGGGACGAGGAAGGGAGGCTAGGGGAGAGAGGGAGAGAGAGAGAGAGAGAATAGCTCTTGTTGGGAGGAAAAGAAACGCGCTTGGGCAGCTGGCTTTTCACAGGACAGGGAGGGGCAGAGTAAGAAATGAGGGTGCTTTAGCGTGGTGTGGGTGGTCCCCTTGTAATCCTAGCTACTCAGAAGGCTGAGATCTGGAAGATCTCAGTCAGAAGCCAGCCTGAACCAAAAAGCCAGTCTCACAGAAAAGTGTGTTAGCCTCCATCTCCAATCAAGCAGCAAAAATCTGGAGACATGGTTCAAGTAGTAAAGTGCCAGCCATGAGCAAAGACTCTGAGCTCAAGCCCAGGTACCAGAAAATAAAAAAAGCAATAGAAAAGAAATGAGGGTTTTTACGGCTCTATTGGTCTAGTGAGTGACAGCTCAGACTGGCTCTGGTCCCAACTGTGCCTCCACTCCAGGGACAGCTGAGGGAACAAGGGAAAACTCCATCCCTTCCTCAGACACAAGCTATCTTCGCAAACCCAGCCAAGCTGGTCCAGAGCTGGTATGGGTCAGGTCAGAGCCTGGACCAGAGGTTTTAGAAACCTGTGTTGCCCAGAAAAGACCCTGATCTCCTTGGTGGCGATGGGTCAGTATAGGGTGGCCTTTCTGGGCACCCACCAGGCTCAGTGTCCTGGCTCTCATTGAGGGTACCTTCAGGGCACTGGGTCTCAGGATGGGGAGTAAGGATTAGAAGGTAATGGGGTGCTCACCCCAGAGCCGCAGTAACGCCCCAGTCTTGGAGCTGTGCTGTCATAACCATCGAAGAGCTCCATGTAGTCGTAACCACAGTCAGTCTCCTCCTCCACCTCGAAGGTCTGGAACACCAGCTCCACGCCATAGCCCTCCTCAGCCACGATGACCCATTCGCAGTCCACACCCCCAGGGTAGTTGTTGTCACCAAATTGGGCATGAGAGTACAGGTCCTTAGTCTTCACATCTGCCCGCACCTGGCCTCCACACTCTGCAGGAACAACAGGATTGGCCACTCCCCCTGACCACTGCCACACATAGCCTGGGCCACTGACAGATAGGCTGGGAGTGAGGACTTGGCCCAGAGCAGGCGTTTTGCTGTGTCCTCTCTGGAGAGATGGTTACGGATGCTCTGGGGTAGGGTGCCCGGATGGAAGGTGGCAGAGTACAAGCTGACATGTGCTCTAGCTGAGAGTTGTCACAGAGGCATGTGGCCCAGTGTTGCCAGAACATACCTTTTCAAGAGAGAAGCTGTACTTCTTGGTTTTATGAGAAAACTCCTAGTTTTTAAGCATTGGCACAAATGAAAAACAAAAACAAAACAAACAATACTGTGTGAGCCAGACAGGGAGGTCTGGCCAGATGGAGTTCTGGCCTCTGGCTTATGACCTCGGGCTGGGCCAGATTAAGAAGGAGCACACAGGGCAGGGTCAGCAGTGGCCAACCTCCACCAGGTGCCCTGGCATGTCCTGTGCCCAGCGCTCAGATCCCCTGGAGGACATGGAAAAGAGAGAGAGGGCCAGGATGCCTGGTCAAGATGGAGTTAAGGGGGAGGAGGAGAAGCTTGGTGCTATCAGTTCTGAGGAAATCTGACAGTTAACTCCAGACCCATCAAAAGACTGCAAAGCTGGCAAACGATACTTTGGGTCTGTATTCAGGCCTCTGAGGACTGGATCCCTGCCTCTCTGTAGTCACATGGTCTTCACTTAACTTCTGTTGTCACACTTCTTGCTCTGGCCAAATTAAGTGACTCCCTGTCACCTGGATATACCCTGAGCTAAGCGGGAGCCTGGCTTCCACCTGCTCTCACCCAGCCTTTCTTCTCCTATTGTGTTTTATCCATGCGTGCCTTATCCTGGGGTCAGCAGGGGTGATGGCCTTTGTTCTATTCATTCTAGGCACCTCTCAGTCTTTGGAGTGGGAATTGCTGGGGAAGTGGTGGGTGAATACACAGATGAATATGGAAAGAGCCCCTCCGGGCCTGGGATTGCCTCTGCTAGCTCCATTTTGGTGACTTACACTTAGAATGCAGCCTCTTACATATTCTGTGCTAATAAATACCTGTAGAATAAATGAGCCAGTGCATCTGGGGGGTGAGAGGATGGGTGGGACAATACAATGCCAAACATACAACCAATGGGGAGACTGGGGGGATTCCCTCCCAATTCCTGGCCTGTCTCCCCTGCATTGCTGTTTTCAGACTTATGTCACCCTTCCCCATGACTGTCCCTTCCCTGGCCTTCAGTGCTCACTCTGCTCCTTTGGATGGAGCCCACTGTCTTGCTTCCCAGGGCCACAGGGATGTCTGTCCCCTGTTTATGAACCCTTTCTAAACTCAGAGATGAGGATCAGTGGTGCCTCTACAGCAAGTAGCAGCAACAGCGCGAGAGCGATGCACGCCTCACCTGTGGAATGGGATGCCTGGAAGCCCTTCCTCTGGACCGAGTTGTCTGAGTAGAAGCGCAGGAACATGCGGTTGCCTGTGGCCAGGACAGGCTCGGGCTTCTTGCTGCCACAGAAGCGGCCAAGGACCGGTGCCTTGGTGTCACGCCCATCGAACACCTCCAGGTGATCGTAAGCACACTCAGGCTGAGACTCGATGTCCATCTCCATGAAGGTCTGGAGGGACCAGGGAGGAGGACAGATCAGAGGTTACATCAAGGGGACCTGAGGTGGGGATGGGGTGCAAACCTAGTCTTGGTAGGCCCCAACTCATACACACCCATGAAAGTAGTCATTCCTGGGGCCATGATGGTGAGGGAGGGCCTGAGAATAGGCAATGGCAGATGTTTACTAGAAAAGGGGTCCTATGTCTAGGGGCCTTGTCCTCACAGGGGTCGTAGATCCACGGGCTCAGCTAGACCACCTGGTCTGGAGCCAGCATCTCTGACCCATGCAGGGCTTTGATGAGACAGAAGCAGCCCTCCCCGCCTCCCCCGGTATGGAGGAACAGGGTGCCCAAACAGCTTGGGCATTTTACCAGTTTGACCCGATGCCCAGGGGTGCTGGAGATAGCCCATGTGCACTCCTTCTTGCTGGGATATTTGTCAGGCCAGTTGGGGCTGGTGATGGTACCGCTGGTGGATGTCACCTTGTGGTCACAGCCAGCTGTGGGGGACATGAATGCTGGATGGGGACCAACAGGGACTCCATGCTTCAGTGAGGGCCTTTCCTTCCAGCCGTTTTCTTTTCTCTACCCCACTTCTACAATGGACTGAGGGCCAACATCATTTCTTCTTCCTTTCATCCTCTATGCCTGGGGAGAGCCTCGCTGATTGGTTCTTACAGAAGCCCTGGGTGAGGGTCCAGGCAGCAGCTGTGGGTAAGGCTCTTGCGCCTTTGTAGTCATGTGGCCACATCACTTCTGCCTAGAAACCTTCATACTGCCAATGTCTCCCTCCCCGACTCCCCCAGCAATAGAGCCTGAGAAACTGTGAATCCTGAAGCTGCCATCCACGGGGCTCCTTAGCTACAACCATAGGAGACTTCGCCACCTGACTCAGTCCTCCCCAGCCCTGCTCCTGCCGCGGTCTGACAGGCAGCTGGCCCACCCAGAGCAGCCTATGTCCCTTGACCTCAGCTCTGCTGTCCAGATCTCCCTTCCTCCTTTGCCTCACCCGCGTCGTGGCTACCTCCCATCTGTCCAGCATACTCAGGTGCCATCTTTCCACTTTCGAGAGACCTCTATGTTCTTTCTGGACCAGTATAAATGCTTCATAGGGGATTTGGTCCAGGACCACACCCGCTGCCCCCACCCCCAGCTTCCAAAACCCACACATGCTCAAATCTTTTATATGGAATGGCACAGTATTTGCACAGAAGCTACATCAACCTCCCTTGAAATTCAAATCATCTCTGGATTATTTATATGCAATCCTAATGGCCAATAAATAGCACTGTTTAGGGAAAACAACCAGGAGAAAAGTCTGGACATGCTCAGTAGAGAGGCAACCATCATAGGCCTAACTGTATTTTCAATCTGAGGTTGGCTAAATTCAGATATGGAGCCCACAGACCTGGAAGGCTGACATCTTCCTCCCATAGCCGATTTGGCTGACTACCACTGCAGCTGGACTACATGGCTGGTCACCATATTTCTCACTGACTGTTTCTTTGGCCTGCTTGCCCTTTATGCTCTCCTTCCACTTAGAAATCCATCTGTGGGACAGGTACAGTGGTGCATGCCTATAATCCCGGCTACTTGAGAGACAGAAATCAGAAGGACAGCAATTCAAGGTCAGCCAGAGAAAAAAACTTGAAACACCCCCCATTTCAACCAACAAGGTGGTGTTTGCCTGTCACCCAAGCTCCTCATAAGATATAAGCAGGAGGATCACAGTCTAATGCCAGCCCCAGACAAAAACTTGAAAGTCTATCCTAAAAATAAGTAAAGCCAAGAAGGAGTAAGGGTATGGCTCAAGCTATAGAAGAGCTGCCTAACAACAGCGAAGTCCTAAGTTCAAACTCCAATATAAGAAAGAGAGAAAGAGAGAGAAAGAAAGAAAGAGAGAGAGAGAGAGGAAGGAAGGAAGGAAGGAAGGAAGGAAGGAAGGAAGGAAGGAAGGAAGGAAGGAAGGAAGGAAGGAAGGAAGGAAGGAAACATTTGTGATGTTAAACTTGCTGGGACCACCAACCACTAATTTGCTTTTTACAAGGTCCATGTCGTAGCTTCTTAGCAACTGTCCAAACTGTCAGCCCTCTCCTTAAACTCTAGTCTCAACTATATGCCTGTAGTCCTAGCTATCTGAAAGTAACTAGGAGGATCACAGCTCAAGGCCAAGTCAGGCAAAGAGTTAGTAAGACTCAGTCTCAACCAATAAGCTGGGAGTCATGGTGTATGGTTGTTGGCCCAGCTACATAGAAATCAGAAATAGGAGAATTGTAGTCAAAAACTGGCCCAAGCAAAAGTACAAGACCACATTTCAAAAACAAACAACAAACCTAAAGGAAAAGGGTTTGGGGTGTTGTTCAAGTGGTAGAATGGCTGCCTAGTAAGCAAAAGGCCCTGAGCTCAATCGCCAGTACTGTAAAAGAGAAACAGAAAGAGTAAAACTGAGGGTTGTTGTTGTGTTGTGTGTGTGTGTGTGTGTGTGTGTGTGTGCGTGTGCGCACATGCCAATAGTGGGGCTTGAACCTGGCCTGGGCACTGTCCCTTAGCTTTTTCACTCAAGACTGATGCTCTACGACTTAAGCCATAGCTCTATTTCTGGCTTTTTGCTGGTTCATTGAAGATAAAAAAAAAAAAAAAGTCCCAGGGACTTTCCTGCCCAGGCTAGCTTCAAACCAGGATCCTCAGATCTCAAGTCTCCTGAGTAGGATTACAGAATTCCAGGCATGAGTCACTGGCCCTGGGCACTGGGCAGAGGTTCTGACAAGCACTAACCACCAACAGAGCCTAGAGAGAGCCTCAGGGCAGCTGTGAGCTCCTCTCTTTCGTGGACAAGTGGGGACCACCAGCGTGTGTGGCCTGGACACTGCTTGAAGAGGAAGGGACCCTGCTCACCAGGTGGGAGATGACATGAATGACCTCGGAGGTCACTCACTCATGGGTAAATGGAGGCCAACAGAGATGGCACTGCCGACCTTCCATTCCCCAGCACCAAGCTCTCCACATGTGGATGCCCAGGCAGGGCGTGGGGAAGTCCTGGCGATCCCCCCCCCCAAGCCCCAGCCTCCAGGTAGCCCTTACCTTCCTTGCAGTCATGTTTGTTGTCATGGAGGACGAAGCCGCTGCGACACTGGCACTCATAGCTGCCAAATGTGTTGACGCAGTCTTGCTGGCAGCCCCCGTTGTCCTTGGAGCACTCGTCCTTATCTAAGGAAGCAAACAAGGGTGGTGGGTCCGTGAGGGCTGGAGCCTGATCAAGGGAGGTCTGGCCGAGGTCTGTGGGGGGAAGAAGATGGCCCAGTGGGGCATCCTCCCGCTGGGAGGGACGGCGCAAGGCCCGCACCAGCCAACAGGACTTGTGGAAGTGGAGGTCAGGGCCGTGGCCGGGGTGGGGGAGGGGGGGAGGGAGGGCAGGCGGGCGCTGCTGTGGGGAGAGGAGGCAGGAATGATGGAAGGGGATTTGAAGGACCAGAACTGGCCAGCCTAGGGGACTTCTACCATTACCTGCTTACTGGACAGATGGACAAGTGGAAAAACAGACACACGGACAAGCAGACTGCAAGAGAAAGGAGCAGGACGCAGGGGTCCCTCTTTTACTTCACAACAGGAAATGTCACAGACACCATCAAAACGGGAAGGGGGAAGGGAAGGGTCCCCTGTCATCTGAGGTAGACAGGGGGAGAGGAGAGCACCAGTTCTGTCCAGCCAGAGGAGGCGGCCGGAATGGCAGAGAGGAGGCAGGGGTGGGTGGGCTCCGAAGCCCCCAGCCCACTCGGTCCGAGGTGAGCTTCCTGAGTAACGAAGGGTCTGGAGGCCTGCAGGCCTCACTGGGGGGTCCGGTTTCTTTTCTGCACACGGAATTTGACCTGGTGGGGACGTCCCCGAGGGGGCTGCAGAGTTGGCCTCTTTTCTGAAACGAGAGAGAGAGAAGGAGAAAAGGGACCCAGGGGTGGGGTGGGGGGGTGGAAGGCAGGGAGGGACCAGGGAAGGACAGCCATGAAAATCAGACCCAGGGCCTTGGGTCAGGCGGGCAGGGTGGGGGAGTGGGAAGGCAGCGGACACACACATGCAGGATGGCCATGTCCACGCAGCCAGGTCATGGAGGGCTGGGTTAGCAGGGGGAGGAGGCACAGCCACAGGGGTGAGACAGGGCTGTGGCCAGGGAAGGGCTGCAGGGTCGGCTCGCTTTGAGGGGTGCACACTGGGAAGGAAGAGAGACCAGGAGCTGTCAGCTGAAGGGCGCCATGTGTGAAGAGGGCCTCTCATCCTGGTGGCTGCACGTGGAGGGTTAGATCTGGACACACAACTCACACATACACAGCCAGACACTGGCTCCCAGGAGGCCCCAAGCCTGATGTACTGCTGTCTAAACATGGTGATCTGTGTCCATACCACACAAACATACAATATACCACGTGGGTGCAGATGAAAACCCACGGAGGCCACACACAAATCTATGTTGCCATACATGTGGGAGACATGTACAGGTAGAAACACACAAGCAGGCACTCACAAGACACCTGGGAACTCAGACAGGGATACAGATACACGTATGTGCACAGCTCAGGCTCACAGGCAGCCCACTCATACCCAGAGTACCTTACACACACACACACGTGCACTGATACAGATGCATATGGTCACAGGTGTATGTAGAGCACAGCCACACAGTCTCAGGTCTATCTGTGATGTGATTATTTGGGGGACAGTGTGCTTGGCTTAGAGGCAGACTTTCAGAGAGGGTGGACACCCAAGATTTGGGGTGCTAGTTAGCATTCAGTGGGTCAGGTGGGTCTGTGACAAGGGGCTCTGTTCCTGGCATCCTCAGGAGAGGAGCCCGAGGGTGGAGAATCAGCCCCCAGAAGGGCCAGCTTTTCCTGCCCAGGCCCAGGTGGTCCATGGGAAGACAAGGAATCAGTGGAATGCCCATGTCTCTTTCCAAAAGCTCCTGCGGAAGGGCTCTGGGAGGCTGCCTTTGCACTAGCTTGCGGCACGTGGAGGTTAGGGGGCCCTACAACCCGTGCAGAGGTTCCCTGAGGACATCACTGGGGTCTCTGCTCAGAGCTGTCTGCCTTCCTCATATTTGTACCCCACACACAGGGAACACATAGGGCTAAGCTAAATGCTCACCAGATGAATGAGTGGATGGATAAGGGAATGGTTGAAGGAATGAGTGAGCGTCAGGCCTGAGGGCAGCTGCCCTGGCATCCGGGCGGGGGCTCTGGCAGCTGTGGAAGTGGGCCACCCTTTGATACCAGTGAAACGCACTGCAGAAGGAGCAGGGGCAGGGGAGGGGGTGCGGGCCCCCCAAATGAGATGGCACTCACCCTACAGTGCCCAAATGCCCTGGAGGTGCTGGGGTCAGACTGAAGGTCTTCAGGCTCTTGCTTCTTCTTGGCTTAGGGTCTCTTCGATGGGTGTCCCAAAAGTCCACATAGCCCCCCACTTGGGGGTCCAGAGTCAGATGCCCCAGGCCCTGAGGCTGCACCTTGATGCCCATCGGTGCGGGTCCTCTGCAGGTTTCTTTTGCAATGGAGCAGAGTGTGTGTGTGTGTGTGTGTGTGTGTGTGTGTGTGTGTGTGTGTGTGCGCGTGCGTGTGTCTTGTGCAGGGTTGAGTAGAAAGGGCAGAGTCATACGGGAGTCGGAGGGGGGAGACAAGGCAGTAACTCCAGACAGATGTGAGTGTTGCCCCATCCCCTCTAAGACTGGAGTAACAGAAAGGCAGAAGAGACGAGAGTAAGCAGGTAATGGTTGCCCTGGGGGAGCACCCGCCTGAGCAGGTGTCTCCTCCCCTCACCCCAGCCCTCCAGGGAGCACCTGCCAGGATTTCTAGGTGGGCCAGGGAAGGAAGGGATTGTGTTATAGGGGAGGATCTCAGCAAGCAGTGGCCAGAGCCTGGGGGTGGGCAGAAGCTCAATTGAGCACTTGAAGCAGAGCAGGGGCTGGCATTGCCAAGCAAGGAACTAGTACAGAGGGGCAGGTGCATGGCACCAGGGTGGGCAGGCAGGGGTGGGTGCAGGAGCCTGCTCAAGCGGGGGAGAAGGGAGGTGGTATGAATGCGGCCGTGGGCTTCCTGCTTCCTGCCTGCTTACGCCTGCCCCCCCCCAGGAGTGGTCAGGATGGGTCCCTGGGCCATTCCACCACAAAGCACCTGCTTCCACCAGCCCACCAGCTTCCTGCTCTCTCCATGCTCCACTGCAGGAGCTCTTGCCCTTCCTTGCCTGGGTCTGGGCCCTTTTGCCTCTGGAGGCCTCCAGTTGCCTCAGAGCCTAGGTAAGCCAAAGACCTCCAGATTCCTACAGCAGGGGAAAGATCTCCTGGGACCCCAGAGGTCTGGCTCCAACAGGCTAGAAAGTGGGGCTTGGATGATCAATTAGACCACCCGGACAGGGGCCTTAAAGGGCCAGATGAGGCCAAAAGACTACAGCCCAAGTGTCACGTGGGGCGGGTCTCAGTTGATATAAGCCAAAAGGATTCAAATCCTACACCCAATGGGAGGCTGGTATAGGAGGGGAGGCGACGTCTCCTTTCAGAAGGCCCGGTATGAACCCATTTGGCTTGTACAGGGTCTGATTAGAAGTCCGGTTACTGCCAGATAATCTGTCTTACACAGTCCAAGGCAAACACCCTCTTCTTCTCCATCCACCCCTTGTTCTCAGCCAAACTGAACTCGCTGTTCCAGGGCTTGCCCTCTCTAGGGCCTTGGCGTGCAGGCTCCTGGTACCCGGAACACACTCTGCCTTCACTGCGGATGCGTACGTTCTACCCTTCCCCACGCTCAGACCCACTGGGGCCCACGGGACTCAGAAAATGGGATCTGGATAGCCAGGGGCTGGCCTGCTGGTGGAGACAGCAGTGGACAGGGCAGGCACCATGAGAGCTGGGGAATACAGGGAGGGGCAGGGGGTGTGGGAAGAGAGGAGTCCCATCCTCTGAGGGAGGCAGGGAGCTGGGAAGTCTGGGGTTACCTGAGAAGAAGTGGGCCTTGAAGCCCTTTTTGGATACGGTGTTGTCGGATTTGAACTCCACACGCATGTTGTTGTACTGGGAGGTGATGACCTCTGGCTTCTCGGAGCCACAAAACTTGCCATGCAGCTTGGAATCCGCTGTGAGTCCACTGCGCACCTCCACGAAGTCGTACTTGCATACCTGCAGAAGAGGCCAGCCCTGGCTGCCTCCTCCAAGAAGCCTCTCCCGACTACACCCACCCCCTGAAACTTCTAGTCTGAAGATCCTTTAGCCATCAGTTAGCTGCTGCTCTTCCTCTTCTCTCCCTCCTTCCACCATCAGATATTCCGGGACAAACACAAGGCCTCAAGCCCTTCCTCACTCCCCAGGCAGTTGACTCAGGGTCTGACGCTCTTCAAGGCTCTCCCAGACCTTCTAAGCCTCTCTGCATTGGGAGCAGTCAAGTCTCCTTCTCCGTGTGCTCAGAGCCTTTCTGCCTGAGCCTTTTCCAGATGTTAGAAGGCAGTTACTGAGCCAAGCCCTGGCACCCCACACCGTCCAGCCCAGCTTAGTCTCCAGGGGTACTTACATCATTGCCCTCTGTCTCGAAGAAGTCGAACTGCAGGGAGATGCGGTACTGGGTGGGTGCCACCAATTGCCAGATGCAGTTTTTGTTAGGAGGGTATTCCTTGGGCCAGCCCGGGCTGGTGATGGAGCCATTGAGCTTGGTGAGGAACCCACCGCAGGCAGCTGGGGGAAGGGGGGACGGGCAACAAAGGAAGTAACATCATCTGCCAGGAGTTGGTGTTTTACAGAGGGGCCTGAGGCCTGAGGCAGACGCAGTCAGGAGGCATGGGTCTGTGGGTCCTATAGCCCAGAGGCTTTGGACACATAGAAGGAGGTGAGGTGGGAGGAGGTGAGCCTCGAGGAGGGAGGAAAGGAGCAGAAGAGCGGCACGTGTGGCTTTTTTTTTTTTTGTCAGATGTGGGGCTTGAACTTTGGGCCTGGGTGCTGTCCCTGAGCTCTTCAGCTGAAGGCTAGCGCTCTACCACTTGAGCCACAGTGTACTTCCAGTTTTCTGGTGGTTTACTGGAGATAAGAGTCTCAAGGACTTTCCAGCTCGGGGCTGGCTTTGAACAGTGATCCTCAGATCTCAGCCTCCTGCGGAGCTAGGATTACAGGCGTGAGCCACCGGTGCCCGGCATGTGTGGCTATTTCTACATCAGTGCTAGAGAATAGACAGACTAGGGAACTGCCGAGGAGAGGAGGGCAGGGAGGGATTCTGGGAAAGCGGAGTGGCTGAGTAATCCAGGGAGGTGCACAGAGGGGCTGCTCATGGACCAGACAAGATCAACTCATGCTGGAGCTATTAGCTAGAATGCTGTAACCAGAACCTGAGGAATATGAATGGAGAGAGGCTGAGACTCAGTGTCCATCCAGGAACACTGTAGATGGTGACCCTCTGGAGGGCGGTGACATCAATTACCAACTCAAGAGAGACATGAACAGAAGCGTGAAACTAGAGCTAGGCACCAGTGGCTCATGCCTGTAATCCTGGCTACTCAGGAGGCTAAGATCTAAGGATCAAGGTTTGGAGTCAGCCTGGGCAGGAAAGTCCATGAGACTGAACTCCTATTAGCAACCAAAGGAAAAACAAAAGCGGCAAGTGGAGCTCAAGTAGTAGAGCATCAACCTTGTGTGAAGAAGCTAAGGGACAGCACTCAGGCCCTCAGTTCAAGCACTAGGAAATCCCTCAGCTTGTTCAAGAAGCTGGCAGTCCAAGGGCACAGGGAAGGGGTCCCAAGGGTCTGGGACACTTACCCTCACAGCGGCGCTTGTCTGGGGCCAGCTCGTACCCAGGGTCACAACTGCACTTGTAGCTGCCCAAGGTGTTCAGGCACCGCTGCTCACAGCCCCCGCGGTTGGGCCGAGAGCACTCATCCACCTCTGCCGGGAAGGAAAAGGGGTCAGGCTAGGCCAGGCTCTTCCTTCTGCCCTCTCCTCAGGGGTCAAGCCCAGGGGCGACTGCCCAAACCTATTCCAGGGCCGAGTCAGCTGAAAGTCACATTTGTCTGCTCTAGTCAAAGTAATCTGACCCACAATGGCTGCTTAAAACCCTGAAAGGAGATCTCACAGGGTCTTCCTTCTAAGCACACAGGCTGGCTGGCAGCTACCCCCACTTCCTGCTGCTTCTTAAAAAACAGTTATCTATTTGTCTTGTCTCAGTACTGAGTATTGACCCTTGGGTTTTTGCTCAAGGCTAGCACTCTACCACTTCTACTTCTGGCCTTTTGGTGGTTAATTGGAAAAAAAAAAGAAGCCCTTGGAAGCCGGCCTTGAAACAAAAACCCCAAAACCCAACCCCCCAAAAAACCAAGAATAAAAGGGGGAACAAACGGCAACCGGCCTTCCCGGGGCCCCGTGTGCTAATCCCTGTTGCTGAAGCACTATCCTCTCATTTCTCTTCAGTCTCTCCATGAAGCCTGCACTGGGGACAGCTACTGTGCCCACTGCACACACCAGAAACTGAGGCTTGGGGTGGGGGTGGGGAACACCTGATCCAGGCCATACTGATTAAAAACGTCACACGCCCTTGCTTCTTCCCTGATCATCGCTGGCCTCTGCTCCTCATGGGGTTGCCCTTTTCTCCCCACATTGCCCTCAGCTCCTGCAGAGCAGGGTCCTGATATCTTTCCTGGTATTTGCACCTGTCATGGGGTCTCCAGGTTGAATGAGTGACTGACGAAGGAATGAAGGAGATAGGCTGGCCACAGAAGGGGATGGGGATGAAGAGGAGGCACCTTTGAAAAAGTTGACTGCAAAGCCAGCTTTGTTAATGGATCCATCAGAGACGAACTTGAGCCAGAGGCGGCTCGATGTACTTTTGATGTCATCGGGCTTCTCATAGCCACAGTAGCGGCCGATGAGGTTGCTGCTCTCACTGTGTCCGTCTCGGACTTCCAGGTAGTCGTAGGCACAGCTGTCATGGCGCTCGATCTAGGGGTCAGAGGCTCTATCAGTGGAGGAGTTCTGGCCACCAAGGCCCCAGTTCTCTGGAGCCTGCAGAAAGGGGAGGGGGCGGGGGCTGTCCCAGAGAACACCCAGGGGCATTTAAGAGTCAGATCACAGCGTCTCTGACTACCTCAAAGGACTGGAACGTGAGGCCCACGTGGAAGCCCTCAGACACCTGGATCCGCCAGATACAGACTTTGCTGGGCCGGTAGTCGTCTGGGTAATTGGGTGACTGGATATGGCCGTTATCCTTTTTCACGTCACCCCCACAGATGGCTTTGGGGGCATAGGGTGAGGTGGGAAAGGTGGTCGGTCAGCAAGTTCTGCCCTGCCTGGGTGCCCCCTGTCCACTCCAGTCCTTCCCACATTCCTCCACTCCCTAGCACCCACCCGAAAATCCCATCCATCCCTCTGCTTCTTTCCTGGAGGACCCACAGCTGTGCCCCTCCAAGGCCAGCTCTGAGTGGTGCTAGGATGCTCAGGGACCCCTCCCCCTCCTCAGTACCTTCATAGACAGCAAAGAAACCTTTTCCAACCCAATTGCTGCTGCTGCGGAATTCAACCCAGAGGCGGCTGTCGGTGGAGACGATGGGCTCAGGGAGTTTACCCCCACAGAATCGGCCTGCAGACATTGTGAACAGAAGAGCCCTGAGCTTCCATGACATCCTCAGAAGCCCTTGCTTTCTAGGGGTCCAGGGCTCTGGTTTGCAGCTGCCCTGTATCCCTACACTACACAGCGGCCAGTTGGCTTCCAGCTTTGTTTTGAAGAGTCGGAGAGACCGCTTGGGGGATAGGACACACTTTTGTTCATGAAAGGAAAGGTGGATCCTCAGAACATCTGAGGATGTTTACCTTTTTAAAGAGCATATTTCCAGCCTGGACATGAAAATGCATACCTATAATCCTAGCACTTAGGAGGCTGATATAGGAGGATCATGACTTTGAGGATAACCTGAGCCTCAAAAAGCATATTGCCATCATTACTGACCTTTCTCCTTATTTGGTACCCATGCTAAGAAATAGCCATAAAGAAACAGCTTTTCCTGCATGTTAAAACAGGCTATCACTGGGTCACCTTTATTGATCCAAAATCAGGGCAAGTCCTGGGACACCACATAAACCCCAGGATCGCAGAACTGGGTTAGAAATAAAGTCAACCTAAGGGGTGAGGCTGGCCATCTGGGGAATTCTTTGCAGTCAAAAATTGACCGTGGATGATTTGTGTGTTCCTAGTAAGATTGTGTATTTCTCAACTTCTGGGAGGGACAGAGGATACTGGCCTAAGAATGTTAGTTATGGGGGGGAGGAGAGGGACTCCAAAGAGACCTAACACGGCTGCAGAGGAAGTGTTGTAATGATACTGCTGTGGGTGACTAATGAGCACTCTTTGGGAATGAGAAACTAGGGGAGAAAGAGAGAGGGTGTGAGAGTGGTGTCAGGCCACTTCCCGCCCAGCCAGGCTTCCTGCTGAGGCCGAGGGCCAGTCCTGAGCCTCTTAGGACTATGTCCAGATGGGAGACGGAATCACACGGCTCCTCAGGCTTCACGCAGATGGCCTGTGGCAATGTCAGACTCACTCTGCTCTAATTCTATGTTGGATAAAGTGCCTTCTGTGTCACATGGTAGGTTTTTGCACACATTGCAAGAGACAAAGTATCCTGTGCAAACAAGCTCAGGCATCGCTTTATACATGACCTTCGAAGTGAGTTAACAGCCTACCCGATGGATTAATAAAAAATCACTTAGACCCAGACTGTACAGTGGATGCCCTAAAGCTGAACTTGCAGATGGAGAAAACAGTCTCTGGACTGGGCCAGTGAGGGGGGAGAGCCTAGAGCAATGGGATGTGCAGAATGGCCTGCACACTGTCAGCTCTTACGACTCCATCACCTGCAGAGTGACAACCTGCTCTGAGAGAGGCCCAGAAGCCAGCACTGAGGACCCTGATGTCAGGGGTGAGACTTGCACAAAGGCATGCTGCTAGTGTTGGAACTAGCCCAAACTAACTCCACCAGGACTCCTGGGCCCCACAGCTGTATGTCCCACAGAATATCCCCTGGATGAAGAGCATGACACAAGCTATTCTAAAAGGAGGCAGGAGACCGGTGTCCCTTACCTCGGAGGGGCGCCTTCCGCCAGAAGCCATCACGCACCTCCACATAGTCATACCAACACAGGCGGCTGCGGTACAGGTCCATGGACGTGAAGTTCAGAATGATCTGGGAAAAGCCAGAGGAGGAAGAAGGTTACTGGGCTCCCCAGTCTATGCCTACGACAGCCCTTCCCTGGCCAGCACCAGCCACGTGACCACTGCCAGCCTTACTCCAGGCAGGTCGCCATGGGGGTGAGGGCTAACTATTCTCTACCTCAGTCAGCACTGTTCCCAAGACGGCCCCTGCTAAGAATGCATTGCTCTACCATTGTTCCCACCACAACATATACAGAAGACAAGAGCCAATGTAAACCACAGTGTTGTGTGTGTGTGTGTGTGTGTGTGTTCTTAGGCCTGGGTGCTGTCCCTTGGCCTTTTCACTCAAGGCTAGTGCTCTACTATTTGAGCCTCTGCTTCACTTCTGGCTATTTTGCTGGTTCACTGGAGGTAAGAGTCTCACTAACTTGCATGCCCCAGGATTGGTGTCAAACTGTGATCCTCAGATTTCAGCCTCCTGAGAGGCTAGGATTATAGACAAGTGTTGAGAATGAGGGGGGGTAAGACATATATGAAAGATGACGTAGTTAAAACACTTAAGCCCTGCATTTTTATGCTGAGACCGGAGCAACCTCAGCCAGTTTGTGTACAAGATTGGGGGAAGAGCCTTGGACCTTAACACAGGGCTCCCTGAAGACTGTACTGGTTGCAAGGCTGGCTCAGTGACTACCTCAGTGAGTACCACGGCTTTGCAGCCAGGGGGCGCCCTGTGCAGGTGCCAGGGACCTGAGTGAACCCCAGACTGCTGTTCCTACCAGCAGGGGCTTTAGGTAAATAGTGGCTTTGAGCTGTGAGGTATGGGTGCTTCCATTCTGAGCCCGGGGGCTTTCCAGCTGGGACAGGCCAGAGCTCATGGACAGCTAAACCTCCTAGCTATGCCTCCCAAATAGATGTGGTTACTGAAGCATATCACCAGGTAACTTGTTGTCTAGGCTGGCCTTGAGCTGTGATTCTCCTTGTTTCCAGAGCAGCCAGCTGTGATTACAAATGTATGCACCTGGCCTGTAACAATTCTCACTGAGGCCTTCAGTGCACTTAGCTACAACACCCCTTCTGCCACTTCCTTCGCTCCTTACCTAGCTTAGTTTATAGCCCCTCCCTTTTCTTTTCTTTCCTAGATATGTACGTTTAAATATATTTACATTTAGAAACATCTTAATAATTGTGGTACTCTACAATATCACTGAATGAGATCACATTTTTGAAAAATCCTATATTGATCTTTTTATTAACCATAATCACGGAAAGTTATTATTTCTAGCATTTTCTCTTTTTCTCTCTCCTTCCTCCCTCCCTCCCACCCTCTGCTTCCTTCCGGAGATTGAATTCAGAGTCTCCCCTTGAACCATGCCTGCAGTACTTTTGCTTTTTTACATTGTTTCTTATGCTAAGGTCTCATATTTTTACCACGTATGGCCTTGGACCTGATCCTCCTGCCTCTGCCTCCTCTTTTGCTCTTGACCTTGTCCCCAGTCATAGCAACCAAAGCAGAGCTTTTATGTTGCAAAGCTGATCACATCTCTTCTCGGTTCCAAATCCTTTAATAAGTGTAAATCAGAGTAAAATCCAAAGTCCTCAACACGAAGGACCATTTCTCATCTGGTCCCATAATGTGATGATCTCTGGCCCCATCTTCTACCACTCTCCTCCTAGCCTACTTGACTCCAGCCACATTGGCCTTGCCCTTCCTCAAACACTAAACCTCCCTCAGAGCCCTTGTACTTGGTGCCTGGAAGATCTTCCCAGCTACCAGTGATGTATAACTTTCCATCCTGCTGGCTTCTGTTCTAATTAGATGACATGAAAGAGGCCCTCCCAACTATCCCATGTGACCCAGGAATCCCTTTCCCCTTCCAACCCTTTCTTTAAAACTTACCACTATCTGACTTACTTTGCCGCTTATTAACTGTAGCCTCTGAAATGCAATCCTAGACAGGCAAGAATTTCATTTGTTTAACTTATGACGGACTCTTTAGCACATGGCACATAATTGGTACACAATAACCGTTTCTCGAGTGGAATTCTCGAGTGAGTAATTGACCTTATACATAGGTTTCCTAAGTGTTTAAAGACTGGAGTGGAAAGATGGTTTAGAACATAAGTTAAAAAAAAACTTTGAAAAAGCTTAAATCAGCCACCTATTGATAAAGACTTGCATGGATGACTGAAAAATTAAAGGGAGAGAAAGCAAGAGGCTAGATACTAAGCATCCATGAAAATGAACATGGTAACTAGATGAAAGCTGACCTGGAAAGATGATAAGCTGTAGAAAACCACAGGTGTGTACGTAAAGTCCTTTTGGTTTTGTGTGTGTGTGTGAGAGAGAGACTACATATGTATATGCACACACATGCACACAAGTCTAGAAGGGTACAATTGTGTTCTGAACATCTAGTCATTTTTGATGTGTGGGATGTGGAGGAAGATGCGAGGGCTGGAACTCAGGACGCAGGGCCTCACATTTGCATGGCTTGCTTGCTCAGGTAATGCTCTATCATTTGAGCCACACCTCCAGCTGGCTTTATGCTGGTTACTTTGGACATGGAGTGTTACGGATTTTTGTACCTATGCTGGCTTCGAACCTCCATCCTCCAGCTCTCCGTTTCCCTAACTAGATAGATTACAAGGCATAAGACACCAGTGCCTAGCTAGAGGAAGATTTTTTTTTACTTATGCATTTTTAGACTTCAAATTTTTTATGACATGCACATGTTATTTTTATACCTAAGAAATGACAAAAAAATCTTTTAAAGAGATGCTGGATAAAAGAAGGAATGCAGATGGTTGAACAAGTGTCCATTTTCCCTCCTCCTCCCAGAAGCAAATCTGACTGTTTTGGGAGGGGGGATGTGGGATGGGTTCCAGAGTCCATGCCCATTGGGCAGAACTCCAGCAGGCCCACCCAAGGGGTGGGAGGAAGCAGGGTCACCTCCTGCAGGAAGAAGAGACCCGAACTGGTGGTTAGTAGCATCCCACAGGGAGGCACAGCTGAGGCTATATTGAGACTGGAGGTGTCTAATTAAGAGTTGTACCAACTCCTGTCATGTGGACACAGCTGTGCCCTAGTGGCAGGGGCATTGCCTTCTGCCAAAGAAAACCTGTCCAGTTCCACCACTTCCTGGCTGGGGATGCTGGGCTGTGGATCAGCTTCCTGGATCCTCAGGGTCTTTGTCTAACAAATGGAGGTAGTCACGGGCTCCAGTGAGAACTTGAGATTAAATGAGATACAGTGCAGTATCTCCCAGCATACTCTCAATGGGAGAAGGTCGCCTACACTTGGAGGATGCTTTCTGGGAAGAACTGATAGAATGAACCTCCCCTTAGCTCCAAGCAGGAGCCATGCTTGCTATTACCCACTACAATCCTCAGCCACTGACTGGCTTCAATGCAGCCTCACTGCTGGATCTTAGCCTTGACATTGGATTCCTCCCTGCCTACTTTTATTTCTAAGAGGGTGACGATGATTAGATGACGATGATTAGATAATGCTTCTTGGGAGCATAGGGAATCCACTCAAAGAAAGCTTACAAAGGGGTCTGGCATAGGTTAAGCAAGCAATCTATAACTGTGGATGCTGGGGGCGAATACCTGTAACCCTAGCTACTCAGGAGGCTGAGCTCTGATGATCGTGGTTCAAACCCAGCCTAGGCAGGAAAGATCATGAGACTCTTATCTTCAATTAACCACCAAAAAACCAGAAGTGGAGCTGTGGATCAAGTGGTAGGGTGTCAGCCTTGAGAAAAAAAGCTAAGGGAGTAAAGCCTGAAACTGAGTTCAAGCTCCAGTACCAGAAAAAAAAAAAGTATAGATTTTACTTTTAAAGTTGAGTTTGTTTAAGACATTTAAAATGGCTCATGCTGGACCCTGGAAGTAGAAGCCAGTAGTAGGCTTCTAGGATGCTGACCAGGATTTACTCAATAATTTATGAATCAACTTAATAATTTATTCTATTAGAAATAGAAAAGACAATGGTAAGCCAGGCACAGTGCCTCATGTCTGTAATCCTAGCTACTTGGGAGGCAGAAATCAGGAGAATGTGGTCTCAGGCCCAGGTAAAAAGATCAGGAGCTGCCTTCTCAACAGAAAAAAACAAAAAGCTGGTGTTGAATGGCCATTGTCCTAGCTATGGCAGGAAGAGTAAAATAGAAAGGTCACAATTCAGAAGAAAAAGAAAAAGCCATCAGCAGCTGGCATTGGCTGAACTGTTACTGTGAACTACTCTAAACACTGTAACTAGCTGGATTTGTTTAATCTCTGACAAACCCCATGAAGGAGACATCATCATCAGGCCTCTTTTACAAGGGAGAAACAAAGGCACAGAGAGGCTAGGCAACTTCCCCAAATCTTACAGCCAGGAGCCACAGACAGACCCAGACACTCTGGCTCCCAAATCTGCTCCTTAACTATGTTTCCACAAGTTTCTGGTCAATTCTTCCCAGCAGCTGAGCTGAGAACAGTATCTACTTTCTCTTTGTCCTCAGAGCCCCAAGCCTTCCAGCACTGGAGAAGCAGGACTAAGGGAGGGTCTAACATGGGTATCCAGAGAGATGACTTCTGCCTGCTTGGGGGGATGGGAGGCTGCTCTGGGACAGTGTGGTGGGGGAGGGGATCTTGAAGCTCAGATGGCATTTGCCAAGGCAGAGGGATAGGATTGAGGGTGGATGCTTGACAGCTCCAAGACATTAGCAGTTCTTATCTTCCTGGCTCCTTTGCACAGTTGGCCTGCTTGCCATTGGATCCTTCTTAAAACAGTCTCCTCCTATGAAGTCTGCTTTGTTGCCTGGGAACCAAGGTAAATCCTTGAGTCAGCTGCTAATTATGCAAGTTGGGACACTCAGGGGGGGCTCTTTCTTGTGGTTGACATATCCATGACGTGTGGATTGTATAAGATTTATTTTATACATTCACACCGCTGGCAGTAAGCTGAGCACTGGGAAACAAGTGAAAAACAACTCCTGGGAGCTGAAATTGATGTCAAAGTCCATCTGCCACAGCAGGTGGCGTTATTTAAGGTGTACTGTCGAAAGATCAGACTTTGGCCAATCTAGAACCAAACACTGGTTTCACCAGCAAATCTGGGCAGATTTGCACTTAAAGCTATGAGCCTCCATACTCTTGTGTTCACAGCAGGGGTAACAGTACCTAGCTCTCAATACTGTAAGGAAACTGGGCATCAGCGGCTCACACCTGCAATCCTAGCTACTTAGGGGGCTGAGATCTGAGGATCATGGTTCAAAGCTAGCCCAGGCAGGAAAATCCAAGACTCTTATCTCCAATTAACTACCCAAAAGCCAGAAATAGAGCTGTGCCTCACATGGTAGTGTGCTAGCCTTGAACACAACAGCTCAGGGATGGTGCCTAAGCCCTAAGTTTAAGCCCTAGGACCTGTACCAAAAAAAAGAAAGAAAGAAAGAAAAGAAAAGAAAAAAGAAATTGATGTAGGGAACAATAAGTGTAAGATATTTCCACTAACATGCTTGTTACAATAACAAAGTCAGGGCACAGACAGTTCAAACCAGCAAAAACTGCCTAATTGTTTGCCAGTGCTGACATTTGAATTTAGAGTCTTATGCTTGTTAGATGAGTGTGATACAATCTGAGCACATATACTTCACCTTCTTTCTTTCTTTCTTTCTTTTTTGGTTCGTCATGGGGCTTGAATTCTGGGTCTGAGCGCTGTCCCTGAGCTCTTCAGCTCAGGCAAGCACTCTACCACTTAAGCCACAGAACCACATTCAGTTTTCTGGTGATTAATTGGAGATAAGAGTCTCATGGACTTTGCTGCCTGGGCTGGCTTTGAACTGTGATCCTCAGATCTCAATCTCCTGAGTAGCTAGCATTACAGGCGTGAGCCACTAGCGCCCAGCACCTTTCTTCTTTTTCTTTAGCTATGTTTCAGATAGAATCTCATGTTGTCTGGGGCTGGCCTCAGACCTTAATCATACTACCTATACAGACATAAGAAATGCCTATCACCACACACCTAGCTTGTAACTTGAGATGTAGACTTTACTAACTTTTTGTCTGGTCTGGCCTTGAGCTGCAATCCTCCTGATCTACACCAACCAGACAAAGACTGTAACTGGGGTTGGGGGGGCAGTGCCAGAGTTTGGGGCCTTGCTCTTGCGAGGCAAACAGTCTACCACTAGACCATACCTCCAAGCCCCATTTTTTTTGCACTATTTTTGAGATAGGGTCTTGATTGCTGCCTGAACTGAATCATCCTATTTTAGGCTTTCTGTCATAGCTGGAATGACAAGTATACACCACCATGTCTGGTTTCTTCTGACTTTTCCACTTGGGCTGGCCTGGAACTGAGATCCTCCTGATTAAAACCTATAATACTCAGATCCTCTTATTTCTGCCTCCTGAGTAGCTAGAATTCCAGGAGGAGCCACCAACGCCTGGCTAGGATTGCAATTTTTAAGTGAGATTTGCAACAAAAACAAAGTAATCATTTTATGACACCAACTTCTCAGGGCTCCTGAGTTCCACAGGCTCCCCACCTCGCTCCCCCCTTCTTGTAAGACAGAATCTCTCTACGTAGCCCTCAAACTCACAATTCCTCCTGCCTCACTTTCCTAAGTGCTAGAAGTACAAGCTTTCCATAGGCCCTATCAAGCTCATCATCCCCAGCTGCCATCTTGGGTTCACTTACAAATGGACCAGATTTTATTGTGATATATTTCTATAGCCACGTATTGATCCATGCAGTTTTTATCCTGAGCTACTCCTGCACTGGAGCTCCAGCCAGGCTTCTGAAAAGGATAGAGTCTTTGGGGAATTGTGGAGGAACTGGTTCATAGCACCGAAAGGCTCCTGAAGCAGAGCCCTGTGTCCATCAGAGACACATGGGCCAGCACTTATCACCAGGAAAAGTGGAAGAAGCTGACCTTGACCTCTCTGCCCCACCCCTCTCTTCCTGGCTGCTCCTCAGGCTAGGGCTATCTTATACATCTGCATGTCCCCAGTATCTGGCCTAATGCTAGACCCACAGGTTTACTGGAAGAATACCAGGGCAATTTTGAAATGCAACAGTGCATTTTAGAGTCAATCCCCAATTAAACTCAATTATACTTCAATCACAGACTTGTGTGTCACAATCTAAGTTCTATGTGACCTTGAGTCTTGTGACCCTGAAGGGGCAATGTCAGTGCCTGGCGTTACAAGAGATATATCGGATATAAACAACTGAACACCGACCTGATCAGACATATGCTTAGGAACTGTTAGCTGTTATTAATATTATTATCATCATAATTTATGGATGGAGGAATAGGCCCTTGGGAGAGAGATGAGGGCAACCAGAACTTTGCCAGTTTGAAGCAGCCATAAAGATTGTAATTTTCTTTTTTGGTGCTAGTCATGGGGCTTGATCTCAGGCCCTTATCTTTTTCTCTCAATGCTGGTGCTCTATGACTTGAGCCACAGCTCCATTTCTGGTTTGTTTGTTTTTTTGGTAGTTAATCAGAGATAAAAGTCTTACAGATGGGGGAAGGGGGGGGAAGGAGAAGGATTGGGATTGGGGGGGAGGGGGGAGGCTGGGAAGGGATGTGAAGGGTAAACCAAGGAGGAGGCTGCAATGCTTGGTAAGAAATGTACGAATTATCCTGCCCATGTAATTGTAACTCCTCTGTACAGCATGTTCACAAATAAAATAAAATTAAAAAAAAAGTCTTACAGATTTTTTCTGCCTGGGCTGGCTTCAAACTGTGATCCTCATATCTCAGCCTCCTGAGTAGTTAGGATTATATACATGAACTACAGGCATGAGCTACTGGCGCCTGCTACAACTGCAATTTTAAGTGAGATTTGGAATAAGAATAAGGAAGAGAGGATTTCATTTCTGAGACAATGGCAGAAAGCCAACCAAGAGAGATGACAGAATTACTCAGTTCTCACTAAAGTATCTATCTTATGTGAGAATAATCTTCAAACCGAAAAAAAATTAAAAGTAAGTATTGGTTGGAAAGAAAAGGTCAGTTGCCCTATAATGCAAATGCAGAAGGGGAAGACAGGGAACACCTCTCAAAATTGGCTTTTGTCTCTTGGCTCACAAATGACATCAGTGGACAATGAAATAGCTTGCAGATGTGGTTAGCATGTGTAACTTCAAGAACTTGGAGCAAAAGCTTTCCCAATCTCTGATGAGTGTGTGTGTGTGTGTGTGTGTGTGTGTGTGTGTGTGTGTGTGTGTGAGAAGAGTGAGAGAGTGTGAGAGCAAGAGAGAAGGAGGGAGGGAGGGTGGGAGGGAAGAAGGGAAAAAGAGAGTTGGGAGGGTGTTAGAAGATTCTGGGAACTGCACACCAGAACTTAATGTCAATCTTCAATTAAATAGATGTCTGTGGCCATGTGGGAAAGAAGTAGTGATTGCTGGGAGCCAGTTTGAGTTCACTTAAAGCAAGATCCATCAAACATACTCTCTTTAAAAGAGGGGGGAGAGGTCTCTTTTAGGCAGCTATGGTAGAGTATGCCTATAATCCCAGCACTCAGGAGGCTAATATAGGAGAATTAAGTTACAGTAAGACCTTCTCTCTCTCTCTCTCTCTCTCTCTCTCTCTCTGTGACATACACACACATACATACAAAGCATGTTTTATTCTCAGTGGAAGCGATTTTGTGAGGCATTCTGGCTTATGTAGTAAACATTTATTCATCATTTCCTATACCAGGGAAAGAAAGATGACAGATGAGGTTTCAGAAAGAGACCCTACAATGGGTGGAACCTGTGACTGGAGGGTACTGGCAAGCAGTGTCAATGATGGCCAGTTGGAAACTGGAAAGTAGCAGATCAATGGCTGTTTGGAGCGAGATCTTGGGCTGATTTTAGTTTAAGTTTGTTCAACATTCTCATCAAAAACCAGGACAGAGACCCAAAGGACATGTCTATCAAAGGAGCCATGACCAGAGGCTGGTCTTGAGAGACATGCTGGAATGATACACCCCATAGCAACACTGAGTCTAGCTCAGGGCTCCGGTGGTACATCAAGCACCGTGTTCTAATCGAAGGAACAGTCTTGTGGCTCACTCTGGGGAAGCAACACAAATACAAAGAAAACTGAAGTTCCATACTGCACCTGACAAGCCTGCCAATCGATCTTAGAAGGCTGAGAGTGGCCGCCCCAGGTTGAGGGAATGAGTGGGACTCAGGGACAGAAGTTACAGTGAACTGCTCCTGGGAGAAGGGCAGGACATTTCAGAGACAGCAATCCCCGCCCGTCTCTATCAGAAAGAGACTTTGTGACATGAAGAGATGGCCAGAGAACAGAATGGCAAATTCTGAGAAGCAGTGAGCCTCTCTTCAGGTATTCAAATAAAGCTAGTCAACCTGGAAGGAGGAGACTATACTTTAGGCTGAGGCCTTCTGGAATCTTGTGTTCACCCGGCTTGCCTGCATGAGTAGCAGGCAGGGGGTGCTTCCTGGAGGAAGTCCTTTCTGAGTAGATCAAGGAGATGGAGACAGCCAAGCTCGCTCTGGTGGCTCACACCACTCTAGCTACACAAGAGGCTGAGATCTGAGGATTGCAGCTTGAAGGCACCTTGGCCAGAAAAGTCTAGGAGACTCTTATCTCTAATTAATCAGCAAAAAGCTGCAAGTGAATGTGTGGCTCAAGTGACAGAGCTCCGGTGTTGAGCACAAAAGTGAAAGAGATTCCGAGTCTGAGTTTAGTGTTTGTAACATTCCATTGACTTGTGGGCTCAACACATTCACAAAGACCAGGTAAGTTCTCCTCCCTGCGATCCTTGAGATGGGGCCCGCTGAGGACACATACTCTCTTACTCACGGGGTCCTAGCAGAGGAGAGGACCATGACCGATCGCAGTTACCTTCTCCCCAGGTGTCACAGAGATGCGCCATACACAGTGCATGTGGGCAGAGTAGCCATTGGGGTACTCAGGCGAGGAGAAGTTGCCTGTGCTGTCCTGCAGGGTCTCTCCACAGGCTGCCAAGAAAAGGAAGTGACTGGGATGATTGGATGCAGGCACCATATCCCCCTGTCTCTGGCTTTCCCCACCCTGAGCCTTGGTACAATTTAGGGGACAGAGGTGTGACTGAGAGGGACTGGTCCTATCTCTTTAAGATCCACTCCCCGCCCCCCCCCGCCCCCCCCATACACACACACACCATCCTACCTCCTGGGCCTAGTGCTACCAGGGTAACCAGATGCCCTGTTGTCAAGGCAACATGGGCTTCCGAGTTAAGCTCCTTTGATGGGTCTCACTTTCTCCTCTGCCCTGGAAGAGTTCTGCTCTTCCCTTTCTGTTCTGATCACCTATCCTGCACTTTCCTAGACACCCTGAAGACAGATGGCTCCATTTTTCTTGCCACCACGTGGTCTCTGAGCTAGAACCCTAGCCTTTCCTTAGTGGCTCTCCCCTAACATCCTTCTCTGAGAATTAAGGCTCAGACATGCTTGGTGGCCCCAGGCCCCAGCAAGCTGCTTCCCTTGGATCCCACCTTCTACCCCATAGTAAGGCCTGTCCCTTCCTGCTCCCACCTGGGCACTTGTAGAGTTTGCGGGCCTGGGCGATATCCCCTTTGCTGAGTCGGGTCCTTTGGCCAATAGGAGGCTTCACTCCATTTACCTCATACTTGGGGACAATGGTGTCCAGGAAGATGCCCCTGAGGAGGACATGGGGAGGGGGAGGGCACTGGTCAGTGGAAAGCGGGCAAGGAAGGAGGGCAGTGTGCCCATCTGCACCCACAGGTCATGATCCTACCAGAGCCCAGACATTCCTCAGCAGGGTCAGGGACGGGTGGAGACATCTCACCCTGTCATTAAGCTGCCCACTGACCAGCAGCCACCCTGCTCCGTGGCAGCCATACCACAGGAGTTGGGGGGAGCCCCAGGAACACTCTGGGAGGTCAGAGACCTGGGCCTGGTTTCAGTTGCCCAGCTCAGTCACCCCAACTCCCAGCCCTAGGAAGGCTTCCGACTGAGTCCATCACTGCTGTGGGCCTCTCCCAGGCTCCAGTGCTGACTCAGCCCCCATGAACTTCTCCCAGGACTGCTGGGCCAACTCATCACCCTCTGATCCGCTGTGTCTGACAGAACCTGGAGAAAGGCCAAAGGGCAAGGGCAGCTTCCACCGTGGCCAGCCGGCTCCCAGGCCCCATTGTCTGGGTCCCCTGGCTAAAGCTTGCAGTGTTGTTGTGGGAGGTGGAGGAAGGGGAGGTGGCAGTCTTCCGCCTCCCCGGGGCTCCTGACTCACACTCAGCTGGGCAGAGCACGGCAGGGGTGGGAAATGGAAGAAGGGTCTGTGGGTGTGGAGGGCAGAATGACTTCACTGCCCTGCCTTCTCTGTTCTCAAATCTGGACCAGGAAGAGTGGTGGGTCTAGAAGGAACTAGGAGAAGAAGGGGGAAAGAACCACTGCCCCAGACAGGGATGTGGAAGAGGAAAGAGCCTGGCCATGAGAAGGCCAGGCCAGGCAGGAGCGTGGAGAGGGGCCCTCCACCCTCTAATGGGCGGGGGCTGAGCCACTGGTACCTGGGGGGTTCTTGCTATGACTTCTGGGAAGCCAGTGGGTAAGGAGGTTATCTTGTGAGCTGGCAAGAGGGAGCAGAAGCCAGGCTTTGTTCAAATTAGCCAATCACAAAAAGGCAGATAACTAGGAAACAGGGCTCTCCTCTAGGGACCAAGAAGAAAAGTGTGCCCTTTTGTAAGAGAGAAAGCCCAAGCCCACACCAGGCACAGGTGCCTCACACAGTAATCCTAGCCACTCAGGAGGCTGAGAGCTGAGGGCTGGGCTTCAAAGCCAGCTGGGATAGGAAAGCCCCATGGACTCTTATCTCCAATTAAACACCAAAAAGCCAGAAGTGAAACTGTGGCCCAAGAGGCAGAGCACTGGTCCTAAGTTCAAACCCCAGGGCTGACCCCCCAAAAAGCCAACCCCACTAGCTCCTTTGGGCCTTAAGAGTGTGGGAGCTCACAGAGCAGGGTTCATGCAGCGCTGGACCTCAGCCTTCCATGCCGAGTGCCCGTGGCGTGCACAGCAGTAGACTAAGAGGGGCCACTCTCCCAGGAAGCGGACAGTAGGTCAGGCAACACCACAGACCTTCTGCCTGGGGGCCACAGCCACTCAGAGAGCCACTGTGCCCTCACGAATGGGAGCTACAAAGCGAATGGCTTCCAGAAGGCGCTCAGCCCTTCTCTCACCTGGAGAACGTGTTCCGGGCATAGTGCATGATGCTGTCGAAGTCATACGTCTCCCCCAGGGACTCCACCTCCTGAACCTCCATCTTTAGGAAGTTATACTCCTGCCCTGTGAGGACCAGGAGAAGGGGGTGGGTGGAGGTGGAGGACAGTCTCCATCTTCCCTGTACCTGAGAGGCCTCCTAGACTTAAGGGTCCAAGAAGCAGCCAATGGGAGTCAGGGAGTGGGGGGAAGGGGCTGTAGAAGAGTCCTGTCCAGCCAAGAGGCTGGTGAGCTGGGGGAAGGCCAGGGACATAGGGAGGAGCTCTTAGAAGACAGCTGGAAGAAGGCAGGAGACTGCAGAAAGCTAGAGGGAAAGGCCTGCAGCAAGGTCCAGCAAGGAACCAACTGTACCCTTCCCTCCCTCCCCTGCCCCCCCCCCACTCAGGTCAGCTAGGTTCTAGAAGTTCAACCTGGTCCTTCTGACCAGAACCACAACTTGTGGCAGCCCCCAGCTGCTCCACTGATGTGGGATCCTTAAGTTACTAGCAGCCCTGAGTAGCTGCCTGGGGTAGGGTCCAGACCCCTGGGCTGTGGACAGCAGCTACAACTCCCACCCCATAGGTAGCCTTGGAGGGGAGAAGGGCCAGAGCAAGAGATGCCTCATACCTGGCTGGATATTCTCACGTACAATAGAGACATGGCGGTCTCGGTCAGGCCGTGTGTGCTCATGCCAGAAGCCAATGACGTGGCCCAGCTCGTGGACCACGATGCCAAACTTGTCACAGTTCTTGCCGATGGAGATGGCCTGGGGGCCCCCACCACGGCGACCCACGTAGGAGCAGCACCTGGAGGGCGGGGCCAGCTCAGGGGGGCGGTCCCGAGCTGGGGGAGTGCATCCACTCAGGGGCCGGGCCAGGCTGCCAGGGGCGGCAGGGGAACAGAGGGGTGGGGGTGGGGGTCCCTGAGCACCCACTGTCATCCAGGCTTTGTGCCAGGCACAGAGTCATACCAATGGGAGATGCCCCGTTGGCAGGTGGTGTGGGTGGTGCCCAACTGGAGGCCGTGGCAGTGCCCAGGGCAGCACCTGGGGGGAGGGGTGGTCATGGTCAAGGGTCCAGCACCCAGGGGGGTCCCTGCTCACCCGCAGGGTCGGTAGGTGAATACGATATAGCTGTCCTCATCTGTGCGCTCCAAGAAGGTGACACAGGTGTGTTTCTCCCAGTGTCTCATGGCCTGCCGGAAGACTGCCCGCTGGCTGCCTGCCAGGAAGAAGGAAGCCGGGCTGTCACAGGGTTAGGGGGACACCTCCGCCACAGCTTGTGGACAGACAGGCCCAGGGTGGCAAGGCCAGAGTCAGCTGCAAGATGTGCCCAGGGCAACACAAGAGTGCACTCACCAGTAAAGTTCCCCCCAATAACAAAGGGGATGACCCCATCGGGCCACACGCGCTCTGGTCTGGACGTCGCTGCCCGCCGGCTCCGGCTCCGGGGTCTGCCTCGCCATCTCCCCCGGGGTTCCCTCTGCGCCTGCCCACCACAGCTCGGGCAGCCAGGGACAGAAGAGTTTCCTGGAATTGGAAGAGGAAGAAGGCTCTGGCAGCTGGCAAATGGACAGAAGAAGAAACAAAGCACAGTAGAGCCCCATCGTGGGTGGAGTCCACATGTGTGAATTTGCCAACTTGCAGAAATGTGTTTGCAATTCCCAGATCGATGCTCAGGGCTCCCGTGGTCATCCATGGATGTACCCAGAGTGAAGAAGCTGTCAGCAGAGGTTCAATGAGGCGACACTGCCTGCTTGTTTCAATGTCATGCGGTAAACAAGCAATCCTTTTGGGGTACATTGAGAGCCACTTTTTTATATACTGGTGCTTTGGGTTAATAATTTCGCTGTTTCAAATAGCTTCCAAGTGTGCTGAGGGGCTGTCTTATGTTCTCAAGGACAAGAGGACAGGGAAATTCAATAAATTTGTTCAGGCCTGGCTCAGTGCTGTTGGCCATGAGTTTAATGTTAGTAAATCAGCTGTGTATTATTAAAGTGTCTCTAAATGAAACACACGTAAACTATAATCATAGCCAGGTGCAGTGGGGCATGCCTGCAATTCCAGCTACTTAAGAAGCAGATATAGAAAGATCATAAATCAAGGCTAGACCAGTCAGGAGGATCATCAGGGTCGGAGGACAGACCTAGGCAAAGGCGTGAGATACCATCTGAAAAATTAACTAAAGCAAAAAGGATGGGGGAGGGGGAGAGACAGGATATGGCTCAAATGGTAGAGTATGAGGCCTTGTGTTTATTAAACACACACACACACACACACACACACACACACACACACACACACACCACATCGCGCATAGTAATCAGCTGACAAATGAGACCAGAGCCCACAATTCCTCTAAGTATAATGACTCAGTATTTGTGAATTCAGTGTTTTTGATGACAATATAGAAAATCCCTAAAGTTGTACAATAACTATGAAACTATGCTATAACTATGCATCACTCCCACGAATGACAAGAATGGGCTGGGTTTGCAAATGAGGGTGATGATATATTCATTTCCTAGCAACTAGAGGACCTGGGGGAGCTACGATTTATAAGCTGTCCTTTCCCAACGAAGAAACCTTGATAGCTGTAGTACAATACAGACTTTTATATTTTCTTAGATTTACATGTTCATGGGACACAGCAGCATTATGGGAGTCTGGCAAGGAGACCAAGGCCAAAGCTTTGCCCAGAGATTTGCCCCTTGTGGACCATGTCTACAACTCCCCACTAAGGTCCTGTAAACTCTGTCACCAGGCCACCATCAATCTCTGATGCCAGTTGTCTTTCTGCAGTAGTTGCCCTCCCTTCTCCTAGCTGCCTACACTAGAGTCCTCCCTTCCGCTGGCCAGGAGACTGCCTAGCATACAGAGGCCAGAACTGAACCTCAACCAGAATCCCTGCCTTGGACAATAGGAGAGCACTGTGTGATCTCCCAGGTCCTGCTCCAAGCATCAGCATGGAATGCACAAGACAAGGGGAAGCTGGGAAGAGTTGACTCTGCCCAGGCCCTCATTCCTCATTCTCTTTCCTCTGTATTGGTGCCCATGGGCTGCTGGATGCCTAGGCCACCAAGGGAAAAAAGGAACTGGCCTGACCCTGAAGAGCCATGTAGAAGATGGGCCACTGAAATCAACTGTATGCATGTGAAGTAGTTAAGAGAGATGCTTGATGAGCCTTGAGCTGAATTGTTCAGGGACAGCTCCCAGGCCTAGAGCTCAAGCCCCACGACTGACAAAAAGAGAGAAAGAGAGAGAGAGAGAGATCTTTCATGCGATTGTTTCTAACATATTTATAAGATTATGTCTTTGTTGCCTTGTATGTCCCTCCCCGCTGGTATAACCCCTACTTTCACTATATGTGATGTTGGTATATGTGGAGGGAAGGGAAAAAACAAATTGTTAAAACAGGGATACAGGAGGAGGACCCATTGCAACAATGAGATGTACAAGTCGTTATGTGGAAAAACGAACTTTACAACTTTGGTGGGAGGTACGGGGCCGGGGGGGAGGATGGGAAGGTGGGAAGGGGAAACAAAGCAGGAGGCTACAATGTGCTCATTATCTTATCCATGTAATTGTAACCCCTCTTTACAGTATTTTCACAATAAAAATATATTAAAAATAAAAAAGAGAGATGCTTGCTAACTATTCATGCAGAGTAGAGGGCCTCAGGGCTGCAGGGGTCAGTTGTATCAAAGGGACAGTCAGGAAAGAGTTACAGAAGAAGTGCCTGAGAGGGACCTCAGACAATGCATCAAAGTTTACGAAGTGGGACTCAGAACCAAGGGGACTAGCAGATAGGGAGCATCTCACAAGACAGAATTCTTGGGTTCAAGTCCCAGTCCTGTCTTTCACCAACAAGATATTCGATATTGAGCAAGTCACTTTCCTTCTGCAAGGCTATTTCTGTTTAAGACAGGTGGTGCCCTGACACATCTCTGTGAAGGTGGCTAGGGACAGGGCAAGGGCTAGAACTCAGGGCCTTTCACTCTTGCTTGGCTTTATCTGCTCAAGACTGGCTTGCTACCACTTGAGCCACTACCTCCACGTCTGGCTCTTGTTGATTAATTGGAGATAGTCTCTTGGATTTGTCTGCCTGGGATTTATCTGCCTGGGCTGGCTTCCAAACATGATCCTTAGGTCTTAGTTTCCAGAGTAGCTAGGATTACAGGTGCGAGCAAACCAGCACCAGGTTAGGAAGCACTTTGTTGGCTGTTAGTTGAAAACATGCTACTCTTAGCCCCTGGGTGTGTCTATATTTACAACTCCTCTGGGTAAGGATAAAGACATGCCAAGCTAAGGCCCCTATGCTGGGTTCAAGCTTGTGGCCTCTGTTCTAGGAGAGGCTGGCTGGAAACAGGGAGGGGGAGGAGCCCTTTTTCTTCAAGTCCGGAACTCATCTCTGGGACACGGGGCTGGCCTGTCCCCAGCATACCTGCAGCTCTAATGGATGACCTGCGGGCTGTTCGCTGTCTGAGATCTGCAGCTTGCTGCGCCTGGAAGGTCCTCAAGTCTTCCTCATCCAGAGCAATGTCCCCAAGAAAGGCAGCTGGAGAAAACAGAAGAGGTGGAGTTAATACTCTTAACTAGGACAGGGTGCAGCATGCTCGTAGCCCTGACTGTGGGTACATGGCCCAGTCACCATAGCAACTCTGGCCCTCAAAAACCACCATCAGCTTCTAGAAGCTCCTGAAGAGCATTCTGGCTTCTTTGATAAAAATCTCAATAAAAGTTGGGCTCAGTGCCACATGCCTATAGTTTCAACTGCTTGGGTGACTGAGGTAGGAGGATCATTTGAGCCCAGGCACTAGAGGCCAGTCTGAACAACATGGTGAGAGCCTGTCATGTGTATGTGTTGTATATGTGTGTGTGACTAAGGATTGAACCCAAGGCCTCACATATGCGAGGCAAGCACTCTACCACGGAAGCCATGTTCCCAGGCCTTTTGTTTGTATTTTACTGTCATTTGGTAGTGGTGGGGTTTGAATTCATGAACTTAGACTTGCTAGGCAGTTACTCGACAACCTGAACCTTATTCCCAGTCTTAGATTTTTGAGAGGGTCTCACTAACTTTGCCCAGATTAGCCTCAAATTCACTATTCTCCGATCTCTGCCTCCCAAGTCACTGGGATTGCTGGCGAGTATCATTACATCTGGCTGAAACTTTAATGCTTAAAAAAAAATATAGGCATGGTGGTTCACACCTGCAGTCACAACTATATGGGAGATACAGATCTAGAGGACTGTGGTTGAAGGCCAGCCCAGCCCAAAAATGAGTGAGACTTTATCTCAACAAATAAACTCTGCAAGATGACATATGCTGATAGCCCCATTGCTTTCCAAGTGTTACTTCAAACAAAATCCTGAGACTCAATATAAAAAAAAAAAAGGTTTGGGTGTATGTGGCTTAAGTGGTAGAGTGCTTGCTTAGCAAGTGTGAGGCCTGGAGTTCAAACCTTAGTACCACCAAAAAGTAATATGCACTCAATATAAAAATAAAATAGGTCTGGGTTTGCACCCAGTGTAGAGTACTAATTTGCCTGTCATGAGCAACGTTTTGGCTTCCATCCTTAGCACCACATAAAATAAAATCCCAGCAAAGGAGAGACACCACACTGGAGTTCCACGAATACACAGTGTCATTTATTTCATCATTCTTCAGCAAATACTTAGTCAGCACCTACCATGGCTAGGCACTATGCCAGTGACTAGCAAGACAGAAGAGATCTCTGTCCTTGTGATACTAGCCTTCAGCAATACAGAGTGCACAAGTACTGACAGACAATTCTGGGCAGTGACATGGGCTCTGAAGAAATACAAGAGGAAGAGGTGATTGCATCTATGCTATGATGTAGGAGGTATCCACCAAGGGCCCATGTGTCAGAGGCTCAATCCTCAAGACAGTGCTGTTGGAGGCCTATGGGAAGGCCTCAGGTTACTGGGACCAGGGCTCTGTGACCATGTGCAAGTACACTGCAGACTCTGAGGCTCCGTCCCTTCCTCTCCTTGCTTCCTGGATGATGAAGTAAGCAGTTATACTTCTGCCAAGTGCTTCCATCATGTTGGGCTCCCTTGCCAGAGGGAAGGGGTTCCCACCATCTTGAACCAGACACTCTAGGACTGGGAGCCAAAACTCACCTTTTCTCTTCCTAAGTCAACAATCTCAGGTATTTTGTTATAGTAACAGAAAGCTGATTAACACAATCTATCTGTGTACATGGCAAATGTCATTTCAATCAAATCAAGGAGAGGGTATGAAGTATAGTAAAAATGTCTAATATCTTTATTTTCCAATAAGATTTGGAGCAGGTAAGCCAGGCGTGGGTGGCTCACACCTGTAATCCTAGCTACTCAGGAGTCTGAGATCTGAGGATCGCGGTTCAAAGCCAGCTCGGGCAGGAAAGTCCGTGAGACTCTTATCTCCAATAAACCACCAGAAAACCAGAAGTGGCGCTGTGGCTCAAGTGGTACAGCACTCGCCTTGAGCTGAAGAACTGAGAGACAGAGCCCAGGCCCAGAGTTCAAGCCCCATGACCAACAAAAAACATTGGAGCAAGTAAACCAAAATACACACCAAGAGCTTCCCAACAAGCAGGAAAAAGTTAGACAGTTCTTAAGCAATTCCTATTCTGAGTTGTTGGGTCTCCTGTCTGGAGGAAGAGGCCCTGGGACTTTTGGAGCTGGGGAGAGATGTTTCCAAAGAGATGGGCTGAGCAGCCTGTCTTCTTTCTATGTCTGGAACATGAGGAGGCAGGACCAGAGAACCGGCCACTCGGGAAGAAGTCCAGATGTGAGCTCCAGTCTCCGCTGAGCTGGAAGCGGATGCCAGCCCCGCCCCCAGTGACATCTGCTTCTGCTCCCAGCAGAGGCTTCCTGGGCCACACCAGGCAGTCAGTATTATACAAACTGTCTTAACCTCGAGGCGTTCTACACAGAATTCTCCTCCCCAGTTGACCCCATTAAGTGAACACATACACAGAATCAGACACATGTGGTTAGTACATACAGAGACACATAGTGATGCTCCAATGCTGCCAAGTCCAGCATCGGCAAGCAGGACCCAGCACCAGCTTTGAGGAGGAAGGCATTTAGTGAACTGTGTCTCAAAGAATGAAATGCCAGCCTATAAAACAGAATGTTGAGTGACTTTAGCAACTCTCTAGGCCATCTGCCACGTTACAGTTAGGGAAACTAAGGCGCGAAAGGGCACTGACTCAATGGAGACCACACTGCTAGTTTCTAGAAGGGTCCACATTCCCAGTCTAGTGACCAGGACCACTGCTATCAGGTTCATTACCTCTCTAGACACCATGTTGTGTTGTGTGTGTGTGTGTGTGTGTGTGTGTACACAAAAATAGACACAAACACACATTCACAAATACAGTCATAGATGGTCCTAGAAAATATACAGAAACAAATCCCAACATACACACACAAGCCAAAGGCAAGTTCAGAACTCATTAAGCCAATTATAGTAGCCATAATGACACCTTATGTAAATGTCTGTTGAAATGTATATGGTGTTTGCCAGTTGACGAAGTGATGGTACTTTATCAGTTCATTTAATCCTGGCCCACCCCTGAAATACCCAGGAAGCCATATGCCACTCCATGCTTTTGCCAAGGCCTGTCCCATCATAAGCAACCAACCAGCCCCCCCCAGACTTCAAAGTTCAGAAGCTTTGGGTCCAAGAAGGAAATGACCTGCCTCAGGGCACCAGCCTGCGACTGAGGCAGTCTCTTCCAGACCATGAGAACGCATCTCTTCCTTAGGATGCTACTTTCCAAGCCTGGGCTTAGAGATGCATGGGAGATACTTCTCAGCTGACAGGCACGAGAAGCCCCGGGCAGATATGAATAGGAAGTCAGCTCCAGGGAGGAGATGGGAAAGTCCTTCCTGCCAATGTCACATGTCTGTATAACACGAACATCTTGCACTTTGTACACTGTACAGCTTTCCACTGATACCAAAATCTGAAGATACTCAATTTCTTGATCGAAAATGACATCATTCTTATATGCAACCTACTCAATATTCTCCTGTATATTTCAAATCATCTCTAACTTTTGTACCTAAAACAATGTAAATTTGTTATATTGTGTGGTCTAATAAATAATAAGCTAGGTGCCGGTGATTCAACCTGTAATCCTAGCTATTCAGAAAGCTGAGATCTGGAGATTGCAAATTCAAAGCCAATTTGGGTAGAAAAGTTCACTAGATTCTATACCCAAAATGACCAGCAAAAAGCAGGATGGGAAGCATGGCTCAAGTGACAGAGCACCAGCCGAGCAACTGAGTGCAAGCCCCAATATTGTGCCCCCCACACACAAAAAGCCAGTAATAGTAACAAGGAAAGAGTCTATATATGCTTAACATAGACACATTTTTTTCTTTTATCTATTGGGCATTTCATACTTTTATCCTCAAATAGTTTTAATCCATAGTTGGTTTGAAACCTGGAGGTGGAGCCCATGGTTAAGAATTGTACCCATATGGATAGATTTTTAGACCCTCATTAACTAGACAGGCAGCAAAGAACAATGTTTGAGAGTCAGATTCTCAAGGGAATTAAAACTCTTCTACACCTCAACTTCATTCTAAATAAAAAGGGGACTATTAATCAAATTCATCTTCTAGAATCCCAGGCAAGTAAATGAAGTCACTACAGACAGAGCCCGAAGCACAGTAAGCACCCACTAACCAGTACCCACTAGACCAGAAACTCAAAGTCAGCTCTAGACCTCCCTGGGTCCCCCACACTTATTCCTACCCCTCAGATGAGACCCAAGGACAGAGGCCACAATACGGTGCTATCCTGAGGGACCAGGGCAGGGCAAATGGAAATGGAACAGGGCTGGCTGCAGGCTCAGCTGGGAGTGGGCGCCCTGTGGTGGGGATGTCATGGCTGAAGAATGCATGGGAACAGAGTGGGGGTGGGGTGGGCAGAAGAGCCTTATGGCTGGGAACTAGGCCTGAGACCTAACCATTTGGGACCCTGACCTCAGGAAGTTAGGGAATCTGGATGCCCCTCTGACCCACAGGAAGCCCCAAGGTCAGAGTGTCTTCAACACAGGCTCGAAAGCTTTTGTTTTGTTTTGTGGCTGTAAACCAACCAGAAGCACTCCTGGCTGCTCCAGCACCAAGCTGGACACAAGAGGAAGAAGAACAGAAAGAGTCACATCGTCTACCTGGACCTGGGGAGGAATCTCTGTTCCCAGATTGGCCTCTAGACTCCAAAGCCCCTTCTCTGGAGGTCCAGCAAGGCCTCCCACACTGGGCAGCCTGGTGGGTGTGATGGCATTCAAGGCTATGCATGCCTGGAAGCGCACAGGCATACAGGCTCCGAGAGAAGGGAGTTCACACCTGACACAAGCCCTGGGTGCAATCATGTGTCCCCTACACATGGCTGCACATTTACACTTGCGCTTCCTCAGGATCAAGCACACACTGTGAAGCATCAAACGTGCCCAGGTTGTACCCACAAATGCACACTAACACCCATCAGCCACTTCCGAGCAAGTTCTGGTATTCTCAAACAACCGAAAAACTGCTGGTGCGTGCTGCATATCCTAAGCGATGCTCCCTCAAGTTCTGAGAAGGGTGACCCTAGAAATGGATAGGATGTATGTAAGAGAGAGGAAGAAGAAGAAGACAGAGAAAGGAGACAGAGAGACAGTGACTGAGCCTTCCTGATCCTTCCTCAGTGGTCTTAATGGTCTAAGGAGTGACCCACTGTACTCCTATCCCCCTCAAATATATTTTCCCCGAATCTCTAGATGAACAGAATTCTTCACCTTCCTTCCTTTCCTTTCTTTTTGGTGTTGGTACTGGGCTTGAACTCAGGGCCTCTTGATCTTGCTTAGCTTTTTTACTGAAGGCTGGTGTTTTACCACTAGAGCCTTATCTCCACTTCTGGCTTTCTGCTGGTTAATTAGAGATGACTCTTTTAGATTTGTCTGCCAGGGCTGACTTTGAACTGAGATCCTCAGATCTCAGCCTCCTGAATGGATAGAATTAAAGGTGTGAGCCACAAAGGCCCATCAAACTAGGAGACAATTCTTACAGTCCCTTTCTCCCTAGGACTTTCACTAGTCCTTCTCCATGCAGAACCCAGGTAGACTGTATTTTCTTCCTCCCTCAGGACACTTAAAAGACAGAGTGACTCAGGAAGTAGGGGCTTAGGTGGGTGGGTGACTCACTCAGCGTGTCTGGAAGGGGAAATGTGGTTTGGTGAAAGAAGAAATCCTGCTCAATCTCCCAAGACTGCATCCTGCTCCCAGGCGCCATGAAATCCGTACCTGGGCCCTGGAGCTCCAAGGGTGAGGATGGATGTGATGAGGGGCGGTGGGTGGTACGCTACACAGCTCACCTCACCTTCACCAGATCTGAGCTGAGGAAGCCAGGGCTTTCTAAGTCCAGGTCAAGGTTCCAGGGGCTTTTCTGCTTATGGGATCAACTGTGTCCCCATTCCTGCCTTCAGGGTCTACCCCTCCCTGCGCCTCATGTGTCACTGACAAATCAACTGGAGCAGCCAAGCGAAGCTAGCAATCTCAGACAGACCTAACATACCAGACACCAGGGCTGCCTTGAAATCTCCCAGGCAAGGGCTACAAATCAGCTTGGGAGAAAAGCCCAGTGGACAACTTCCTGTCCACTGTTGTGGTCTTGCTCCAAACTCCAGAACCTTCCCCCAGGGTATCAAGGGTCTTAAATTTGCTCTTAGCTGGGTATAGTGGTGCATACCTATAATCCCAGCACTCAGGAGGCTGAGCCACTCATGAGTTTGAGCCTGTACTACATAGTGAGACTCTGCTTCAAAAAAAAATTGGTCAGTAACTCTCAGAGGTGATTTGAAATAATAGGGCTTGGCCATTTGTGGGGCGATCTGAGAGATCACAGGTAAGCAGAGAGAGTTGTTTTTATTGCCTGCCCTCAGTGTAGGTGGAGGAGGAGACGGAGAAAGCTGGAGAGGAAAGGCTGTGGGGTGAGAAGTACACCAGCCACATCCAAAGGAAGTAGAGGCAGGCGCCTGCCAAGGTCACCTCCAGCATCGGGAAGTCAGGACTGCAGAGCAGCCAAGAAGCAAAACCAGGCAGAAGACAACGCAGAAATGAGAGTCCAGGGACCTATGGCTTTTGGGGTAGGGGACAGGGAAGAGGCCAGAAAGCCAGACTCAGTAGAGGTGTCTCTGAGCATGTATGCTAGTCTGTGTGTGCATGCAAACACCTCTCTCTCTCTCTCTCTCTCTCTCTCTCTCTCAAGCACATCCAGGAAGACAGACCCAAATCTCCTCCAGGGATGGGTCACAGGGCTTGCACATCAGTCACACCCAATCAGGAGGCCTGGTTTGACCTTGTCAGACTCACAGACCTTCCCAGCCACCCCAAGCCTGGCCCAACTCCCCACCAGCCTCACTTCACCCTGGTGGAGAGCTTTCTCCAGAGCCCTTGTTTGAAGTTCCAACTGAGCCAGCTCCACCCTAGTATGAAATATGAACCGGGGTAGAGCCTCAGCCTCTTGCAGTTCCCCAAATTGTTCCCATTTTCAACATCAGTATGGCTCCCTACCCATTCTGTGAGGCCATGTCTCTGCTCCAGTCCTCTACAAAGACACCAGGCTGCAAATCTTCCTGGTTGCCTGTGACCACGTTGCTCGCCTGCCCAGTCCCAGGCCTGTGAAGGGAGCATGGGATACCCCACCCTCTAGTGCAGCACTTCACACCCACCAGCTGTTGTATACTCTTGGGGTCTGCGGGACTATAAGCTCCCCAAGGGCAGGGGCCTGTCTGCACCTGCACTGCCAACAACAGGGAGCCCAGGCCTGAGACATGCCAGCGACTAGTAAATGCAGATTGGTGGCTGGGTAAGTGACAGGCTCAAGGATGGAGCCAGGGCTGTTAATTTTAATAGAGAAAAGAAGAGGAAGAAAAGAAAGAAAGAAGGAAGGAAGGAAAGAAAGGAAGAAAGGAAAAGAAGGAAAGAAAGAAAGGAAGAAAGAAGGAAAGAAAGAAAGAAAAGAAAGAAAGGGGGAGAAGGAGAGGGAGGGAGGAAAGAAGGAAGGAAGGGAGGAAGGAAGAGAAGGAGGAAGGAAGGAAGGAAAAAAGAAGGAAAGAAAGGAAGAAAGGAAAAGAAGGAAAAAAAGAAAGAAGGAAAGAAAGGGGGAGAAAGAAGGAAGGGAGGGAGGAAGGGAAGGAGGAAGGAAGGAAGGAAAAAAAGAAGGAAAGAAAGGAAGAAAGGAAAAGAAGGAAAGAAAGGGGGAGAAAGAAGGAAGGGAGGGAGGAAGGAAGGAAGGAAGGGAGGGAGAGAGGTGAAATACAACTTTTTTTTTTGTCAGTCGTGGGGCTTGAACTCTGGGCCTGGGCGCTGTCCCTCAGCTCTTCAGCTCAAGGCGAGTGCTCTACCACTTGAGCTAGAGCGCCACTTCCAGTTTTCTGGTGGTTTATTGGAGATAGGAGTCTCACGGTCTTTCTTGCCGGGGCTGGCTTTGAACCGTGATCCTCAGATCTCAGCCTCCTGAGTAGCTAGGATTACAGGCGTGAGCCACCAGCGCCCGGCAGGCAACCAACATTTATTCAGTGCTTTCTGTGCACTAAGCACTAGTTAAGTGTCTTAGGTATTCTCAGGTTTAGTCCCCGACCTCCAGCTTGATGGAGAGATACATTATTGGTCCCAATTTATGGGAGAGAAAACTGGAAATCAAAGATGCTGGGTAGCTTTCCCCAAGTGGGGGCAATGCCCTGCCAATGTGTGTCCTACCCACCCTACCCACAACCAGTGAGCAACAGGACTGTGGTTTGCCCACAGTCCTAGGAATGTGGAGAAGGGGCTGGAGGGAGGGGGTTGGCTTGTCCTTCCCCCATTGGAAGGGTCTCCTATTCCTGCCTGTGACCAAAACAACAGGGGTAAAGGCATGCAGAGTCCCTAGGCAGGTCTCCGAGGCCAGGGCTACAGCAGCCTGCCCCAGCCCTGTGTCCAGTTGGAGGAACCATGACCCTTCCGGCAGAGCTGGCTATTTGGAAACAGGATGAAGTCAGAGGCAAGAAGTCAAGGGAAAGTTCTGATATCTTGTCCCTTGTGTGTCCCAAGCAGTCTTGCTCGGAATCATCCGTTCAGGCTAATGGCTCCAATGCCTTGCCATCTGGTCACTCCAGAGTCCAACTCCTTCTGGCTGAAGCAAGAGCAAATCCTCTTGGACAAAGAATACACACAGGTGGGGGCCCTGACCTTGGCTGTTGCCTCTGATGTCTGTGGGGTGAGAGGGCTGATGTGAAAATGCCCGAGTTCTCTCTCCTGCGTCTTCTTTGCCAGCCCAGCTGGCCCCATAGGGCTCTTCTGGTGCCCGGGGTGGAGGGTACACAGATAAACCCCCTTCCTAGACTGGCTTCTCTGACTTTGACAGCTGTCTGATGAGTCCTAGAGAGCTGCTGCTGCTGCTGCTGCTGGCCAGGGGTGAGGGTTACCCACAGAATCCACTCTCAGGGGATCCCTTGGAAAACTTTCTTCCCCTTAGTCTGGGTGGTGTCAGGCAGACCGATTCCTTGGAGCTGCAAGTCTCCTGGTACCAACCTAACCAGATGTGCAGCCCCAGGGCAGCCCAGACAGACAGGCTGGCAAACACCAGTGTTCCATTGGAGAGATGAAGAGACGAACGAACACACACACACACACACACACACACACTCAGAGTCCGGCCAGGAAAGTTTCCTGCACACAAGTAAAAAGCCTCCTGGATACGGGATTGTCTCGAACCCAGGGAGATTTCCCCAGGAATCCGCTGGGAAGGCAAGAAGCAGCGGCGGCGGCGGCGGCGGCGGCGGCTTCCACCAAGGGCAGCAGAAAAACTTCAGTCCTCAACTCCCCCAAACTTCCCCTCCCTCTCTCCCTCGTTCTTTTGTTCCCCACTGCATTGCCAACCAGGCAGCTCCCGGCTTCCCACACTGGACTGTCCTCCCCCCACCGCAGCCCCTGCCCGGCCCGCGCCTCGCGCCCGGCCTGCCCCGCGCCCCGGGGGGC
>NW_012267405.1:2725380-2735867 GCF_000151885.1 Dipodomys ordii
TCTCTCCCGCCGGACCCCCCCCACACACACCCTTTTAGGGAAATGAGCTCGCTGGAGGCGGGTTCTCGTCCAGCTCGGCCCCCACGGGGGTCGGGACTGTGCTCCAGGGGCCCCCCGCCGGGAAGCGCGCCAGCCGGGCGGGGAGAGGGTTCGGTAACCGGGGTCTGGGCCGAGGAAAAGGGGCGCCGATCTCGGGGTGTCCGCCCGCGGCTGCTGACCCCGTGCGGGCCTGAGCCCCTCCCGGTGCGGGACACGCTGTCAAGTCGACCCGGACGCCTTGGCCGCCCCGCCCCTCGGTTGGCGAGCGGATCCCGGCCTGCGGGCCCGCCTCCCCCCACCCCCCCCACCACCTCGGATCCCCGCTCTCCCCAATCTCTCTCTGTCTCTCCGGGTCTTGCGGTCTCTCTCCCGGTCTCTGCCGTGGTGTCTCTCCGGACACACCACTGGAGGGCGCCTGGCTCCCGTGGATGGCTCCCAGGTCCCCTCCCCACCGCCCCCCTTCTCCCCCTGTGGACTGGACTGAACCCCCAGCGCTCTGGGACCGGGGGACAAGGCCAAGTCCCCATTTGCTCCCGCAAGACCCTTCCCTGATCTAGCCGACCCCCAACAGGCGCGGACTGAGCAGGTGTCCAAGGTAGAAATTCCAGCCTTTGTGTGAGTGTGTGTGTGTTTCAATCAGATTGCTTTATTCTTTGTGGTAGGGGTCCCCCTGGCCCATAGAAGCCGCCTCTCCAGGAGGGCCGGTGCCCACCCTCTCCCTGCAGCTCCCGGGGTTTGGGCAGGAGCTGCTCCCTGCCTTTGCTCCTGAACTTTCCTGTCCCGTTCAGGCTTCCACAGACCCTGTGAAGTAAAGGGGTGTTGTTTATGATGTGAGAGAGAGGAACGGGAGCCATTCTGCCTGGGTGTGGTCGGTCAGCCATCCCTTTCCTCAGCTCCCCTATAGACACCCACTCTCCAGGATCCCCAGTAGCCTGGTCAGCTGATGTGGCAGATGGCCCAAGCTCATGAGTCTTCTACTCATGCCTCCCACCCGGGCACCCTAGACACACCTGCTCACCTGAGGAGTCCTAGATGTAGAAGAGAGGGAGCTCTCCACACAGGGTGCTCATGGCAAGACCTAGGAAGGCCCTGTCTCCTGGAGACGCAGAGCCTGCATCCAGCCCCTCCTCTGGGCCCAGCTTAGAGGTGGATGCAGGCTTGGCCTGGAAAGAGACATACATGGGAGTCTGAAAACTAACTGCCTTGCTTTTGTGTACCTGTGTTGTCAGTACTTGGGCTTGAATTCGGGGCCTCTTGCTTTCACCCAGCTTTTTCACTCACAGCTCGCACTCTCCCATTCGAGCCAGGCCTCCAGTTCTAGCTTTTTTGCTGGTTAATTGAAGATTAGAGTCTCAAGAATTTGTCTACCCAGTCTGGCTTCAAACCACAATCCTCAGCTCTGTGCCTCCTGAGTAACAAGGATTATAGATGTGAGCTACTGGTGTCTTGCTGGAAGCCATGTTTCTCTCCCTCCTGCAGCCCTTATTGTGGAACCCTAAGTTTGTCAAGCAACCTCTCAGAGCCTGTTTCCTTTTCCATACGAAAGGCCCTTCCAGCTTTGGGGTCAGAAGCCCATAGGTGGTAGGTGTAGGTATGCCAACAGCTTTAGCAGTGGGAGGATTGGAAACAGGTAGGGAAGATGTGGTGCAGCCTAGGAGAAGCAGAACTTTACAAGTGACAAATAACCATCATTTCGAATCCTCCACCCCACTGCCCTGGGAGAGAGACAGCCCATTCCATCTGCCCCCACACACCTGCAAGGTCTGGAATTTTCGAATGAGAGCTTCAAGACTGGGGATGCTGTCTGGAGCCATCTTCATGATGTAGCAGCAGGTTCCTGGAGCTGGCTTATAGGCAGTCAGGAGCTGGACATGAAACACCATTAGAGGCCATTAAGGAAGGTCCCTGGCCCTACTCATTCCCCAATCCTGGTCCCCAGCTCTCTCTGGCTAGGTTGGGCTCAGATTTGATCAGCTTGGGGAAGATAAAAAGGCCAAGGGATGAGGGGATGGTAGTGATGGAATGGCACCAGTAGATAGTTCTAGCAAAGTCTTGTCTTGGGTTCCCCGGGGCAAGAGGTCCAAGCATACCCACCCGCTGGTAATCATATACAACGATGCCAGTGGAGCCGATGGAGAAGGTGGCAGTGGTATCCATGGGCTCACCCAAGGCCAGGTGTTTCTGGGCTTCCGGTGCCCCAATGCTCATCTCAAGAACCTGAGGTGAGGGGCATAGTGCTACCAGGCATTCCTCTGTGATACCCATGCCCGCCCACTCTTGGTCTGTCTTATTCAAATGCAGTTCCTTCATTCCTGAGGGCGGAGGGGTTTGAACAGCATCAGGTGCCCAAGAAAACTGGTTATCACACCAGAGACCTGGTGGAAAAGCCTAAGCCAAGTTGCCACCCCATTCCTGCCCCTGATACCACCAAACTATGCCCTTGCCTGCCCTTTCCCATTTCTCTTGTGGTGTTTCCCATCTGCCCTCTTCACCCAGCTCTTCTCTCTGGCACGCCTGTCCCAAACCTGCTTACCATCTCGGTATGTTTCTGGCTCATGTGAAGACCCATGAGCAGGGCCCCCACAATCACCACAACGACAAGGACCACCACCACCACCACGATGAGAAGGCGTTTGAGGTGCACAGGGCAGCAGGGGATACGGAACTGCCCCCGAGAGCCTGCTGAGTAGTCCTGACAAGATGGGGGAAGAAGGGAAGAAATGTGAGGTCCTGATGGGAGCCCCCACCCCTCCCCACACAAGCTGGACACCCTCCCATCCCCTATTAAGATGGACAGCCAATGCTTTGGACATGTAGAGAGGGATGAGATGATCAGAGGCTTCTTGGAGAAGGCAGTCTGGATTCCAACAAGATGTTTAGAAGCTTAGAAAGAAATCTGGGTTGGAACATCCAAAAGTGCCTGTCTCTCTAGTCTCATCTGGTGTCTTCCTGAGATCCCTGGCACCCCAGCTATGGCCAACCTCTGTTCCCCAAGGATCCGGGCTACCTCACCACCACACCACCCTTCTTCCTGCCAAGCATGTGTCATCTTTTCTGAGATACTTCCTGTGACCTTGAAAGTTGCTAGGACTCTGTCCTCAGCCCTCTCCACAGTCTTTTCCATTGGCCCCTGGACTTGTCTGTGACATCTGTCTTTGCCAGGAACTCTGTCCTAGTAATCTTGGTATGCCCATCCTAACTTAGCATAGTCCTGAGCTGGTTGAATAAATGAATCTGGATAAGGAAACAAGTCCAGAGAGAATAGAGAATCCAGGATCAGTACACTTGTGCACACACATGCATACACACACACACACACACTCACTGGCGGACTCTCCATCAAGACCTCTTTGCTGCCCACATCCATCTTGCTGCTGGCTCTCTCTTCTCATCTCTCAGGTATGACCAGGGTCTTATATATGTGACTGCAGGGAGAGGGGCAGAGGTGAAGGATCTGATCTCCTGACTGCCAGCCAAGCCCTTGGCTTTGAAGACTGTTTGCTTTTGGCCCTCCAGAGTCAAGACCCTGATAAGCCAGCTGCAAGAGCCCCCAAGGGCCCTTGGCCCAGGCACATGAGTTCTCTTGGCCCCAGCAAGAGCGAAGCTGGGTGAGCTGAGCAAACTTGCCCTCAGGGCACCTGCTCTTCTCTCTGTGGGTGTCTCCTGGCTGGCTTGCTTGTCTTGTTGGCACCTGCCCTACAGTCCTGTGGCTTTCCTTCTTCTTCTGCCAGATGGTGCCTCTCCAGCAGACGCCAAGGGTCTGGCCATCCTATTTCCCAACATAGTTTCCTCAGGCATAGGCATGAGCTTCACGAAGGGGGCTCCACTGAGGAGAAGGGGCTGGAATAGCAGTTGGGGGGGTCTCTGCTGAGGGTATTGTGCATTTCTCAGAGAGGGTCAGTTTCCTCCTTACCTTTGCCTAACCTCAGACTTGTCCTCGGTCATTCCTCCCCTAATTCAGGAAACTCTGTTACCTGGTGGGAAACTTTACTCCTGGGTACTGTTTTGTTCTTTGTTCTGGGCTTGTTTTATAAGCTGAAGTTTCTGTGGAAGATTCCATGCCTGACACCTCTATTTATGTATGTATGTATGTATGTATGTATGTATGTATGTATGTGCTGAAGCTTAAACCTAAACCTTCCACCACGTTGTACCACTGAGCTACGTCCCAGCCTCTGATGCCCCTTTCCTATGTCAGGACAGCCCTGTACAGGGCTGGGTGTGCTCCCAATCTTCCCATTTTTGAACCACCCTTCTGGCATCCTGCTGGCCTCCCATCCTACCCTTCTAGGCTCCTTTAGATATCCTTGAACCCTAAATGTGCGCTGAGAGTGAGTGATGTCCCCTCCACTTTCTCTATTTCCTACCAGCTTTGTCTGCCTAACGAGTTCCCAAAGCTATCTCTGTGCTTGCGGGACCAAGTCAAATCTGCCACCTGCATCCTTCTTGCTCGGAGGTGGTCTCTAAAATCCCTTCACCTCAAAGCTTTCATGAAGCCAAGTCCCTGTGGTTCATGCTTATCATCCTAACTCTGCAGGAGGCTGAGATCTGAGGATTGTGGTTCAAAACTGGCCAGGGTAGAAAAGTCCATGAGACATTTTTCTCTAATTAGCTAGCAAAAAGCAGGAAATGGAAGCGTAGCTCCAGTGCTAGCCTTCAGTGAAAAAGCTAAGGGACAGCATGAATGCAAACCACCTAGCTCATGAGTTCAAACCTTAGTATCGACATGGACACATGCACATGTGCACTCTCTCTCTCTCTCTCTCTCTCTCTCTCTCTCTCACACACACACACACACACACACACACACACACAAAATAAAAAAAACCAAAACTTTTCATGAATGTTTCAGTCTGAGCCCCACACTTTCCTTTCTTGGCCCAACTCTCCTATCCTCTGTTGCAACTCTTCCTTAGTGTCTGCCAGATTTGGTATAGAACTCACCATAGATGCACACATGTTCAAGTCCTTTATGTGAAACAGCATGTATTATTTGCCCAGAGGCTATACACAGCCTCTCTTGGACTTTAAGTCCTCTCTAGATGACATTAAATACCAATACAATGTAAATGCTTTGTAAATAGTTGTAATACTATATTGTTTAGGGAATAATGAGAGGGAAAAAGTACATACTCAGTAGAAGTGCAATTTTTTTCCATAAATACTTTCCATCTCCTCTTGGTGGCTGTAACACTGATGGCTACAGAGAGCCAGCTGTACTTTAACTCAGAAACATCATTGCACTTCCTGTCCCTTGCCCCAGCCTCCCTCACACCTTGTTCTAGCCCTTTGATCATGTGCTGGCCCCCTCCTCTCAAGGCCTGGCAGGTTCCCCTGTCCCCACAAGGACCCCCTCTCCAGCTGGAGGGCCTCAACCACAGCATTGTACATCTGAGCGTAGAGCCCCTGAGACGCTCAGGAAAGGAGAGAGGGAAGGAAATATTTGCTCCCCTTGCTTTCTTTGCCCTCTTAACTGCCCCCATTTAAATATTTGCCCGGCTCCAGCAGGGAGACTGTGTCCCAGGACGAGTGGAAGAAGAGGAGGGGGACCACATCCTCTTCGCTGTTCCCCTCTACTTGGCCTCAGCTGTGTTCAGGTGCCAGATGTAGGAGACAGCCCGCCTAAACTGCCCCCCTTCTGCTTGCCCCCCGCCACGTTGTCCTGGCAACCTTGGGATTGATGGCTGACTCACATGCTCTGGGCCTAAGCCAAGTGGGCAGTTGGCCAGCGGGAGAGCCAAAGAGAACTGTAGGCATCTCGGGGTCCCTGTGGGCATCTCAGGGGGCCGCAGTGCCCCCTACTCTAAGCAGGTGCAGTGTATGGGGGGAGGACCTCTGTTCTCTCTCAGGTCTTCAGTTTCCCCTGGAGGCTGCTCTTAGACTTTCTGGCTTTTTAAATAAAATTGTATTATTGTTTTTTCAGGGCCCTGGTGGCTCACACCTGTAATCCTAGCTGTTCAGGAGGCTGAGATCAGGATCATAGTTCAAAGCTAGCCTAAGCAGCAAAGTCCTTGAGGCTCTTATCTTCAATTAACCTCCCCCCTCTCTCTCTTTCTCTCTCTCTCTCTCTTCAATTATCCATTGGGGAGGGCCAGGGGGAACAAGTGGAACTGTGGTACTAGTGGTAGAGCACTAGCCTTGAGCAGAAAAGCTTAGGGACAGCACATAGGCCCCAATTCAAGTTCCATGACCAACAACAACAAGAAAAAACAAAAACACTTGTTTTTGTATGTTTGGGCACTGGGCTAGGTTTCTAAAGTGACATTCACATATTGACCCCACCTGGTAGAGGTCTTGAGCTCCTCCAAGGAGAAAAGAGGGTAGGCGTTTAGTTGGGCAACTACAGCCCTCCACCTGGGCCCTCAGGCTAGTCCTGGGCTACAAACTTCTAACTTCTAGTGTTCGGCCACGCCTGCTGCACCTCACCTGACATTCAGCAACCCAGTGTCATTTCTTTTTTTTCTTTTTCTTTTTGTCAGTCATGGGGCTTGAACTCTGCGCCTGGACACTGTTCCTGAGCTCTTCAGCTCAAGGTGAGTGCTCTACCCCTTGAGCCACAGAGCCACTTCAGGTTTTCTGGTGGTTCATTGGAGATAAGAGTCTCACGGACTTTCCTGTTCAGGCTGGCTTTGAACCGTGATCCTCAGATCTCAGCCTCCTGAGTAGCTAGGATGACAGGCGTGAGCTTCTCATGTCATTTCTATCAGCCATGTGGGAGACTCTTGTCACTCTATCTTCCAAGCAGGCAGCCATGCTGGGAGGGAAAAGGGCATGCTTTCCTCGTGTTTCTGTGAACCTGCCACAGAGCGAGCAGCGTGCACACAGCCCACATATTCCTTCCAGGTCTCCCTAGTTCCTTCCAGTGGCAGCTCTGAAACCTGGAATAGGTCATTCTGCTTTTCTGGCCATTAATATGGCCATCTGTGAAATGAAAATACAACTTCCTGTCTTGTCTAACTCACAAAGGTGTGAGGTCTCAATGACATCGTGGGTGTGAAAATCCAATCATCCAGCTCACCATCACCTACTTCATCCCACCCCACCCCCAGCCTCTCACAGCTAAGCCAAAGACCCAAATTCCCATTTCCGTGTGGCTCTGGGTTACCCTCGGTGAGAACTCTGCATGATGGGAAGCCCCACGGTGGCTCCCCTTCTGTGCGCCTCTCCCTCTCCTCTTCCCAGCCCCTCAGCTGCGTGGGTTGGGACAAGATTCACTTGCCCTTTGTGTGCTGGGCAGAGCTGTGCCAGGGACGGGCAGGGACGCCTGCCCAGTCACCCTCCCCACCCCCTCCCTCTGTTTCTCCCCTCCCTTCAAGCTGGCATGGAGAGGGAAGCACAAGCAGCTGGATGGGCAGAGGCAAGTGGGTATCACAGGCCAGGGGCATCCCTGACTTGGAGAATGTGGACTTAAGCTCAGAGCAGATGCCCCTGCTGGCACAGGCTGGAGACAGCTGGGGCAGAGTCTTAGGATCATCAGTCTGGGTTCCCTGGACTGTTGTGAACAGAGCACAGAACTGGAATCCTGCACGGACTCCCAGGCTCCCCTTCCCTCTACCCATAAGCTCTTGGGACAGAACCCCTAGCTCTCCCCCATCCCAGGTGACATGAAGGGAACAGCAATTCTCAAACTCTTTGGTTTAAAGACCTTTGAGACAAAGTCTCAAACTCTTGATCCTCCCGCCTCTGTTCTCCTGTGTAGCTGGGATTCTAGTGTATCATCACACCGGCAGGACCTCTTAGTATTCTCAATAACATGGAGAATACCTAAAAAGCTTCTCTTCATGTGGACTAACTCATAATTTATTTATAAGTTGGTATTTACTAAGAATATTTTTTTTGCCGGTCCTGGGGCTTGAACTCAGGGCCTGGGCGGTGTCCTTGAGTTTCTTTTTGGTCAAGGCTAGCATTCTACCACTTGAGCCACAGGGCCACTTCCTGTTTTTTTTTCTGCTTATGTGATACTAAGAAATCAAACCCAGGGCTATGAACATGTTAAGCAAACACTCTATACCACTAACCTACATTCCCAGCTCAACTAAGAAGGTTAAAAATCTGTATTTATTTAAAATAGGGTCATTCCAAACCTACCATATAACATAAGTCACATATATTTGTTTTAATTTTTTTAATTTTTATTGTACAAAGAGGTTACAGTTGCAGTTACATAAGTTACAGTTACAAAAGTCAGGTAAAGAGTACATTTCTTTTTCTTTCTTTCTTTCTTTTTTTGGTTGGTCATGGGGCTTGAACTCTGGGCTTGGGCGCTATCCCTCAGCTCTTCAGCTCAAGGCTAGCACTCTACCCTTGAGCCACAGCGCCACTTCTGGTTTTCTGGTGGTTTATTGGAGATAAGAGTATCACGACTTTCCTACAAGGGCTGGCTCTGAACCTCAATCCTCAGATCCCAGCCTCCCGAGTAGCTAGGATTGCAGGCGTGAGCCACCAGTACCCTGAAAGAGTCCATTTCTTTTTGGACATTGTCACCCCTTTCCTCGCTGTCTCTCAGTTTTTCCCTCCCATCCCCACCCACAAGTTGTATAGTTCATTGTCAACATAGTGTCCAGTGAGTGCCATTGTCCACCTATTGTCCTTCCATTTCTGCACCCCCCCCTTATACTCCCAAAGACATATAAATAAACAGGACAAAAAATGAAAACAACTACAAAGAGAAAAAAACTTGTTTCCAATTCTTGGAGTTCATTCAGCAAATATCATTTTGCATGATCAGATGCATTGTGCCTTTGTGTTCCTCTCCTAAGAGTATCACAAATATTTTAAAATTAAAGAGAATCTATATCACCTTTAAAAATTTCTAACTACTTTTGTGAGCACAGAAGTAAAAAAGAGTGGGGCTGGGAAGGTGGCTCAGTGATAGAGTGCTTGTCTTGCATGCATGAGGCCCTGGGTTCGATTCCTCAGCACCACATAAGCAGAAAAAGCCAGAAGTGGGCCTGAGGCTCAAGTGGTAGAGCGCTAGTCTACAGCTGAAGAGCTGAGGGACAGTGCCCAGGCCCAGAGTTCAGGCCCCAGGACCGACAAAAAAAAAAAAAAAAGTAAAAAAGAGCAATTGTGTGTGTGCGTGTGTGTATGTATGTGTGTGTGTGTGTGTGTGTGTGTGTGTGTTGTTGGGTCTTGAACTCAGGGCTTCTTACATGCTAGGCAGACACTTGACCACTGTGTCACATCTCCAGCCTACAGATTATGTATGTGTCCTTCCTATGAAAAGCATTTTGGGGGCTGGGAAGGTGGCTCAGTGGTAGAGCGCTTGCCTTGCATGCCAGAGGCCCTGGGTTCGATTCCTCAGCACCACATAAGCAAAAGAAAAAAGCCGGAAGTGGCACTGTGGCTCAAGTGGTAGAGCACTAGTCTTGAGCTGAAGAGCTGAGGGACAGCGCCCAGGCCCAGATTTCAGGCCCCATGACCGGACCCCAAAAAAAAGCATTTTGTTGTCCTTGGTTGTGGGGCTTGAATTCTGGGCCTGGGTGCTGTCCTTGAGATCTTCAGCTCAAGGCGAGCATTCTACCACTTGAGCCACAGCACCACTTCCAGTTTTCTTGTGGTTTATTGGAGTTAAGAGTCCCACGGACTTCCCTGCCCAGGCTGGCTTTGAACTGTGATCCTCAGATCTCAGTTTCCTGAGTAGCTAGGATTACAGGGGTAAGCCACTGGTGCCTGGCTATGAAAAGCATTTTGACTTCCAAGAGTCCATGGGCGGTTATCAAGAACCTCTGGGCTCCCAAAGCCACTCTTTGAAGATCCCTCAGTGAAGAGAAATCTCTGAACTTGAGGTTGAACTTCTGGTCCTAGGACCACACTGCCATGGAATCCCTCAGAAGGGCCAGAGTTACCTCCACCAACTGCACAGCACCTGTTAGACACAGTAAGCAAGCCTGCCACCTCTCTCTTTCTCGAAGCCTCAGTTTCCTCATTTGTGAAATTCCCTCCTTTGGTGTTTACTAAGAAATGTTAAATGTTTGTTTAAAACAGCTCTTCCAAAGCTACTATACAACACAAGTCACATGTATTTTCAAGTGAAAATAACTATGATTGTTGGATCTGGTCTTGATTGGTTCTGGGAAGGACTGGCGGGGTTGTACTGTGCTGTAAGGAAGTCCCAGAATCCATGCCCTCTCCTGTCCCTTTTCTGTTCATAGTCATAGAGGCCCTTGCTGTTCGTGAAAAGAGCAACCTTGAACTCGCGACCTCGCCTGTCAACCCACACACACGTGTCGCTTCAGCCAGGCGTCAGGTCCCCCACATCCCAGACAGGCGCGCAGAGGCGCACGGCCCCCAGGGCCGCATGTGAGGACCGGCGTGAGCACACAGTCGCCCATGTCTGTAGTCACACGCACGCGCTGGGCTCAGAGCCCTGGGAACCCGAGAGAGCGCCGGGCGCCCTGCGGCCAGGTGCCGCCCGCGATGGCTCTCGGGTGGGCGTGGGCCTGCCC
>NW_012267405.1:2736047-2749272 GCF_000151885.1 Dipodomys ordii
GAGCAGGGGAGGGGACCCGCAGCCGACGCCAGAGGGCACGAGGCGTCCGAGGGCGACGGGGGCGGGGGGGGGGCAGACCAGAGGTGGCAACCCCAGCCCGGGTGGCACAGCCCGCAGGGGACCCGAGGCTGGAGGAAGAAGCCGCGGGCGGCATGGCGGGGCTGCGGGCCAGGCGGGGCTCCGAGTGGGGGCTGCTGGCGCTGACCATGTTGGGGTTCTGTCTCGTGCTGCCTGTCAGTGCTAAGAGGCCCCCCAAGACGCCCCCGTGCCCGCCCAGCTGCTCCTGCACCCGGGACACCGCCTTCTGTGTGGATTCCAAGGCAGTGCCCAGGAATCTGCCCTCGGAGGTCATCTCCCTGTGAGTGTGCGCCTGGCCTTGGCGCTGTGGGGAGGGAGAGGCGGGCAAAGGCTGCGCTGGGAGGGGGTGGGAGAGGCCCTGTGCCCTCGGTGAGGGGGAGCAGGTGCAGCCCCTGGGATCCCTCAGGGCTGGGGAGCCCCAAGGCCCTGGGGCCCGCAGAGAGCTCTGCAGTCCTGCAGGTCATCAGCCATATAGCTATCAGAAAAGCCAGCGTTTAGGCCAAGAATGAATCATCTCCAGCAGCAGCATGGGTGACACTGGTGCCTGGGGGGGGGTGCAGACCTGCCTGGCACCAGAGGAAGTTTAAAGGAGTCTTCGATGTTACGCCCAGCCCAGAAAGCAAAGCGGGAGGAGGGATGGTGGCGGGGGAGGGGTGGCAAGGGAGATTGCCCTCACAGTACCCTGGCACGGGGAAGGGGCCAACCGCCCCGCAAAAAACCGGAACAACCCCAACTGCAACAAACGGCCCCAGTCCCCCCTCCCCTTCCCTGCAGGGGGAGGGAGAGGGTGTAGAGGCTGCCAGGACCTTGAGAGCCGTGGGCTGCTCCCTCCCTCATCCGAGTGCCCCATCCCTCAACATGGGGGGGGTGACGGGGGGGGGGCATGTGGATGGTGGTAATGGTGCAGGTAATGGAACCTTCTCTTGGCCTAGAAGGAAGGTGAACCTGGGGCCACTGAGCTTCTGCAGGGAGCTGCAGGGGGTGGGGAATGGTGAAGGCAGACAGTGAGTTGGAGAAAAGGGAAGGACAGGTGCCGGGTGGGGGCAGGGCTAGTGTGTACAGAAGCCATTGTCCCGTGTACTTGGTGCTGGCACAGGGCCGACACCCCGCACCCCCAGCAGTGACTATGATCTCCATCGCAGGACCCTGGTGAATGCAGCCTTCTCCGAGATCCAGGATGGAGCCTTCTCTCACCTGCCATTGCTGCAGTTCTTGTACGGAAGGCCTTGCTGGAGGCTGGTGGTGGGGCGGGATGGAGGACTGAGTGCTGGGGTGGGGAGGGAGGGTGGATGGAGGCTGCTCACCTTTCCCAATGCCAGGAAAGCTGGGGCAGCCTGGCATCTGGGCAGCAGGTGGTCTGCACGCAGAAGCCAAGAGCAGGACATTTGGAGCCTGGACTCGATTCCCAAGTGACCCAAGGGAACTGGATGGAATAGTGTGAGCCAGTGTCAGAGAGTGGACACTTGGTGTGTATGGGGGGGGAGTTCTTAGAGACAGGTGACCCCAAGCTTGAAGAAAGGCTTGGAGGCTACAAGGGGAAAACATCTGTGGGCAGCTGACAGTGATGGATTGGAGTGGACCAGGGTGAGGGTGGCTGGAGAAACAGGGAGCAGAGATGTCATGGGGAAGAGCCAGCTTAGCAGAACTCTGTCCAATACCCGCCCCCCCCCCGCAGGTTTAGAACAAGCAAGGAGGGTGGAAGCTCCTGACATTGGAACAAGGTCTTGTGTGGCCTTGTGGCCGGGGGGGGGGGGGCTCAGGGGCTCTGCCAGGTAATGGAGAAGCCCCAGGGTGAGGCAGCGGCGAGGGCAGCAGGCACACCCTCGGAAGATCTAATTCCACCTTTGTCTTCCCAGGTTACTCAACTCCAACAAGTTCACACTCATTGGAGACAATGCCTTTACAGGACTGTCCCACCTGCAGTACCTGTGTGTGGAGGGAAGGAGGCAATGGGGAAGGGAGCGAAGGGAAAAAGAGGGAGGAGGGAGGAGGGAGAAGGAAACTCAGGCCTGGGTGGGCTGAGGGGAGGTGGAGTGAGAAGGCTGGGGAAGGTGGTAAAACAGGGGAGCCCTTGAATTTTCTGGCTTCAAGACATAACTAAGGGTCATTTGATGCATGCCTGTGATAACCTACCCAATGCCGTGTCACTCGGGCTCAAGGGTCAGGCCTGGGGTGTAGGGAAATCTCTGTTTAGGGGTCTGGAATCTCATGGGGAAACTGAGACACCTCCTTTTCTCTAGCTTCATTGAGAACAATGACATCTGGGCACTGTCCAAGTTTACATTCAGAGGGCTCAAGTCCCTCACACACCTGTGAGTACCCGATTCCTACATATTCACTGGCTCAAAGCCCCACCTGTCCTCTGGCCTTTGGCCTTGGACATGGTCTTCCGGTGACCTTGGGGTCTCTCTTGCAGCTCATTGGCCAACAACAACCTGCAGACGCTACCCAGAGACATCTTTCGGCCCCTGGACATTCTGAGTGACTTGTAAGGCCCGAGTCCTGCTCTTCCAATGATGTCACAGACAGCACATCCCTGGAGGAGGGGCATGGGTTACCACAGTGGGGGGTAGGGGGAAGGTTGTGATCATAGGGCCTCTGGGGCCTCTGAGAAGGGAAGTCATGATAGATGTGGGTGGTAGCTTTCCAAATTGAGATTCCTCTTCAAATGAATCTGAGATATGTATGTGTTTCAAAATCATGATTTTTTTTTTGGTCTGCCATGGTGGCTTTCTTGGAAGGAGGATGGGCCTAAAGTTAGCAAAGTGCTAGCTCAATCAATAAGCCAGGTGTGATGGCTCATGCCTGTCATCCCAGCTACTCGGAAGCATAGCTAGGAGGGCCACTGTCCAAGGAAAAGCCCCAGACCCTCTCCAAAAAAATAACAGTGTGGCTCAGGTGGTAGAGCAGCTGCCGAGCGAGGGCCAGGCTCTGAGTCCAAACCCTGATAGCAGCAAGAAGCTCCACAAAAACAAATGTGCTTTGAAATGTGTTTGACTTGAGTCTACATTAAAGTCCTATTGCAAAGCCATACTTACGTATCATTATTTATACAGGAAAATAAATGTTCTGGATCCTGGAAGGGTTGGAGGAACAGGAATATGACATATGGCTACACAGACTGTCCACACTTTTTTTTTTCCAGTCCTAGGGTTTGAACTCTGGGCCTGGGTGCTGCCCTCTGAGCTTTTTGCTCTAAGCTAGCACTCTATGACTTGAGCCACAGCTCCACTTTGTGATTAATTGGAGATAAAAGTCTCACAGACATTGCTGCCTGGGCTGGCTTTGAACCATGAACCTCAGATCTCAGCCGCCTAAGTAGCTAGGATTCTACCAGCACCAGGCAGGCCTCACAATCTTGCTTGCCTTGTTTTGCTCAAGACTGGTACTCTACCACTTGAGTCACACCTCCACTTCCAACTTCTTGCTTGCTAATTGGAGATGGGAGTCTCATGAACTTTTCTGCCTGGGCTGGCTTCAAAGCACGATCTTCAGATCTCATCCTTCTGAGTAGCTACGATTACAGACCTGAGCCACTTGTGCCAGCCTTGGGCTGCCCACTTCTACCACCATACGCAAAGGGCATCCAGCCAAGGAGGAGCGCCAGGCCTGTAGCCACCTAGACCCAGCCTGCACTCCCCCGCCACACCTGTGTGTGGGGCTGCGTTCCTGCAGGGGCTGCTCGCTCTCAGCACAGTCCTGTATGGGAACAACGTGTAGCAACCTTGGCAGGATCTACTTCTGAAAGCAAGCAGCTGAGGGCATGTGCCTCTCTGTGCCCCTGCCCTACCTTTACCATCCAGGGACTTGCGGGGCAACGCGCTCAACTGTGACTGCAAGGTGAAATGGCTGGTGGAGTGGCTGGCACACACCAACACCACCGTGGCTCCCATCTACTGCGCCAGCCCACCCCGCTTCCAGGAGCACAAGGTGCAGGAACTGCCACTGCGCGAGTTCGACTGCATCACCACCGGTAGGAGTTGCCCTGGCACTGCTGAGTGGCAGTGTGGGCCCCCTCACACCCAGAGCCAGTAAGTAGCCAGGCTGCTGCCGCCACCCTGGCAGACTACACCTCTTGTCCCTGCAGATTTCGTGCTCTACCAGACCCTGTCCTTCCCCGCTGTGTCAGCTGAACCCTTCCTCTACTTGAGTGACCTCTATTTGGCTCTGGCTCAGCCTGGTGCCAGCACCTGCACTGTGCTGAAATGGGACTACGTGGAACGGCAGTTTCGAGACTATGATAAAATCCCAGGTATACTGGCGCCTCCTCTCACTGCGTGGGGCCTTCAGCCAGATGTGGCCTCAGGCTCCATGGTCCAACGCCATCAATTCCTAGAGGAAGAAGGAGAGATAGGGGTAGTCTCTGCCTGCTCACACTTTGCTGTGAGTAATCAGTAGTGCTCAGAGGAAGCTGGGGACACAAAGCACTGGGTAATCAGGGAAGGCTTCCTGGGCTGGGATGTAGTTCAGTGGTAGAGCACTTGCCTTCCATGCACAAGGCCCTGGGTTCAATTCCTTTTGAAGGATGGGGGAGAGAAAGGACTCAGGGAAACAAGGAGGAGATAGGAGGGGCTGTTAGGCTCAGTTTTGGATCTACTGAGTTTGAGCCTGGTTTTAAGGGATATTTTGTTAGGAGGAGAAGGAAGGGGAAAGAACATTCTGGCAGGGGAGATGACACACAGTCCAGAAGGTGTGTAATAGCTTGGCGTGTGAGTGCATGTGTGTGTGTGAACTGCCGGCAGCTTGGAAGACTGCAGTGTAAGTCAGGTGCGGAGTGGCAGATGAGGCCAGAGAGCCATGGAAACCCAACCTTGACAAGGTTAAGAGGAGAATATGAGGCAGGCATTGGTAGCTCATGCCTGTAATCCTAACTACTCAAGAGGCAAAGAGACAGAGAACTACAGTTCAAAGCTGGCTTAAGCAGAAAAGTTGATGAGACCTTATCTCTAAAATAGCCAGTAAAAAGCCAGTCTGAAGGCATGGCTCAAGTGGTAGAGCAGAGTAGAATAAACAAGCTGAGCAGGATCCAGGCTCTGAGTTCAAACACTAGCATGGGCACATACACACACACAAAAGAAGTCTATGTGAACTGATCCACTCTGCAGTTTGGAGCGCATCATGCACAGGTGTGAGCCGGTACTGGAACACAGCTGTGTAGCAGAGCAATGCTGGAGGGGAGACTTGGGCAGCAGCATGGGGTAGGAGAGAGGCTGAGGCTGAGGATGCAAAAGACACAGACAAGATGTGACCGAACCTTTAAATTGCCCCATTAACGAACTTATCTATTTAAAAAAAGCAAAAACAAAAACCTTCCCCCAATGAAAACTCTAGTTCAAAGGGTTTCCCTGGTAAGTTCTATCAAACCTTTAAGGGAGGGGAAAAAAAAAAAAGAAACCACAGTCTTAAACAAACTCTTAGAAAGTGGAAGGGAGTCTGGGTGGGTCTGAGGCTGACCATGAAAGGGGGCAGATAGAAGAAAGAAAAATGTTGGGGTCTAGCACTTGGTGACTTGGGACATCAAGAGCGCAATTGGAGGAGCTGCCATTGATGGCTGTTTTCATAGCTATTCAGGAGGCTGAGATCCAAGGATCACAGTTGAAGACCAGCCTGGGCAACAAAGTCCTTGAGACTCTTTTTTTTTGCCAGACCTGAACTCTGGGCCTAGGCGCTGTCCCTCAGCTCTTCAGCTCAAGGCGAACACTAGACCGCTTGAGCCCACAGCGCCACTTCTGGCCTTTTCTGTTTATGTGGTGCTAAGGAATCGAACCCAAGGCCTCATGCATGCAAGGCAAGCGCTCTACCACTGAGCCACCTTCCCAGCCCCAGTCCTTGAGACTCTTATCTCCAAGTAACTACTAAAAAAGCAGAAGTGGAGCTGTGGTTCAAAGTGATAGAGTACTAGCCTTGAGTGCAAAAGCTCAAGGGGAGAACAGGATTCCTGTACCACTAATAAGCACCGAGGTGTTCTCTCAGGATGCCTAGGATTTCTTACTCTTCCCGCCTGGCCACTTACCAGCAGGAGAGCCATGGATGAGTCCTTACGTCTCTCTGAACCTCAGCTTCTTTCTGTGTGAAATGGGCAACCTAGTAGGGTCTTTTATCTGCATGCATGGCAGAAGGAATACATGTTTACAGCGAGCAGAGTGGCTACGCACAATACAAATCTGACAGCCCACACAATCGTTAAACAGGATCTAGGGATATCTGTTTTATGCTGGATGCCAGCTTGTTTGGACTGGCTGTGAGGCCAGTGGGGTTGGCTTGAGTGTCACATGCTGCTTAGCAAGCGCAAGGCCTTGAGTTCAAACCCCAGTACGAGGAAGAAAGAGAGAGAGAGAGAGAGAGGGAGGCAAAGAGAGAGCACCAGGCGCTGGTGGCTCCTGACTGTAATCTTAGCTACTCAGGAGGCTGAGATCTGAGGATTGAGATTCAAACCCAGTTTGGGCAGAAAAGTCTGTATGACTCTCATCTCTAATTAACCACCAGAAAGCCTGAGGTAGAGGTATGCTGAAGTGCATGCCGGCCTTGAGCAGAAAAGGATAAGAGGCAGTGCCCGGGCCCTGAGTTCAAGACCCTGTACTGGTGTGTGTGTGCATGCGCGTGCGCACACACCCACCCACACATAAATAATAAAGAAATAAGAGAAAATAAAATAGGGAGCCCTGTCTCTGGGCAGAGGGGGTTACAGTGAGTGGGGTGCTGGAGCAGAGCCTCCCAGCCCATGGTTGGGGGAGACTGGCCTTCTCCAGCGGGTAAGATGGGGTGGGAGCTGGGGGCCTGTCTGGCAGGGCCTGACGCCGCCCACCCCTGTCCCGCAGCCCCGTCAGCCGTGCACTGCAAGCCCATGGTGGTGGACAGCCAGCTGTACGTGGTGATGGCCCAGCTGTTCGGCGGCTCGTACATCTACCACTGGGATCCCAACACCACCCGCTTCACCAAGCTGCAGGACATCGACCCACAGCGCGTGCGCAAGCCCAACGACCTGGAGGCCTTCCGCATCGACGGCGACTGGTACTTTGCGGTGGCCGACAGCTCCAAGGCGGGCGCCACCAGCCTCTACCGCTGGCACCAGAACGGCTTCTACTCCCACCAGGCCCTGCATGCCTGGCATCGCGACACCGACCTGGAGTTCGTGGATGGCGAGGGCAAGCCACGGCTGATCGTGTCCAGCAGCTCGCAGGCGCCTGTCATCTATCAATGGAGTCGTACTCAGAAGCAGTTTGTGGCCCAGGGCGAGGTGTCCCAGGTCCCCGATGCCCAGGCTGTAAAACACTTTCGTGCTGGCCGGGACAGCTACCTGTGTCTCAGCCGCTACATCGGCGACTCCAAGATCCTGCGCTGGGAGGGCGCCCGCTTCTCCGAGGTGCAGGCCCTACCTTCCCGGGGCTCGCTGGCCCTGCAGCCCTTCCTGGTGGGTGGCCGCCGCTACCTGGCACTGGGCAGCGACTTCTCCTTCACTCAGATCTACCAGTGGGATGAAGGGCGACAGAAGTTCGTGCGCTTTCAGGAGCTGGCGGTGCAGGCCCCCCGGGCCTTCTGCTACATGCCCGCCGGGGACGCCCATCTGCTCCTCGCCCCCAGCTTCAAGGGACAAACGCTGGTGTACAGACACGTCGTGGTGGATCTTAGTGCCTAAGGCGTGCCAAGGCCGCGTGGTTCCTCAGGGCGGTGCTGGAGGCTGGGTGGGGATCTCTATGAGCAGCACGTGTGAAGTCACGCGTGGCCAATCTGTGTACGTACCAGGCACCCAGTCCTGCATAGGAATGCCTGCCCCCTCCACCTGCAGACTCCCTCCCCACCCCCTCCTGTTGCGCTCTGCTCTCTCCTGATCTGTGTGTGAGCTGGGTGTTGGGAGGGGACAAGCCAACGCCTTCCTATGCTCTGCTTAGCCTCTGCCCTAGGGACCTTCCTGTGGGTGCTCCAGGGGTGGTTTTCCTGCTCAAGCTCCTCAGTTACAACCTCGGCTGTCACACTTCTGGGTACACCCACCCATGTGCATGCACACGTGGACATTAAGGACACTCTCAGTTACCCAATGGCACACACATGTGTATATGCCCATTTCCATAGACAAACATGTCTGGCGCTTGTGCAGACTTGTTGCTCCCTGGAGGGAACTTTGCTCTACTATCTTCGTTCCTCTTCTTAGAGGGGCCTACAAGTAATGCCCCCCTTCTGCCCACCCCAGAGTGTGCATTGCATGGCGGAGAGCACAGGAATGGTGATGAATCCATGCAGGTGGGCCTCTTTCCCCCACGTTCGGTCAGTAGCAGCCGCAGCCATGGCGGCCTGTGGGCCCTTTCCAATGCTCTATCTTCTGGGTTGAACCAGTGAGTCGAGTCCCAGCTCACTGAAGACAGGAAACTGCCCAGGTGAAAGCCTTTCTCTCCATCTTTCCCCAGTATCTGGAACTTTCTCAGGCTGAGATGGATCCCTGGTTCACCCCATCTTTAAGCAGTGTTTGTTCCTATAAGAGCCTGGCCCTGCGAGCACCCGAATCACTCATGTATATGCCAGGGATGAGATTGGCTGTGAAAATATCTGGGGTGCTAGCACCCTTGCAGTCCACAGAATCAACCCCAGGAGCACTGCCTTTCTGTGGAGGTTGACTATAGACCAGCCAGGAGGCCTGAGGGAGGGGCACCTGGGAGCCGGGGTTCTGCTGCCCTCTGCTGACCCTCTCTGGGAATTGCACCTCAGAAAGGCCAGGCTGGCAGCAGCAAGGGTGTGTCCACACCATAGAGACTTGTGGCCAGGTGCCCAGGGGCACTTGGGGGCAATGCTATGACTCATCCGCTTCAAATAAAAAGTTACACCACACGGTCAGGTGTCGCTAAGGAGTCGCGCCATCTGTTCTCCTGCTGTACATGGTGGGGGCGGGGGGCACATCCGCTTTCAGATGGCTTTTGTTGGTGGACGTCCCCAAGGTCAGCTGGTGCTGGGGTCAGAAGTTCACAGTGATGACACCCAGTGCTGGGCTTGTGTGCTGAGTCTCCTCCACCTGGGCTTGAATCACAGCCCAGTGTTCCTTCCTGGAGATTACAGACATGAGACTCACTAAGACTTGCTAGGCCGCTCCAACCGATTTGTCAAATAGCCATCCGCCGGTCCCTCCTCCAGCTCCTCTGCTGGGCTCTGTCCATCACCACCTCCCCCTCCCCCCAGCTGAGGCACCCTGGAGTCCTGGACAATACCTCGGTGCTCCTTCTCTCTATAGCTAACCAACTCCCAAGACTCTTCTTGATTCTTTGTCCTCCAAGGTTTTCCAATGGAGTGCTTTGGGGCTTTGTTTTTTCTTTTGCTTTGTACAAACCTGCCTTTGTCACTATTAGGCCCTTCGCACACCTCCCCATCAACCCACATCTTTCCAGTCTCACCTTCCAGAAACACCTTTCCATCACCTCATCCCCTACCGTGGAATCCGCCTGGACTCCCTGATCTTCTGGCAATAAGCCCATGGCCTTCTGCGCAATGCCAAGGTCCCTGGGACCTGATTTGCTCAATGCACCTAAAATCCTGCAGGCAGGCAGGCTCCCCTTGTGCCTGTGAACAGAGCCCAGAGGACAAAGGGGGAGGAAGGAGGGGGGCAGACAGATGGACTCAGGCACAAGATACTGGGGGTCACCAGGAGTATTGATCTGTGGGACTTCTCTTCTCCAGGGCTTGAGTAAATGGCGCCCTTTCACGGCCTCCCACCGTCAGCCACAGGGTCCGGAGAAATAGGGAATGTGAGCTGGGCACTGGTGGCTCACACCTGTAACTCTAGCTACTCAAGAGTCTGAGATCTGAGGATCACAGTTTGAAGTCAGTCCAGTTAGGAAAATCTGTGAGACTATTATGTCCAATTTACCATGAAAAAGCCAGAAGTGGTGAACAAATGCAGCAGTGGTACTCACTTGACACTATGTTGAAAATGAACTATTCAGCTTGTGCATAGGAACAAGAGGGGAAAACTGGGAGAGAACAAGGGAAGGGGTGACACTGTCCAAAAAGAAATGGACTCTTGCATGTATGTAGCTGCAACCCTCTGCAATCATCTTAATGTTAGCAATAAAAATGCTAAAAAAAAAAATTTAAAGCCAGAGAGGGAGCTATGAAGTGGTAGAGTGCTGGCCTTGAGTGGAAAAAGCTAAGGGACAGCGCCTAAGGCCCTGAGTTCAAGCCTCACTGTCAGCACCAAAGAAGAAGGAAGAGGAGGGAGAAAAAGAAAGAAAGAAAGAGAGGGGGAAAGGGGGAGAGGGAGGGAGTGAAGGAGGAACGGAGGGAGGGAGAGAAAGAGGGAAGAAAAGAAAGAAAGGGAGGGAGGGAGGGATGAAGGGAGTGACAGTTTGGAGGTGCAGCCATGGCACATTTCTTCCCTTCTCTTGGCTCTCACACGTGTCATTCCTGTGTCACTCCAATGTCACGTGATATACCCTTCTTTGTCCTGGAAGGGGTGTGTGTGATTTGCTGTGGTCAACAGGTGAATGGAGCTCCTAAAAGCTCCAGCAGCTCAGAGACAGCAGGAAACAGAGCAGAGTAGTAGAACGTTCCCTGGGCTCTGCTGACAGGACTGCGCACATGTGAATGTGAGTTCAGGCCTTTCCTTTGGCATGAGGCTCCAACTGATGTCCCTACTGTTGAGAATCCTGATTCAGCCAGTTCAGCAAATGAGCATAAGCAGCTGGTTAACCCTTGACCGTGTTATTTCGTCCATTTGTGACTCAGTCTCCTCATCCATAAAGTGGGTATAAACATGATAACTACCCAACAGGGTCATCTATCAGGAGATTTACGTGCATTAAATATATATTACGGCAGGTGAGGCCCTTGGAAGAGTGTATCTGGCAGGTAATTATGATCTGTGTTGGTCTGCAGGAATGTATGGGATACAGAGGAGGCTGGGAGGAGGGAGAGGGGTGATTTGGGGGAAAGGCTGTTCTCTGAGGGAGGACTCCTCCCCCACCCCAGTAACCCCACCTGCTGCCACAGAGGTCCAGCTGGCCTGGCCTGGCCACAGCCTTCTCTTGTGCCACCAGCCTGGGTTTCCTTCTATCCAACACACTCCTGAGTTCCCCATCCTCACCATTCTGGAAGTCTTTTTGTGGGGGGGGGTTCAAATGGGAAACAGACCCTTGCCCTCCCGCCTCTTGGGAGGTTGCTAGGGGAACTGGGCTGTCTCTCCCAGAAGCGCTGGTATTCTGCTGACCAGTCAAAAGATAAACAGCGTGGGTGCAGACGTCCCTTCCGGGGGAGACCTTCTCCGAGTGCGGGCCATGTTTCTGCTTCGCGGCGGCTTGGTCGCTTCGGACTCATCCATGTGTCCACACAGCTGCTTAGCAACCCAGTGTAACTGGGTGACTGTGTCAACAGCTCAGACCAAAGGCCACAAGAGCCAGAACCCATTCACACTGCCAAAGCCAAGAAGGGCGACGCGCCTGTGCTGCCAGGCCCCGGCCGCTCTGGGGAGCCCTGACTGCCGCAGCAGACCTCCACTTTTTTGTTCTTCAGATTTCCCACGCACAGTCGTTGGGGCCAGGGATCTCCATGCAACTGGCCCAGCCTGGCAGGCTCAAAGTGGACACAAGAGAGTTATTCCCAGCAAATGGGGACAGCAAGAGGAGAGAAAGTATTTTAAGATATGGTCTTGCTATGTAGCCCAAACTGGCCTCAAACTCAGATCCTCCTGCCTCAGCCTCCCCAACGCTGGGATTACAGACATGAGCTACTCAGCTCCAAAGAGAGGCTTCTAAAGCTGTAGTCAGACCTAGGGTTCTTTCCAGAAGGCAATCGATGAAGCGGACATACCAAAGGACCCAAGATTCTCTTTTGTGTAGTTCTACACACACACACACACACACACACACACACTGCCCCATTTCCTGAGCTTGTCCCCTTCAAGCAGATCCTTATCACTTTTTTTGGCAGTCTTGGGGGGCTGACCTCTGGGCCTGGGCGCTGTCCCTCAGCTCTTCAGCTAAGGCTTGCTCAAGGCTCCTACTTGAGCCACAGCGCCACTTCCATCTTTTTCTGCTTATGTGGTGCTGAGGAATCGAACCCAGGGCCTCATGCATGCGAGGCAAGCGCTCTACCACTGAGCCACCTTCCCAGCCCGCCTTGTCACTTTTTGTCTAAAGAATGTCAAAGACTGGAACTGTTCTGGTGGGATGGTCAACTCTTGATATTTCTTGTTCCTCCAAAACAGAACGGGCTGGGCTGGGGGAGGGGGTTGTGGTCAAGAGGAGCAAGACAGACACACGCCTCAGGGAGTTTCTCCTGTGGGCCAGTTTCACTGCTGACTCCCACACCCAGAAATACCAATAAAATTGATGATAATAATTAAGACCATATAATCACCTGTTTATTTCCCCCCCCAGAACCTCCTATCTGGCTCCCATCATTAACCACTCTTTCCCATGGGGGTGGGTGTTAGCTGTGGCGCTAGTGAAAACCAACAAATGCCTGTGTTTTCACCTCCGTGGGCCTGGGGAGGGGCAGGGAGCATGGGTCCCCACAAGGGAGTGACCGGGGCAGCAAGCCTCCTTCCTTCTCCCCTGGGAGACGCAGCGGGCACCTGCTGACAGCTCACAAGGCCCAGCCGCCGCACAGACAGCCCGCAGCCCGCAAGGACGCGGCGGGGCCAGTTAGCTCACCGAGTGTATTTCTGCATGGGTAACCAGGGCCCCGAGCACCAACACACAGTCCACAATGGCCATGGCGGATGCCGAGTCCCAGATCCACTGCCTTCTGGACTCCTAGAAACAGGTGGAAGAATGCGCACCCCGCGGTGAGACGCGGCGAGCCTCCTCAGTCCACCTGCCCGGGGTGTGGGGTCCTGAAAAGGTGTACGGGGGCGGAACGCATGCCGCACCCCGAAGCCCCCTGGGTGTGGGGGGGACTCGGATCGCTGGCCCTCCCTCCCCAGCTGCCAGGCGGGGCCCGGCCTGACCCCCCCCACCCCGCCCCCCGACTGCACCCCACCGCTGGCATGCAGAGGGCGGGAGAAACGGGAAGGGAGCCTGGAGGTGCCAGTGACCCGCCGCGAGGCCGCAGGAGCTCCGATCTCCCCCGGTCCCGCTCCCGGCCTTCCTTCCATGGCACCTTTACCGGTCACCAAGGCCCCGCCCCCGAGTCCCGCCGCGCGGCCCCTTTAAGGGGCGGGGCTTTG
>NW_012267405.1:2749753-2759950 GCF_000151885.1 Dipodomys ordii
CGCCTGGTGGTGTGAGTATGGCCGCTCGCAGACCCCCGGCCCCGGGCACCATAATGCGCCGGGGGCGGGAGTTGGGGAACGCAACTGTCCGAGCCTCTCCCCATCCCCCCGCGCCGCAAGGGTTAACGGCCTGGGGGGGGAGGGGAGGGGGCGCCGCGTGCTGTCCCCCCCCCCGCCCCTGGCTGATGACGACTCCCACTTACACACGCGCACACGCGCGCTCTGCAGACGGTCTGCAGCCCACTGCCTGGGCAAACTCGTGGGCAGAGTGTCCAGGTCCCGGGGTCGCACCTAAGCAGTCACGTGACACACACACACCCCGGCCTGAACCTCCACACTCAGGCCTCCTCCTCACTTTGGAGTACACCTGCACCTGGCCGACACATCCCTGCCTTGCAGTCTGGCAGCGTCCGGCCTGGGGGCCCTGGGCCTCCTTGTGAGGGGACAGCCGCGGGGTCCCTCCGTGGTGTTCCCATGGGCCACCTGGGCAGGCCTGGGCAGGCCTGGGATGTTTGTAAACAGCAGGGTGGGGAGGTGGCCTTCAGGGCACTGACTCAGGCACCTCGGGTTGTGCAAGCCAAGCTGGGGGAAAACAAGGCAGGTACTGCCCTGTACCCTCAGTGGGGAGGAAGGCAGCTACCTGGTAGTGGGGGTGGGGAGGAGGGGGCAGGCGGGGCTCTGTGCCCCTCACAGTCCTTCCCATTGGCTTAACTCTTCCAGGCTGCTGTTTGGGATGCTGTATCCTGCTTACGCTTCCTACAAGGCTGTGAAAACCAAGAACATTCGGGAATATGTGAGTGTGGGTTGTGGGCAGGAGACTTTCCTGAGTCAGGGTTCGATGACAGCCTAGGGAGGGTACTAGGGCTTGGCGAGATGGGGAAGGACCTGAGCTGACCTTCCCTCCTCCCGAGGCTTGGTGGTGTTGCAAATCCTCAGTGGCTGGTGACAGAGAACAGGTTCTGTTTATGGGGGGTGGGGGCAGGGAGGAGGGCAGGCCATCGGCACACCTGTGGAGAATCCTGTGGGTGAAGTACCCAGGAATAAGCTGCAGTTTCTCAGAACCTCCTGTCTGGCCAGGCCTAGGGCAGGAAGCAATGCAGTGAGACAGGCTTTCTGGAATCTGTGGGTTGGGCAATGGGGTGGGTGTTGGGACTCTGGAGCTGACCTCGGTGCTCTCTGCCCCACAGGTTCGGTGGATGATGTACTGGATCGTCTTTGCGATCTTCATGGCTGCGGAGACCTTCACAGACATCTTTATCTCCTGGTGTGGGCCAGGGGTGTCTGTGAACTGGGGGGCGGGGGTGCTGCGCTCTTGGCCCTTCTCGCTCACCTTCGCCTGCCCGCTGCTCCCACAGGTTCCCTTTCTATTATGAGATCAAGATGGCCTTTGTGCTGTGGCTTCTCTCACCCTATACCAAGGGGGCCAGCCTGCTCTACCGGAAGTTTGTCCACCCATCCCTGTCCCGCCATGAGAAGGTAGCCCGGGAGGGAGGAGGTCAGAGGGGAGTGGAGGTGGGTGTGAGGCAAGCCCTCACTGTAGGATCAGGGTGCCAGGGACACCTGAGCTCTCATGGCAGGCCTACTGCTCTGCAGCCGTGGGGTCCTGACAGGATTTTGCCATCCTGGCCGGCAGGGGTGACATGGGTGCATGGGAATCACTTTTAGATATATGTCATGCCAACTGGAAGCTGGTTTGGGGATGGGGAAGTGGAACATGGCTGCCCATTGAAAAGTCCTGCTTCTGGTGTGTCTTCTGGGCCCATATCTGGCTTCAGGCACTAGGTGTGGGGTAGGGCAAGAGGTGTGACAGCCAGTGGTTTCTCGGGTTTCAGGCTGCGTCAGCCTGAGCTCTCCGCCCTTATGTTTGCAGGAAATTGACATGTACATCGTGCAGGCCAAGGAGCGCAGCTACGAGACGATGCTCAGTTTTGGGAAGCGGGGCCTCAACATTGCTGCCTCTGCTGCCGTGCAGGCTGCCACTAAGGTGCTCCGGTCCCCAGTCCTCTGAAGCCCCTGCTCTCCTCTCAATACCTTTGGGGCCCAGTCTAGCTCTGTTAGTGGTTAGGGTTGTGGGGCTGGGAGGAAGGCTGCCAGGTTGCTTTCAGTTGAGTCCTGTGTCGCAGTGATTCATTGTAGGCTGGCCCTGGACTTCTATGCAGTGTCTCCTCTCCTTTACAGAGTCAAGGTGCCCTGGCTGGCAGGCTGCGGAGCTTCTCCATGCAAGACCTGCGCTCCATCCCTGACACCTCTGCCCCTGCCTACCAGGACCCCCTCTATCTGGAAGACCAGTTGCCCCACAGGAGGCCGCCCATTGGTGAGTGGCGGAGGAAGCCCACGCCATCCTGAGAGGGCTGGAGGAAGGCCTGGCTGGGCCTTGTGCAGATGACCAACCTTTCCTCCCCTGGCTGCCCTCACAGGGTACCAGGCAGGGGGCCTGCAGGACAGTGACACAGAGGACGGGTGCTGGTCAGACACTGAGGCAGTCCCCCAGCCACCCGTCCGGCTCCGAGAGAAACCCCTGAACCGCAGCCAGAGCCTGCGTGTGGTCAAGAGGAAGCCACCAGTACGAGAGGTCAGCAGGAGGTGGGCTGTGCCCATTGCGCCTGCGCACACCATTCATCACTTACAGTATACCTGCTCTCTCCCCCCCAGGGCACCTCACGCTCCCTGAAGGCTCGGAGTCGGAAAAAGACCATACTCTCAGACATGGACAGCTAGGTTCTGCAGAGTAGGCTCTCTTACCTTGTGCCTGCAGGGTGCCAGTGACAATCATCAGGAGACCTTTGGCCTCCCTGTACCAGGTGCCTAGGCTCCACCCCCTCCCGACTCCCACTTAAGGACCAAGATAGCTGCTGCCCGGCCTGTGTGGAGATGCACCCACAGTGCATCAAAACAGGCCAGGCCCAGTGTCCTATCTATTGCCTTCCTCAGCCCTCTGCCTTCCCAGATGTGGGTCCAGAGGCCCTGAATACCTACACATGAAACCAAAAGTCTGCCCAGCTGTGACCATTCCCTCCTGCCCTTCAAAGTACTTGACAGCCTTTTCTAAGGCCTGGTGTGCGTGTCTGGGTGTGTGTTTTGTGTTAATGAATGAGGTCAGGCTTGTGAACATTTTGATAAATAAATCCCTAATGGTGTTTGCTTCTGCTTTCTCTCATTGCTCACTCTATCACACACCGGAAGCAAACGGCACACTGTAGGCCAGGGTTGGCTGAGGCTCAGGTGGAAGGGCAGACTGCTTGAGGATTACTTAAAGGAGATGCCCATCCATTGAGCTAAAAATAAAGATAGAGGGTCTCAGAGTCAAAAGACAGCAGGATGGCTGGGCACTGGTGGCTCACGCCTGTCATCCCAGCTACTCAGGAGGCTGAGATCTGAGGATCATGGTTCAAAGTCAGCCCAGGCAGAAAAGTCTGTGACACTCTTGTCTCCAATTAACCACCAGAAAACTGAAAGTGGAGCTGTGGCTCAAAGTGGTAGAGCACTGGCCTTAAGCAAAGGAGCTCAGGGACAATGCCCAAGCCCTAAGTTCAAGCCCACAACCACCACCTCCAAGTCAGCAGGAGCTAGGCTAGGACCTGTCAGGAAGGGGTAACTGTAGACAGCCAATGAGAGAAAAGGTGTGGAAGGGCTCGAGCCAGGCTGCATTTGAGGACATGAAAACAGCACAAAGTAGACCTGAGGAGGGGATAAAGTAGCTGGTCACACTGGCTTCTGGAAACACTCTGGTCCCATCAGGGTGAGCTTGTATTCTGAGGATTGGCCACAAGAGGGCAGCAGGTGCCAGGAGCTGGGCTGCCCCCAGCTTCCAGGTCAAGGCGGGTGGAGCTGGGAGTCAGGCCAGAGCCTCGCCCTGCTGGGGCTTGGCTACTGGCTGCAAGGCTGGAGGGATGATGCAGGACTCTGGAAAGGCCTCTGGTGGCTCTCCCTGCTGCTTGTGGTCTCTGATCCGTGGCCTGCCCCATCCACAGGCTCTTTGCCTGAGCTGGCTCCATTCCTTCCCCTCCTCTGCTCCCTGGGTAGCTGGTGACACACAGTGCCCCAGGCTGCTCCCCTTTCCTACCCGAGTCTGCTCTTCCTTCCTGCTTGTAAGAGGTGAATGTGCTAGCTGAGAAGGGAAATGGGCGGCTGACTTGAGTGGCCTGGGAGAGAGAAAGAGCAAGGATTAACTCTTGATGTGGGGATTATCCGAGGTTTATTTGGGGGAAGGCACTTAATCTGCTGGGGTGATTATGTCCTCACATTAGTGCTCAGTGGCTTCCTATATGGCATTGCCTTGTATCATGGTGCCCTCTGTCCTTATTAGTCCATTCAAAAACATCTGCAGGAACCAGATGTGCAAAGACTAGTAGTGGCTGGCACCTAGGCTGTGGCTGCCATCCAGTACCATATCTGAGCCCCTGGCATATAGGAGTTTCATCTTCCCAATCATCTCAGGAGCCGGAACTATTATTTCAATCTCGGTTTCACAGAAAATCAGGCACAGAGAAGGCATAGGATTTGTCCAAGGTTACATAGCCCATAGGTAGCAGAATTGGGCTTTAGACCAGGCAGTCTGGCTCCAGGGTCGGTGTGTACTTAATCACTATGCTCTACACAACTAAATGCGCTCTTTCTTGCCTGGGTGACAAGGAGGAGAGTGACAGGTTTGAAGCATTTGCTTAGAGTCTGACCTTGACTCCTCCCAAATGTCCATCCAGTCAGGTAGGAGCTCTGGCCACCTTCCAGATGAAAAGCAGAGGCTTAAGAGCTGTAGTTCCCCCCCACTCCCCCCCCCCAGTGCTGCCTGCCAGCTGGGACTGCCTCCTGCATCAGTCTGCCCGAGAGTTGCCTTCTTAGATGCAGAAGAGACTTAAAGGAACAAAATGGAAGAATGCATGATGAAAGGGCAAAGGACAGCCAAGTTGGAGAGTAGGGAGAGCTGGGGCGGGGGCTGCAGATGCCGGATGTGGAGGATCTCACAGACTGGGGATGGGATGGTAACACTGGGTTCTCCATGGCCCCAGCCTCTGTGCAGCCACGAATCACGCTTGCTGTCCCCTGCCATGCTCTTCCCTCCTCTCCCCACTTGCCCACTTCCTGTTTGTGCTTTGAACCCCGCTCGGACATCGTGTCCAGGAAAGCCTGCTGCAGCCATACCCCTGGCCTGGCCCAGTTGCTGCTCTGTAGTTCTTGCCAGCTCTCTTCTTGTGTGTTTGTTTTTACTAGTATATGTTAGTTGTAGAAGGGGAGTTTCAAGCTAGGTGCCAATGGCATACACCTGTAATCCTAGCTAGATCTGAGGATCATGGTTTGAGGCCAGCCTGGGCAGGAAAGGCTGTGAGACACTTAGCTCCAATTAACCACCAAAAAGCTGGAAGTGGAGCTGTGGCTTAAGTGGTAGAGCACTAACCTTTAGCAAAAAAGCTCAGGTCAGCAACTAGGCTGAGTTCAAGCCGCAAGACTGGCACACACACACACACACATGCATACAATGTATCCCAGCAACTTTATCCCCTCTATCACTCTCCCTTCTGGTTGTTTTTGTTGTTGTTGTTGTTTGTGTTAGCAGAGTCTCTCTATGTAGCCCAGGCTACTCTCAAGGGTACATGTAGACCAGATTGGGCTTGAACTTTTGATCTTCCTTCCTCAGCCTTCTGGAATGCTGGGATTACAGGACTATGCCACCATCCCTGGCTTAGCAGATGTTGCATCTCTGTCCTTACAGTGACTTCTGTTTTCACTATCCGCACTTACCTTCCTGTTGTAACCCAGCTCCCAACAAGTCATTTAACCAAACTGCCATCTTTTTCTAAGTATGTGATTCAGTGATGAAGTTTGTCATCTGATGTCTGAGTTCAAGTGTCACCTCAGTGAAGCCCCCTGATTTCCCAGGGTAGGACTATTAGAGTTGAGTAATCATTTGTAAACACGTCCATGTTCCTCAGCACAGAGCCTGACACCTATAAGGCCTGAAGGAGGATTTGGGCTAAAACGAATGCATGGTGTGACCGAAGCTCCTCCAGGGCAGGGATGGCTTTGAGCTTTGGGTCCTGCGTCTCCACAGCCTTACCACAGAGCCTTCCCACTGTCCGTGTCTTTGTGGTAAAGCATCGATGAATGGCTGACTTCAGTCATCCAAGTGCTAAGCGGTAGGAGTGAGGGGAAGTCCAAGGGCATTTCCGGCCAAGCTTCTCCCTGATCCTGTTGCTTGAGGCACCGGATGTCAGGTGAACTTCCCTCAGAACTGCCCCATCTTTATGACAACTGCCCTCTTCCTGGCACTGCCACACTCTGCACGGGGTCCGGGGCCCATCCTTTAGCCTATCTGGCTGGTTCTCCGACCTACCTTCTTGGGATGGTTGCTGGGAGAGGAGCTGCAGTCACCACTGCCAGCCCCGAGAAGCACATACCTGCCTTGGGGCCTGCCACCGGCCACACTTGTACCTTTTAGCCTCCCCTCAGCCCCTCCAGGGGTCCCTCTATTCTCCTAGTTCCAGGAGCAGCTGGCCCTCCTTCCATCCTGCCTCCCGCCATGCCATCCCCAGGCTCTTCCAGGTGACTCCTCTAGCTCCTTGCCTTTTTGGTCCCTCTGGTCTTCAGGTCCTGGTTTCTTAACTCCCCTCCCTCAATCCTCTCCCCCCACCCCATGTCACACACACACAGCCCATGGCTGATTTCTAGTGGAAGCCTCCAGATCTCTAGATTCAATATAGCCCTGGCCCAGGCTGAGAGTGGTCTTGAAGGGCACTGTCCCTCCTGGAAAGGATTAATGCTCAGGCTCTTGTGCCCATCCCCCACCCAGCATCAGGGACTGAGCGGGGCTGGGGAGGTCCAACAGAAGGAGACTAAAGCCCAGGTCAGGAAGCCGGTCCCTACTGCTGGGGGCGGGGGGGGGGGGGGGGGGGGGGAGATCTGGGGCAAGAGCCGAGGCTGCTGGGCATGAAGGTCCTGAGCTAGCTAGTGGGGGTGAGTGCAGGGAGGGGGGTGGGGGGAGAAGAGGGCCTCAGAAGAGGAATTAGGTCAAGGATGTGGGTGGGTGGGTGAGAGGAAAGGGGAGCATCTGCCACCAAGCTTCCTCCTGGCTCCAGAAGCATCTCCACACTTCCCTTCCCCGTGCCTTCCCCCTAGGTCCTGGGAGAATTTGCCCGGTATTCCCCGTGCCCCCCGGCCCCCGCCCCCGGCATCCTCACGGGGGTGGGGGTAGGGTGGGGGAGGCCAGCCTCTGCTGTCTGAAGGATGGAGGGGCTGGGGAAGCAGGGCTAGGTGCCCAGACGGCCGCGTGTGTGGGAGGGGATGTCCTCAGATGCCCTCCACCCGGCAGTCCCCGCTCTGACGTGGGTGCCCCCCCTCTCCCCGCCCGGATTAGTGGCAGCTTGGCCTGACTCTCCGGGGCTCCTTCCCCCGCCCTGCCTGCTGCCCACCCCGGGGCAGGGGGCTGCTCCGCCTGAGGGGCACTGTGCTTGCCCAGGTAAGGGGCTCGGGGCAGAGAGAGGGCAGCTGCCTGTGAGCGAAGCTGTGGCTGTTGAGCAGGAGTGTGAGTGTGTGTGTGTGTCAGCATGTGTGCGTATTCATGAGCAAGGGGTTGGTGCGGGCTGGGGCCAGGCCGGTGTGTGTCTGAGGCACAGGTCAGCTTGCCATGGTCCCTGGGTGGCATTGTGGACATGTCCTGGGTGCCTTGCCTTCTGTTTGTGTCTTGTGTGTGTCTCCTCAGCTCTGCTCCATCCTCAGGACAGGCAGTCGGCTACCAGGACTCTGGCCTGCGGCATGGGCTCCGAGGCAGGATGGGGAACTGGGTGGGGATGGAAAAGGGGTGCTTCCCCTGCCCTTGCTCCCACCAGCCCCTGGGCACTTCAGGAGTCTGTCCGGAGAGCTCTGGTCTAGCCCAGAGGCTGTGATCTGACAGGCAGACATGACAACTGGGAGAGGTGGAGGGGGGGATCTGTTCTACTCCCCTGGGTCAGTCCCCTTTGCTTTTGCTGAGGTTGTGACAGGCCCCCTGGGACTCTGGACAGCCCAGCCCCCATCTTGCCTCGTCTAGGCCTCAAGCCACAGGAGTCTCCCCCCAATTTAACTCTCCCACAAGTCCCGGCTGCTGAAGCAGGCCAAGGGACACAGATGGGGACCATAGGCATGTCACAGCCCCCAACTCTCCTTGGAGCCAGTCTGGGAGCAGGAGACGAGACAGGGCCTTGGGACTCCAACCCCTATAGACCCTCCACAATCATCTCCCCTGGCCTTCTCCCCTAGGGAAGGAAGGGAGTGTGAATAAGTCAGCCATGTAAACAACCCCTACCAGCCTGCCCTGTCTAGCCTCTGGGAGAGGTAAGGGGCTGGGAAGCTATGCCTACATGACCCAAGTCCCACCCAGAGCCAGCTAGCCTTTTTGGATCCGTCTTCCAGGACCCCTTCTCTTTCCTGCCGCTGGTCCAAGGCTCCCCGACTTTATTCCTATCTCTTGGGGGGAAATCTCTGGACTCTCCATGGCTCCCTGTCTCCGGGGATGATGTGACTTGGGACAGGCTGGAAGCTTCTAGAACTCATCCCTTTCACAGGTTAGGAATGGAGAGGAGGGGCCGTTTCTGTTTCAGGTTGGACATAGGGAAGCAAGGGAATTGAGGGGCCGGTGGTGGGTGCCTGAGGGGAAGGGAAGCGCCCGTTGGCCGTGTGGTTTCTGTGTGTGTCTGAATCTGTCTGTGTGTGTTTGAATCTGTCTGTTTGTGTCTGTGCTCTGCAGCCACCCCCGCAGAGGAGCCGGGATGCTTCCTCGGGTGGAGGGTGCCCTGTTTGCCCATTTCCTCTCCTCTCCCAGGAGCCACTCCCATGGGCTCCTCTCCAGGTTGGGTCTGGGAGTACCCGGCCACACTGGGGAGAGGGCAGACCCTCAGAACTGTGGGGCCGAAGCTTGGATTGAGCTCCTTAGATTCCCATCACTGCTTTGGACTCTTGGTGAAACCAATGTCCTTAGACCAGGGTGGGACCAGACCATGGCCACTCCCAGACTCTTAAGCACAGCACTCTGGGCCGCTGACCCCTGGGGCCTGGGGAGTGGGGGTGAGGGGGGAATCTGAGGTGCTCAGCGATGCTTGGCCAGGTGAGCCTGAGGATGCGGATGAGCCAGGGCAGACACTGGGCAGTGATGTGTGTCCATATGCCAGAGCTGGAGAGGACCAGGAGAGAGTGGTCCAGCAGGCACAGGCCCGGCTGGCGTGGGTCACAGCGCCCATCACTGACCCGTGAGAACCCGACTGCCCCTGCCAGCTCTGGCACTACCACCCCCCCTCCCAGCCGCCCCGCCCGAGCACCCCGGGGGGCACCCCGCCCCACCTTGGCCCGGTCCGGCCCCTCCCGCCCTTTGCTCCAATTCCCGGGCTTGGCACCTATAGTGGGGGTGCTGCCCGCCTGCCAGGCTCCGGGCCGGGCCCACGGGAGGGTGGGGCGGCTGGGAAGCTGGCACGCTGCCCCGGGGGAGCCTCTCTCGGCAGGCGCCCGGGTGCCGCGGGGGGGAGGGGGGAACAAAGGGCTCATTCTCCCCGTGCGCAGCCGGTGGCATCGCCGGGGCGTTGGCGGAAGCCCCCGGGGCTCAGGAGGGGGCAGGCCCAGGCGGGGCCGCCGAATCACGGGCTCCTGTTTCCCGCAGGGTGCTGGAGGAGGAAACCGGCGGAGCAGCTTCCCTACTCTCAGTTGCGCGTCTGGCGATGGCGATCGGAGGTCCTGCTGCGCTCTCCGCCGCGCTCTCCCTCCATTAGCCGCGCTGCGCGGTGCTGCGCCTTCGCCGGTGCCTCTCTCCCGGGTCACCGGATCGGCCCCGCTGCCAGGCACGACCCCCTCCCCCCGGCCTCTCGGCCTTTCCCCCCCCCTCACTCGGCAATCTCCGATCCGGGGCGCGCGTTCCCCCCGGCCCGGCTTCCTCTCTCCCTCCGGGGACACCGGCTCCTTAGCCCCGGCCCGGCCCTCCCCAAGGCGCAGCACGGAGTCTCCGCGTCCCATGGCGCAACCCACAGCCTCGGCCCAGAAGCTGGTGCGGCCCATCCGCGCCGTGTGCCGCATCCTGCAGATCCCGGAATCCGACCCCTCCAACCTGCGGCCCTAGAGCGCCCCCGACGCCCGGGGGGAAAGACAGCGCGAGCGCGCTGAGCAGAGCGCGAGAGAACGCGTCCTCGCCCGCCGGCCGAGAGGCCCCGGAGCCGGCCCATGGGGAGCAGGCAGCCGGCGCCG
>NW_012267405.1:2760073-2776462 GCF_000151885.1 Dipodomys ordii
GGGAGCTCTGCGCCGGCCCCCACACCCTCGGGCCCGCGCAGGGAGTGAGCTCCCCCAGCCCCTCGGGGCTGGATCACACGCCCTCGACGTGGACAAGTGAAGATGCGCGTCTAGGGCTGGATGGCCTGTGTGTGGGCATCGTCTGCCCGTGCGCCCGCCCGCACCCCTCTCCCGGGGCTTCCTCCGCCCGAGGGTGCTGTCGCTCGGGTGCCACCTGTCATCCTGGTCCCTCACACGCACTGCACGTTCAATTTTCCCTCTCTTGCCGCTCTCTGGGGCCCGGCCTGCTTTCTCCGCCTCCTTTCCGCCGTCAACCGGCTTCTGTGAGCCTGGCGCCCTGGCGCTGCCGGCTGGGCTAGGAGAGCTCAATCCACCCCGGCTGACGTCTCTGAATCCCCGCTCTCGCGCCGGTTTATTCCCCTCCTTGGGGGTCTGCAGAGATCCTCGTTCCCACCCCTTGTGCTGGGACTCTGCTTAGAAGCCAAGAAACTGGAACCTGGAAAAAAGGCAGAGAGAGTCAGGGCTGCCCAGGTGTAGAGAGGTTAGCCCACAGCCCTGCAGCCAGCTGCCCACTCTGGTCACTCCAGCCCACCCGACTTGGACACCCCAATCCTGAAGGCCTGTCTGGGACTGGCAGTGGGCAAGCAACACCCCCTCAAACACTGACCATGGTTTGCAGAGTCCACTGAGACCCAAGCTCGGGTTACACAGGGTACACTGAAGCATCTACAGTAACATGACTTTGCCCAAGACCACAGCAGGTGACCAAGTCAGGGCCAAGATCTGGTTCTGTGTCTTCCACTGAGCTGACCTTTTAGGTTCTTGTGTCCTGTCCTCCTCCATAGTTTGTGGCCAGGTTTCTGGCTCAATTTGGCCTGAATGTGTCACCCTGGAGATAATATCCACCTCTAAAACTTAAAGGCAAGTGGGAGCCAGAACTTGGGGAGCATCCCGGCCAGGCAAGATTCTGCTGTCTGCATGTGCACCACTGTGGCCTACCACCTGCTTTACTGGTTTGAGCCACTTCACTGTTGCCAGGGCGGTGCCCACTGTGCCGACGGTGAAGTGCTTGGGGCATGTGCCCAAGGAGCTCATGTTTTGGTTGTTATGCTCCAGGGACCCCTGCGGGAGACCCTCATGAGGGCAGGAGAGTGATGGAGAGTATGCCCAGCTTCCTGAAGGACACCCCGGCCTGGGAGAAGACAGCCACTGAGAACGGCATTGTGGGACAGGAGCCGGGGACCCCACTGCAGAATGGGCTGCACCATGGGGCACTGTGCCTGGGAGAGCCCACTCCCTTCTGGAGGGGCGTCCTAAGCAACTCAGACTCCTGGCTCCCCCCTGGTTTTCCCCAAGGCCCCAAGGACACACTCTCACTGGTGGAGGGCGAGGGCCCCAGAAATGGAGAGAGGAAGGTCAACTGGCTGGGCAACAAGGAAGGACTGCGTTGGAAGGAGGCGATGCTGGCCCATCCTCTGGCTTTCTGTGGGCCAGCGTGCCCACCTCGCTATGGCCCCCTGATTCCTGAGCATGGTAGTGGCCATCCCAAGGGTGACCCTGTGGCCTTCCGGCCTGTGCACTGCCCTTTCCTGCTGGAGAGCAAGATCCTGGAGCGAGCCCCATTCTGGGTGCCCACCTACTTGCCACCCTATCTGGTGTCTGGCCTGCCCCCAGAACGTCCTTGTGACTGGCCCTTGGCCCCGCACCCCTGGGTGTACACTGGAGGCCAGCCCAAAGTGCCCTCTGCCTTCAGCTTAGGCAGCAAGGTGAGTACAGCTCATTTGTCCCTGGAGAGCCCTACCTGAGTAGTACTACTCTGCCCTTTTCTGATGCAAACACAAGTCCACCCCCAGCTAGAGAAGCCTGGCAGCTCAAAGCCATCCCAAGCCCCAAAGCTGTTTCCTAAGCACTCTGACCTCCTGGCATCCCTATCTCACTGGCTTTCCTGACCTCTACCCTTCAGCCTAAACTTCTCTCCCAGAGCCTCTACTCACCTACTGTCTACCCACAAGTCGTGGAAATGCTGCCCTTACATGTATGGTCTGAGTGTGAAGGAGGAGTGAGCTGCTGTGCTCTCTCTTGGAGCATGGCCTATGTCTAAAGCTCCTCTTCCACAGGCAACTGGCCAGATTGAGAATTTATTTATTTGTTTATTTATTTATTGTGGGTGTGGGTGTGGGTGTGTTGATAGTAGGCCTTGAATTCAGGGTCTGAGCACTGTCTCGTAGCTTTTCACTTATTGTTGGCACTCTATCACTTGAGTCACAGCTCCACTTCTTGCTTTTTAGTGCTTAAGTGGGATAAGAATCTTGCATTTGTCTGTCCATACTGGCTTTGAACCAGGATCCTCAGATCACACAGCCTTTTAGGAGCTTCCATGAGAGGTCTGAGTCACCAGCACCAAACCAGATTGAGATTTTAAAATATTTGAAATTCAGTGCAAAGTTAGGTGTGGTGGTTCACATCTGTTATCCCAGAAAGGCCTAGACAAGAGGAATGTGAGTTCAAATCCAGCCTGGGTTACATAATGAGACCCTGTTTAAACAAAAACAAAAACAAGACTAGTATGGCCTGGGGCACCAAGTAATCCAAATAGGTCCTGAATAGCTTTTGGCTGGGCCACTCAGTAACCCCTGAGCTGCGGGGTCATGGTGAAGTAGAATAAATCCTGGTAGAGCATGTGAGGAAACCCAGAACAGTGAGTGGCATACAGGAAGGGATCTTTGGGGCTTCCTATAGCTGTATTTTCTTTATGACAGTTGTTGGAATCTGCTGTTCTTTTAGGCCCTGGGAACTAAAGCAGTCCTGTCTTACCTCTTTCTCCTCCCACAGAGCCTCTACTACAAGGATCCTAGCACTCTCAGGCTGGCAAAGGAGCCCTTGGCAGCGTCAGAGCCTGGGTTGCTGGGCTTGGCCCCTGGTGGGCACCTCCAGAGAGCCTGGGAGGCAGATGGCTCTTCGCTCCACCGGAGGGATGGGGAGACGGGAGCTGGCAGGCAACAGAATCGGTGTCCACTTTTCTTGGGACACGCAGATGCTGTTCCCCAGCCCCCCTGGCCTGCCTGTCCTCCAGGCCTAGTTCCTTCTCTCGGCAACGTCTGGGCTGTGCCTGGTAGTGGCAGCCTTGGGTGCCAGTTGGGACCACCAGCCACACCTAGGTGCCCTTCTCCTGGGCCTCCGATCCCCCAGGGGGGTTGTTGCTCCTCCCATCCCACCACCAGAGAGGGAGATGTTGGTCCTTGTGGGAAGTGCCAGGAAGGCCTGGAGGGGGGTGCCAGCAGGCCCAGTGAACCCAATGGGGAGGTGAACAAGGCCTCTGGGCCCGGGGTCTGTCCCCCAAGTTACCACACCAAGCTGAAGAAGACATGGCTCACACGACACTCGGAGCAGTTTGGGTGCCCAGAGGGCTGCCTAGGAAATGAGGAGAGCTCAACTGTTGGGCTCAGGGCCCGGAAGAGGGCTGGCAGTCCCGACATCCAGGGGGCATTGGGTGCCCCAGCCCCCAAGCGGCAACCTCACCCTTTCTCAAGCACTGCAGGGAAGGGGACCAAGGCTTGGCAAGAGATGATGGACACATCCACAGGAAGCGGGGCAGAGACAGAGGAGCAGAAGGAGCTGAGAGGTAAGGGGCCTGCAGGGGGAGGGCTCACAGAGGCCATGCCAGGGGAGGGCAGCAGGAGTGAGTCACACCCAGTTGTTGGGTTTCCTACCTGAATCAAGATGGCTTTCTGAGGTTCCTCGGTGTGTCTCCTGCCAAGCCATGATATGTTGGTGTCAGGGCAAGGACATGGATCAGATCATGGCTCTGGAATCCGAATGTCTTCTTCCTGACTTGGCTGATCAATAGCTGACTTAGTGACTTCAGCTCTCCGGGCCTCAGTTTCTTCATCTTGGAAATGAGGAGAAGGAGGGTGCTTATATCCAAGACTACCTCAAGGATTCAATGCTATCATAACTCATCAAAGACGAGGAAGAATTTGTGGTACTCAAGAAACTGCTACCATTACTTGTGCCACAAATCCTGCTTTTACCTGTCCCGAAAGACCTCTATGGTGCCTCCTTTGGCCATCTGGATTTGTGGACTGGACCTTACTCATGTTAGAGCCTTGGGCACACACTCCTCTACCAAGCTGTGTCCTTCACAAAGGGTTCTGGCACGGCTGGCGCCAATCTTGGTTCTTCTGGATCACTTCATTCTCAGCCTCCTGGATTCCCCAGCCTGGATCAAGACTGTCCATATGTGCCCTTGTGCCTGGCATCAACCATTTTGTGCCTGGCATCGCCAGTTTGTGCCCTCACAATCCTCCCCGACTGGGAGGCTGTCGGCCCCTTTGTCATCTTGTGTTTCTACGCCTGTGCTTGGTGTTGAAACTCTCCGGCCTCCTCACCTTCTTGCACCCTGCCCTCCATCCAGCTCTCTGATCACTGAGCCTCGGTGGAGTTAGCCAAAGTCTACACTGGCTGGATTCTGCACTTGTGTGAGGACCGTCAACCCAGTTGCCCAAAGCCTTGGACTGGGCGTGTTAGATCACCTCTTCTCAGCTCCCATGCCCTCCAGGATAGTCTCAGCCCGCTGCTCAACCTTGGGTGGGAACCTTCTAGCTACCTGGGCCACTCTTTTGGGTTCTGAATTAGGTTCTACAGGTCTGGGGCCAAGAGCTGGCTGGCTGTATGTGGATATGCTGGGGCTGGGGTTAACACAGGCCCTGAACCCCAACCTCCTGAGCAGCTGCCTTGTCTCCTCAGGACCCCGGGGTGGCAGGGCCAGCCTTCAGGACCCATCTTGCCTGGCTGTCTCCGCAGACATCACTCCATGCCAAAGCTGTACCCCGGCAGCTGGAGAGGTGGGAGGCTTGTCTGGCACCTCAGGACGGGAGCAGACTTGGAGGTGAGCAGTCTCTTCAGGTTCCCCTGGCCCATGTTCCCCAAGGGGCTTTCTCCTCAGTGCCTCTGTTCTGTCTCCAGATTGCCTTTGGGAGGGGAACAACTGCAAGAGGAAGACTCCCCAGCCAGCTCTGAGGAGGGAGGAGGGTCTGGCCCCGAGGCCCAGCTCAGCCAGGGCCTTGCCAAGCACCTGCTGAATGGTTTGGGGGACCGACTGTGCCGCCTGCTGCGGAGGGAGCGCGAGGCCCTGGCCTGGGCACAGCGGGAAGGTGAGCAGACGTCCTTGTGGGCCTGCCTGAGGCCTGGCTGTCCCTCCCTGCACCCTACCAGGGCTGTGGTTCCCAGGCTACCCCACCTCCCTGTGAGCTGCTCCGCCCTCCTCTGTCCCTGTTCCTGACTCTGCTGGGGCAGGCTCTTAGTCAACGCTGAGGTTTCTGGCCTCTGGGTGGGGGTTGCTGGGAAATGGAAAACTTGGACTGGCCCAATTGTCTGAGAGCTTTATGACTTGTGGGGAAAACAGGGATGAGTACATGTTTGCAAGAGCCCTGGAGGTCGGGACGCTCCAGAAAGGTTGAGGCGGGAGAAGGCTCCGGGGGGCCAGTGAGGCTCATGGGACTTAGGAGGTGAGTGGAGTTTGCCTTGAGGTTAGAGAAAGGACAACATTCTACCGGCTCTAGGGTCCCCCTCTGTAGCCCTTCCTAGCAGCAGTGAGGCCTTTGTCACTAACTCCCTGAGTAGAGGTCACTCATGGCTCCCTGTCCTCACAAGGCCAGACCCCGTAGGATTTCTTCAGTCTCCAGCCAGCTCCTGCTGTTCCCAGCCTGCCTTCCTAGCAAACACACACACACACACACACACACACACACACACACCACCCATCCTACCTTTCCCGGATCACCCGTGCTTGTCTGTCCCCTGGGGCCCTGGCACTGGCTGTTCCCGGGATCTGGAATGCCCTGCTCCTCCCTTCCGACCTGGTGGATGAGAACTTACTCATCCTTTGAGGCAACGCGTGAAGCTCCCCCACCACGCCCACCCTCCTCCTTCTACGCTCAGCCACTAGAGTCATCGCTGTATCTGTGGATCTTTCTCCTCACTTGGAGTGTGGGCGCGAGAAGGGCAGGGCCCAGGTCTGAGCAGCTCTGAGTCCCCCACACTTGACCCGGGACATGACCAGGTATTTGTTGAGCGTGCTCAGTCATTCCTTTTTGCCTTACCAAGCACAACCTTGTCTGTGCCTTGGCTCTTAAAGAAATTCTACTTCAGGCTTGGCACCATTGGCTCACGCCTGTAAGCCTAGCTACTTAGGACACTGAGGTGTGAGGATCCTGGTTTGAAGCCAGCCCGGGCAGACAAATCCATGAGACTCTCATCTCCAGTGAACTAGCAAATAGCAGAAAGTAGCTCAAATGGTAGAGTGGGCAAAAGCTAAGGGAGAGCGCCTTGATCCTGAGTTCAATCCCCAGTACCAGCAGCAGCTAAAAAAAAAAAAAAAGGAAAGAAAAGAAAAGAGTTTAGCTGGGTGCTGGTGGCTCTCGTATTCCTAGCTGCTCAGGAGGCTGAGGATTGTCTGTCAGAAGTCTGTGAGACTCTTATCTCCAATTTTTTAACCACCGAAAGCCAGAAGTGGGGCTGTGGCCTAAAATGGTAGATCATTAGCCTTGAGCATAAACAAGCAAGCAAGCAAGCAAATATTCTCATCCTTTTGTTAAGGGCAGGCCCAACCTCTTAGGTTTCCTGTTCTAACATACAAAGTCCCTTGGAGGAAAAGCCACTCAAACAGTCAAACAGTCGCCATGCCTTTCCATTTGTGGTAGCAAGTAGGGCTTGCGAGGAGGGAGGTGGGTGAAGGAATGTTCTGGAAGTGGCCCGTATTAGTAATGTAGGCACAGTGGGGAAACTCCTGGGACAGGTCTGGGGGTGAGACAGGAATGGGAGCTGACCCTACCACTGTTCCAGAAGGGTTTGCTGGACAGGGCAGGTGGGGGGTTGTTGTTGGGGGGACAGCCAAGGGGCTGGGTGAGCAGTGGAAACTGCTTTTTGCTTCTCCTCCTTCTGCTTGGAAGTTTCTCATAGGAAGTCCTCAAAGAGGCCATGGCTTCTGGCCCTCTGACCCTATTCTGTCCTGTGTTTAGCAGGCCAGGGGCCAGCTGTGACAGAGGACAGCCCGGGCATTCCACGCTCTTGCAGCCGCTGCCACCATGGCCTCTTCAACACCCACTGGAGATGCCCTCGTTGCAGCCACCGATTGTGTGTGGCCTGTGGTCGCATGACTGGCGCAGGGAGAGCCAGAGAAAAAGGAGGTGAGAAAGAGGCCGAGGGAGGTGGGGCGAGGGAGGGGAGGGGCGGAGAGGACACAGATCAGAGGACCACACCCCCGTGTCCCTAAAAGAAATTCAGGCCTGCGGTAAGCTTCCCATTTGGCTCACATCACCTCTTTTAAAACAGTTTAACACTGTGAAGTGAATGTTATTTCCTCCATTTTCCAGATTAGAAAATATCAGAGGGATTAAATGACTCATCCCAGGTCACAAAGCAAACAAATATTGTGGCCAAGAAGACTCAGGTCTTCTCATTCCGTCCTGTTCTTTCCATGATGCTCAACTTTCTCTCTTTGGCTCAATTTGATCACTTCAGGTCTTGAGCATCCCAGGGCCAAAAAGAAATCCCAGAATTGGATACATTCTGGAATATTCTCTGCCATATGACCATCTTGGGATCCTGCAATGGCATCTCAGTATATGCTAGTCTCTGTATTCTGCAAATCAGGACTCCTGGGTCACTAAGTCCTCAGAAATCACCGGTTTTGAGGATTAAAATATGCATTTGGCTTCCTCGCTGACTGTATCTTTGCTTTCTGGACCTTTCCTACCCCACAGGCTCTCGAGAGCAGTCCGCACAGGAGTGTGCCCAGGAGGCTGGGCATGCTGCCTGTTCCCTGATGCTAACCCAGTTTGTCTCCAGCCAGGGTGAGCCCTCATGGAGGGGTGGGGCATGCATTGGGTGGGTCCCCAGGGAGAAAATCTTCCTGTCTGGTTGTCCCTGACCTTGGTGACATGCCTTCTTGGGTGGTAAGGTCAAGTTATGGTATGCACCTACCACTGAACTCCATTTCTCTTCTGCACTCCCAGTGCTGGCAGAATTGAGCACAACAATGCACCAAGTGTGGGTCAAGTTTGACATCCGAGGGCACTGTCTCTGCCAAGCCGATGCCTGGGTATGGGCCCCTGGGGATGCAGGCCAGCAGGTAAGAATCAGGGAATGGTCCAGTAAGAACCAGTACTAGGCCCCAGGATGGAGTGGTATGCCTGCAAATGACTGGCTTTTGTTGGGGTTTGCCCTTCTCTTCAGATGGGGATGAAGGATACAGAGTCCCTCTACATGCCCTTTCCCTGGGGATCAGACTCCTGGCATCGAACTTTGTCTAGCCCAATACCACCACCACCACCTCCTTGCCTGCCTGGAATCCTGTCTAATTTGCACAGCCAGCTCAGCACTTGCCATGACATGTTGCTGTGGGCATGGCTGTGATCCTAGCCACAGGCTCCTTTGGGTGCAGCATCAGACCTCCTTCCCAGAATTCCCAGCGCCTCACAAGTAGCACATGCTCGATATTCATTGTACAAAGCTTTCATGAATTGCTGTTTCTGTGAGAGAAGTTATCCATTCGAAATGCACTTTATTATATGCATATTGTGTACCCACCACTGCAGAAAAATCAGAAAATGTCTGAAAGTGGGAAGGAGAAAACAACATCAGCCTCTCCTACCTCACTGATACTTTGACATATTTCTTTCCAGTTATCTATGTATTTATTCATATCAATTTTAGACCCTACTTGGAGAAGTCCATGAACAATGTTATCCTATAACATTTTGCTCATATAAAACAGTTTTAGGACTTACAAGAGTCCACACTTAATTCTTTTTTATTTAATTTTAATTTTTTTATTGTGAAAATACTGTACAGAGGGGTTACAATTACATGGGCAAGATAATGAGTACATTTCTTATCAAGCATTGTAGCCTCCTCCTTTGTTTCCCCTTCCCATCTCTTCCCATCCTCCTCCTGCTCACCCCCCCCCACTTAATTCTTATATACTAAGTAGGGCTGAGTTGTGTCTGTCTTTCTGAAAAATCTCTGGTTGGATGGGGTGGTTTTAACAGAAGGAGCCCACAGAGAAAACACCTCCAACTTCACAACCTTCCTGCAACGGGGACTCCAGCAGGACCAAGGACATCAAAGAGGGTGAGTGGCGCTCAGTGTTCTTCGGACTAAGTGAGGCAGTAGAAGTCTCCAGAAACTATATGCCATTGCCTTAGCAAACAATTCTCCCCCACCCCTGCTGATCATCTCTAACACTCCCCTCAAGACTGGCCTCCTAAACCCTTCCCCAGCCAGCTTCCCCTTCTGAGCCGCTCCTCCACAGAGGAAACTGCCTTTGGGAAAGCGGTGGTAAGAAGACTTAACACAGCAAGGAGTTGGGGTGCTAGGGAGGAGAGCAGACTTGGCGGGAAGATGGGTGGCTGCCTTTGAAGGCAAAGGTGAAGGAGCCAAGGGGGAAGCCCCTCACCATTTTCCTCTCTGACAGAGACCCCAGACTCCACTGAGACCCCCACGGAGAACGGTGGCAGCCAAGCACCCCTGCCTTGTCCCTCTCTCTGTGAACTGTTGGCCTCTACCGCCGTTAAACTCTGCCTGGGGCATGAGCGAATCCACATGGCCTTTGCTCCTGTCACTCCAGCCTTGCCCAGTGTGAGTAAGGGCGTGTGTGTGTGTGTGTGTGTGTGTGTGTGTGGAGACTCTGGGGACCAGAGGCTGGGCTGGCCTCCCTGTGAGGCCAAGCAGGTCCTGAGCTTTCTTGCCCCTTCACCCCTCCATCCCCACAGGACGACCGAATCACCAACATCCTAGACAATATCATCGCGCAGGTTGTGGAACGGAAGATCCAGGAGAAAGCCCTGGGGCCAAGCCTCCGAACAGGGCCAGGCCTGCGGAAAGGCCTGAGCCTGCCTCTGTCACCGGTGCGGCCACGGCTGCCTCCTTCTGGGGCCTTGCTGTGGCTGCAGGAGCCCAGGCCTCGGTGGCGGGGTTTTCACCTCTTCCAGGAGCACTGGCGGCAGGGCCAGGTGAGCTAGTCTGTCTCTTCCCCTTCCAGTATTTCTGGCTTCACCTGCTCAGCAGGGCCTAGGTCCCTAGCCGCACACAGGGCTTGTTCTCCAAGGTGTTCTGCAGCTGGGAAACGGCTCCAGCCTGGCAGCAGAGGGTTCCTCTCCAACCCTTCCTGTCCTCCCGCTTTCGCTGTGACAGCCCGTGTTGGTGTCAGGGATCCACCGGACACTGAGAGAAAGCCTGTGGCAGATGGACACTCTGGGGACACTTGGAGGCCAGGTGCAGGCGGTGGCAGCCCTTGGGCCTCCCAAGTCGACAAGCCTGAGCAGCACAGCATTCTGGGAAGGATTCTCCCAGCCCGAGAGTAAGTATCCTTGTTGAGGAGGGAGCTGGGAGGCGTCCCAGTGCCTAAGTGCCAAAGGCACTCCAGCACAGCCCTGGGGGCGGTGGGAAGCAGGGACTGGGGCAGAAATTGGACTCAGGTGCAGCTGACCTGTGGGCTCAGGAGCCTCCTGGCCCAGGACAGTGAAACCTATTTCTTTCCCTAGGTCGGCCAAAGTCAGAAGAGGGCTCTGTTCTGCTGCTGCACCGAGCTCTGGGCGATGAGGATGCCAGCAGGTGTGTCCAGCACCAAGGGGCCAGTGCCACTTCTCAGCCACCAGCCCACCTTGTCCATCCTTCCTTCTTCCATCCTCTAGTGTGTGACCCTCCAGTGTGCTGGCCTTGCCTTCTAGGAGTCAGTCCTGCAGTGTGGGGAGAGGGGTGTCTGATACCTGTGCTGGACCTGTTAGGCATAACCTTGCCCCTGCCCACAGAGTAGAGAGCCTGGCTTCCAGCCTGCCACTCCCGGAGTACTGTGCTCCCCATGGAAAACTCAACCTGGCTTCCTACCTCCCTCCGGGCCTCGCTCTATGTCCGCTGGAGCCCCAGCTCTGCGCAGCCTACGGTGAGTGCCTTTCCACGCCTGCCCCCCCCCCACACCTTGTTCCTATCATCTTGGTGCACCTGGGCAGGTGCACCAGGGCCCCATGTATTTCTCGTTATAGTCTGTTCTCAACCATCCTTTTTCCTCCACACAGGTGTGAGTCCACACCGTGGACACCTGGGGACCAAGAACCTGTGTGTGGAAGTGGCTGACCTGGTCAGCATCCTGGTGCACGCAGAACCGCCACTGCCCGCCTTGCACCGGGTTCAGAAAGGTGGGTCTTCAGCGGGAGACAGGGGAAAGACAGGGTAGCCTGGCAGGCGTCCACCACCACCACCTTGGGACTCACCTCTGAACTTTCTTTGTCCCACAGATTTCCTCTCAGGCCCGGATGGGGAGGGACTCTGGTCTCCAGGCAGCCAGGTCAGCACAGTGTGGCATGTGTTCCGGGCACAGGACGCCCAGCGCATCCGCCGCTTTCTCCAGATGGTGAGAAGGGAGCTTGGTGCCCACCCTTTGCCCTGCCCAACCCTGAGACTTGTCCTGTCTGCTAAGTGTCATCTCAGTGAGCCTCCGGGTCCCCACTCTTCCCCTGAGGTGAGCTGGACAGCACCAACTCATGCACAGGTGCCAGAGAAGGCAGACTGGATGCCAGGTCTGACAGAGGGTTAGAGAAGGAGGGGTGACCAGCACCTGTTTCTCACACCTGTAATTCTAGCTACTTAGGAAGCTGAGATCTGAGGATCGTGGTTCAAAGCCAGCCAGCCTGGGCAGGAAAGTCTGTGAGACCCTTATCTCCAATTAACCACCAGAAAACCAGAAGTGGTGCTGTAATGCAAGTGGTAGAGCACTTGCCTTGAGCTGAAGAGCTGAGGGACAGTGCCCAGGCCCAAAGTTCAAGCCCCACAACCAACAAAAAAAGGGGGTGCCATCTTTAATGAGTACAATGGGTACATTAATTGGGGATTAGTTAACAGACAGTTAGTTGCTTTCCCATTTTGCAGACAAGAAACAGGCTCCATGTTAGTGCACAGTCTCTTCCAACCCCAGGTAACTACCCCATGCTCTCCTGGGGACAGGCAGCTTCCCTTTCCTGGACTTTGGAGGAGGAGGGAGGCCAAGAGAGAACCAAGAAAATCCCTGCTCCACCCTTCTCCATAGCTCCCGCTATGAGGAGAGACTTCCTGGGAGGAGTTAACTAGGGAGAGGGGGCTCTGAGAGCCTGGTGCCTCATGCCTATCATCCTCCCTACTCAGGAGGCTGAGATCTGAGAATCATGATTGGAAGCCAGTCCAGGGAGGAAAGTCGGTGAGACTCTTTGTCTCCAAATTAATCACCAAAAAGTTGGAAGTGGAGCTGTGACTGAAGTGGTAGGGCACACCATCCTTGAGCAAAAGCAATTAAGGGACACCAGCCAGACCCTGAGTTCAAGCCCTAGTACTTGCACAAAAAAAAAAAAAAAGAAGATAGAGGAGGTGGAAGAAGAGAAGGAGGAAGAGGAAGGCTAAAAAAGACAGGTGAAGACAGAGAGAGAGTGGCCAGGATAGGGGTGGGAGGAGTAGAACAGGCTTAGAGTTGGGTGTGAGGCCGGAAGCTCCCAGTGTGCATCGTGTCCTCCACTGGCCCTTCCCACGGTGTACATTTGTAGATGCTGAGACAGGCAGAAGGGAAGAGACAGACACACCGTCATCAACAGGTGGCCTGGTCTGGTCTAGGTGGGGCTGGCTGTGGGGCAGTCCTGGGTGACTCACGAGGATCTCTGAGGGGCCTTTTCTCACTGGGTGGCCTGGGAAACACTGCCCTAGGAAGGACTTAAGTCTCTGTAGCAAAGAACCTTGGCACCTGACCGGGACTCCCTTTGGGTTGTCTAGTTCACCAGTCTTCCCCTGCCCCTTGGCCCAGTCTTGTAGCTCTAAGCTCAGGGACAATGGCAGCGTTCTGCCTGGAAGGGGGTGGATGGAATCGGTGGCCAGTTGAAGCATGATGCTGGCATTTGCCTCTGCAGCTGTTCCCTGGGCACCTCCTATCTGGCCTCCACAAGTCCCTGCCTGCCTGAGGAGCCCTGGCTCTGCCTGGGGTGGTGACAGTCACTGTAACGTGCTGCAGAGGCCTGGACAAGGCCAGTCTGTCTGCCCACGAGGAATCAGAACTTCTGTGTGGCTTTGTTTTTCCTGGATGCAGGATCTTAGAAGAATGTGAGGAGTGCTTTGGAGCATGTCCCCAGTGCTCCTCTACAGTTGAACCTCCAATGCAGGCTCTTCTCAAAACCCCCAGACAGTTTCCTAGCCGGGGTTGTGCACTCATTTTCCTGGGTATCAGTGAGAGATGGAGCCGGGGACTGGCAGGGACCACAGAGGTCATGAAAGGCATCCAACTCTAGCAAAAGCAACAATTTGGACCTTTCCTCTAAGCTCTTTCCAGTTGAATGTTTTGTTCTGCTAGCCCGAGCTGCCCCAGCCCCTTTCTTTCCCAGCCCCTGCCCTGCCCTGCCCTGCGAGACTGGACCACTTCAGCTGCTCCTCCTGTGCCCCTGTTCCTCCACAATGTCCACACTCCTATCCTCCTCCCCCAATCCCAACTCAACTACCCATGTCTTCTTTGAGGTGTGCCCCACTGGAGCAAGGACCTTGGAGCCTGGTGCCCCAGGTAGCTGCTACCTGGATGCAGGACTGCGCAGGCGCCTGCGCGAGGAGTGGGGCGTAAGCTGCTGGACCGTGCTGCAGGCCCCTGGAGAAGCTGTGCTGGTGCCTGCAGGGGCGCCTCACCAGGTGCTTTCCTGGTGGGCGGAGCTCTGGGGGTCAGGGGAGCAACAGGGGCCTTCTCCCTCTCCATGCATGAGAGTAGGGAGGAAGTGGAAGGGTCCCCAAGTCCTCAAGCCCAAATGAGATGTGCCCAGAGATTCAATCCAGTCCTGGTGTACTTACTGTGTTCATGGAGGCTTATGTCCCTTCTGGTGCCCACTGTCTGGTTTTGGCCAAGCCGAGGGAAGAGAACCTCAGGGATGGTGGGATAAGGAGAGGACTTGCCGTTTTGATCCTCTGCTGACCTCCTGACCCCTTCCTCCCCGGTCTAGGTGCAGGGCTTGGTGAGTACAATCAGTGTCACCAAGCACTTCCTGTCCCCCGAGACCTCGGCCCTTTCTGCTCAGCTCTGCCACCAGGGACCCAGCCTGCCCCCTGACCACCGCCAGCTCTATGCCCAGGTGAGAGACGCTGACCCGCAAGCCAAATGCCCACCCCAAGGGCGCCCACAGCTGCTGTGGCAGGACAGACCCAGATGTGAGCCAAGCGGCTGCCAGTACGGCTGTGCAGAAGAAAGATGTCCCTGTAGGCCGGGGATAGGAGCAGTGTATGACTGAGAATCCTGTGTTTTCTCCTTTTCCTAGATGGACTGGGCTGTGTTCCAAGCAGTGAAGATGGCTGTGGGAACCCTACAGGAGGCTAAGAAGGGGATCCCCAGGGTGTGAGAGAGGAGGGGTGGGCAGGTAGACCAGGCGCACGGCCCAGGCATAGCTCAGTAGGGAATGGCCCAGGGAGACCCAGCCACTTAGGTCAATCCCCTAAATACCACTCTAGGCACAAACAGGGGTGTCCCCATTCCTTGGCCCTAAAACCTACAACTACAGTGCCACCAAAGCTCATACCTGCCCTTTGCAGGCTGGCACCTGCTCTCTGTGGTACCATACTCGTATTAGGGATAAATAGATCTCCTTCAACTCCTGTGCTCCAAGCCAGGAGACACATAGCTCTTCCTTAGGTGACTTTGGGAATTGTTCTGGCTTAAGCAATACTTCCTTTTGCTGCCTCACCCCCCCCACTGGCCTACCTGTGCCCTGAGCTTTTTATACCACCCACATCCTTGTTGGGTTCTGGGTAGCTGTTTGCACTGAAGGCCTGCTTGACCAGAGGCCACCCAAATCCTGCCCTCACAGAGGGGTGAGAAGTGTGGAGAAGAGATGCCATCAGGGATGGCTGGAGGAAATGACCTGGGAGATGCAGCTCACCCCCGCTCCTGCCCCTGCCTGCCTCCTTTGAGATCTCCATTCAAGTCTGTTGTTTGTGACTTCTGTCCATGCGCTTAGCCCTGCTCCTGCCAGCCATGTAGCCTCAGGAGGAAGGGCAGACACAGAAATCCAGAGCAAAGGCAACTGGAAAGGGCAGTTAGGGTCTGGGGGCCGGGCGGCAGGGGTCTCACATACCACTGCTTGGTCTTCCGGAGGCCTGCACTCCTGGAACCTTCAAGGAGCTGCTGCCTGAAGATGTTCTAGAATGTGACAGCAGGCGAGGAAGAGTCCTGGGGCCCAGCCCAGAGTGCCCCTCTCTGTGGGGCATCATCAGCCTGTGGAGATTTCAGAACCCCACAGCTCCCAGCAAATTCTAGGCCACCCTGTCTCTCTTATCTGCTCTGACCTTGAGCAAGATCTAAGGAAACCCTTGCCCAGCTGACTGCCCTGGGTGGCCTGGCCCCCTAGGACTGAGTTTCACTGCCTAACAACGGTTGTTCCCTCCTCCCCTTTCCCCATCCCTTCTGGTGTGGCCCTTCTGGTGTGGCCCTGCCCTCTACCCTTCCTAGGTATCTCAGCCCCACAGGTGCGCCAGCTTTTGTCATACCGACTTCCTGCTGTGGTTCGGGGAATGTTTTGTTTTTTAATTAAATAAATTTTTTATTATAAACATAACATCTGTTTAGGATAATTAGAAAATAAGAAAGTTACCTACAAGGTCATCTCTACTCATCCCTTCCCCCCAACTCAACCTCTCAGGATTTATGACTGTTTATTATTTTTGTGGTTGTTGCTGTTGTTGGTTGTGGATCTTGAACTCATGGCCTGGGTGCTGTCCCTAAGCTCTTTTTGCTCAAGGCTAGTGCTCTACCACTTGAGCCACAGTGCCACTTCCATTCTTCTGGTGGTTAATTGGAGATTTCCTGCCTGGGCTTCAAATTGCAATCCTTAGATCTCAGCCTCCTGAGTAGCTAGGATTATAGACCTGAGCCACTGGCTCAGGTACTTAGTACTTTTGTGAGTTACCTTCTAATGTTTTCTCCAGGGATCTGTTGTGCATATGGTCAGTATATCTTGTATGTGGTTTCTTCCTTAATTTTGTCCCATCATCATTTTCTATATTGCTAGCTATCCCTAACATTTAAAATAGCTGCTTAGCCTGGCACCATGGATCATGCCTGTAATCCTAGCTAGGATTACTCAGGAAGCTGAGATCTGCCAGCCCAGGCAAGAAAGCCTATGAGACTCTTAAGTCTATAGTTAATCACCAAAACCAGAATTGGAACTGTGGCTCAAGTAGTACAGTACCAATCTTTTTTTTGGGGGGGGGTCCAGTCGTGGGGCCTGAACTCTGGGCCTGGGCGCTGACCCTCAGCTCTTCAGCTCAAGGCTAGCACTCTACCACTTGAGCCACAGCGCCACTTCTGGCTTTTTTCTTATGTGGTGCTGAGGAATCGAACCCAGG
>NW_012267405.1:2776512-2781400 GCF_000151885.1 Dipodomys ordii
CTTATGTGGTGCTGAGGAATCGAACCCAGGGCCTCGAGCATGCAAGGCAAGCGCTCTACCACTGAGCCACCTTCCCAGCCCCTAGAGTACCAATCTTGAGTAAACAACAACAACAACAAACAACTAAAGGATGGTTCGCAGGTCCTGAGTTCAAGCTTCAGTCCTGGAATACACACACACACACACAGATAAAATTGCTACTTGTATACCATTAAATGTCTATTCCGTGATTTAAATAACCATCACTTGTTTAAAAAAACGTTATCAGACTTCATTAACAGTTTATTTTCACTTTTCTCAGAGCTGAAAAAATAAGAGAACATATGTTTTATCATGCTATTCTTTTTATTTACTTGATTTAATCCCTTACATGGAAATGTGCTCAATCCCTTATGACTATTTGATATAAGTTATGATAAGTTTTGATATAAGTTATGACTATTTTGAGGTAGATAGAAATTATTTCCATCTTACAGAAGTTACAGGCAATCTGGGGTTAAATAAGTCACTCAAGGCCACACAATAATTTCAGGGGCAGAACTGGGATTTGAACCAAGTTTTCTGACTTAAGCCACCTTGTTAATATTAAGGTCTTAGCACTGCATGGAATTTAAATGGGCTTGCCTTCTTCTCTGTCCTAATTCATGCACTTTATAGCTGGTCATGTTCCAAGTAGCACTCAGTAAAGGATACATTTCTACCTACACTTCACCTTCTACAGCCGTGTCCCAATGTCACCCCAGAACCCCAAATTCAAGATCCTTCCTGGTCAAGCTGTGGCTCTGAATTTTGTCCATTAGGGTGGCCTCTTACCTCCCCCCAAAAAAAAGACCTCATCTCTTCTGCCCCATTCTCCCCTCCCATGACAGGCCACAGCTCCCTTGAGGGTGTATTTGGTCTGGCCCTTTATAAACAATAGGTAGATCAATGTCCAGGACTAGGCCAAGAATGGAGCCAGTCCTGGTGGGGATTAACCCTGGAACTCAGGCTGGCACTCAGCAGCCCTGTTACTCCGGAGGCCCTTGGGCCTCTACTTCTGCCAGGGTCAGCCACTCATTGCTCCCTTCTGCCCCTCTCTCTGGCCCAGATACCACACAGTGTCATGAGCTAAAAAGCTGGCAGTGAGCTCAGCTCTGCACATCCAAGGCCTTGCTTTTCTATTTTTCTTAAACAAATCTCACTCTTTTTAATTTTGGAGAAATGTTAGATTTACATTTGAGCCATAAATACAGCATAAAAGATTCCCAGTTACTCTTCACTTCAATCCTAGAGGGATGACAGAAACATGGTGCCTTTATCAAAACTAAGACATTAACACTGACATTCCATAATGAAACAAGAGTCTTCCTCGGAAATCCTTCTGTTAATGTTCCATTTCCTTTTTTTTTTTTAATTGTTCATGGGGCTTGAACTCAAGGCCTGGGCACTGTCCCTCAGCTTTTCAGCTCAAGCCTAGTGCTCTACCACTTGAGCCATAGTGCCACTTCTGGTTTTCTGGTGGTTTATCGGAGATAAGAGTCTCACAGACTTTCCTGCCCGGGCTGACTTTGAACCCTGATCCTCAGATCTCAGCCTCCTGAGTAGTTAGGATTACAGGCGTGAGCTACTGGCACCCAGCTCCCTGTGCTCTTTCAAGGTTAGCATGCTACCACTTAGAACCAACAACCCTACTTCTGGTTTTCTGGTGGTTAATTAGAGGTAAGAGTCTCATGGACTTTCCTATCCAGGCTGGTTTTAAACCATGATCCTCAGAGCTCAGCCTCCTGAGTAGCTAGGGTTACAGGTGTGAGCTACCAGTATGAAGCTTTAATGTTTCATTTTCTACTCCAATGCTTTCATTTGACATGGCCTAGATGATAGATATGATCAAGGTCACAGAGGAGCTTAGTAGCAGGGCCCGGCCTGCAGCAGCACGCTATCCTCCTCCTGTAGTTCAGGCCCTTGCCCTACTTTGTCAAGGGACAGGGTTGCTGCTCTGTACATTGCCCGAGCATCACACACAACCTTCCCCACCCTGCTTGTCCATCTCTATTCTCATGTCTCCAAAGCTGCCTGCCCAGGCTTCCCCATTCATGTGCTCACATGTACATGTGTCTATGCAACGCTCCCAGACGGCTCAGGTTCTGCTCGGTGGGTGCTGGGAGAGCTGTGCACAGCATGATACGGACACTCAGTCCAGAAGTATTTTTCATCCTAGGACACACTTGAATGTTTCTAGTTCAAGCTCCTCTCCCTCAATGTCCCTCTTCCGTCTTGGCTGACTGCTGTTCCCTCACCCTAAAGGCTTCTAAGAAACTCATTCTAAGCCAGGTGCGCGTGACTCGTGTCTGCAATCCTAGCCACTCAGGAGGCTGAGATCTCAGGATCATAGTTCTGAGCCAGCTCAAGCAGGAACGTTCGTGAGACTCATCTCAATTTAACCACCAAAAGCCTGGAAATGAAGATGGACTCAAGTTGGTAAAGTGCCGCCCTTGAGCAAAAAAGCTAAGAGACAGCACCCAGGCCCTGAGATCGGTCCCCAGGCGCCAGCCAGCGCACACCGAACCACCTGCTTGCTGTGTCCCTCGGCACTCTGGGAAGGGCCAGGGAGAGTGCTTGAGGACCTTCTGCATGTGCTTTACAGGAGGCTTTTTTGTGTGCTGTTGCCTCAAGTGTGGCTCCACGATGGGGGTGATTAGGCCCCCTTGACAGAAGGCGGCTCTTCCCCAGCGACAGTGGGGAAGGAGCTGCGGTTTGTGGCAGCCTTGCTCGTCCAGGCAGTTAGGTTGTCTGGTGTTTATCTTAGGATGCCTCTAAAGCTCTCAGAGCCAGCCGAGACATGACCTCACCGTCTCAAATCATCCCTGGGAGGCAGAAAGGAGTCTAGGACCAACGCTGCCCCCACTTCACAGATGGGAAAACTGAGGGATAAAAACACACTCACATACAGCAAAGACTCTGACAAGCTGCCAATCAGACCGACTTCAGTGGTTTGGAGGAAAGTGTTTCCATGGGGGGTTGGGGTCAGCGGCATTGTAGATCACTGGTATGCCCCAAAGCCTCTCCCAGGTCTTGTCTCCAGGGCCCTTGCTCAATACCAGCATGTGAAATGAGCCCAGGGGGGCAGTCCAATGGGCCTAGGATTACTGAAAGCAAAGTCCAGTTCCACTACAGCATCTTTCATAAGGGGAGGTCTCCATGTGGTAGCAACAAGTTACTGTGGCCAAGAGGGCTCAGGCTGGAGGGTTGGCAACTGTACCCAGTGTTGGACAATTCAGTCAGCTCCTCCCCTCATGTCTTGGCTCTCCAACAGCTCTGTAAAAGGAGGGCTGTTGTGACCCTCCATTACAGATGAAGAACTGGGGTCACAACTTACCCAGGGGCACAGAATAAGCCAGTCAGCAGTTGGCTGGATGTCTAGCTTGAGGTCTAAAGCCTTGTCAGTACCACCAAGCCACTGTCCCCCTGACGGCAGGCACAGAGCCAGCAGGAGGGAGAGGAAAGGGATAGCTTGGGTAGGGCGAGGAGTCCAGACTTGGCCTGCTTCAAAGATTCCTCCCAGCTGGCTCTGCCTAGCTTTCCTCAGAGGAGGCTAGAGGAAGCTTTGAGGAGGAAAGGTCAGGCTGGCCAGACAAACCCACACCCTGTTTCCCATACTCCAGCCCCTACGTGCTGGGCAGCAGGACACTGCTTCTGCCCTCCAAGGCTCTAGTCTGCAGCAGAGAGCCCTTGAGACCTTATGGGAAATGTAGTGAGCAGGAGGACTCTGATGCCAGGTAGGCCACTGATTCCCAGGCCCTCTCTCAGCTCCAAATCCCTCCTCCCAGCCCTTGCCCTGCCCCACCTTCCCATCAGCCTGGACCTCCCTCCTCTCACATAGCTCCTCAGACCAGTCATTTAGCACTTAGCCTTGAGTTGACTTTTTAGGTCTATGTCCAGCTCTCCAAACAGATCAGAATCTCCAAAATAGAAGTCTATGGGAAAGAAGGTTCTAGTAACTCACGCCTGTAATTCCCGCTCTTCTGGAGGTTGAGATCTGAGGATCTAGGCTTGAAGCCAGCTGTGGCAGAAAGAGTTCCAGTTAACCAGCAAAAAGTCAGAAGTGGAGGTGCTCAAGTGGTAGAGCACCATCCTTGAGCGGAAAAGAGCCGAACAGGAGTGCCAGGCGCTGAGCTCAAACCCGACTGGCCGCACAAAGACGTCCCGCGCTCTGGCTACGTGGTGACATTCGGGACAGTTTAATGCAGCAAGAAACTGACTTGGGAAGTGATCATCTCCGGTAATTCCCGACTTTATGGCACATGGTTGGTAAACAGTGTCCAAGGGACCGGCCTAGGCCGGTGTGACGTCACCGGGCAGTGACGCCACCGACGCTCTGCACCCCGCCATCTAAATGACGTCACCGTCAGAGCCTGTGCGGGCAAGTGCGCCCTTGGGGGAATTAGTAAGAAAGCTGGCGGCCCGAGGCGTCCAGAGAGCTGGAGAACGGAAAAGACAGCAAAACTCCTGGCAGGTCCCGGTGGCCGGTGCGCGGCGCCCCGCCTCTTACCGGGCTGGCTCCACCCCCCGGTGATTGACGCGCAGGCCTGGATGACGCGCAGCCTATCAGCAGCCGGGGCTCGCCGGGCACTTCCGCGTTAGCGCCGGCCGGAGGCCGCAGGGGCGGGGCGAGGGCGTGGCCTACGCCGTCCCGCATCCCCGCAGGGTCCGCAGGGTCTCCGCTCGCCGCCTCCAGGGGCGTCTGATGGCCTCAGAAAGCCCAGCGGGGGCTCTGGCGGCCGTGCTGGGGGGCCAGGGGCTACTCGTGCACAGGTATGACTCAGAGCCCGCCGGCCACCCGCCGGTGCCGGTGAGGCTGCGGAAGAACGTCTGCTACGTGGTGGTGGCCGTGTTCCTCAACGAGCAGGTG
>NW_012267405.1:2785230-2800183 GCF_000151885.1 Dipodomys ordii
GGCTTTTTTTCTTTTTTCTTATGTGGTGCTGAGGAATCGAACCCAGGGCCTCAGGCATGCAAGGCAAGCGCTCTACCACTGAGCCACCTTCCCAGTCCCACACCTTATTTCTTATGGTGCTTGGGATAGAGCCCAGGTCGTTGCCCATGCTGAACAAGTGCCTTACTGCAAAGTGCTCTCTCCTCTACATCTATGGACAAAGTTAGGTAGCAGGCCCACTGTTCTCTGCTAAAAGTTATGCAGCACACAAACACAAGAAGACTTGCACGCAGACATTACCACTTAGCCTTGCCCTTCAGGGTGGCTCTGTGACAGCTGGGCTAAGTCCTAGGTGAGCCAGGAATCTGGTTCCCAGGTTGGGGAGAAGAGTATTGGGTTTGTACTGCCAGAGCCCACTCCTCTTTCTAGGTCTGGACATTGAGTTTCTTGGGGTAGAAGATGAGTCAAAAGCAGCAGAGACAGAGTATCAGAGAAATCTCAGGCAGGGCTCAAGCAGAGCCACGGTGTCCACACAATCACACATTTATTGCTGTGCTGTCTGGGGACACCATACAAATGCCAAAGTGCTTTGATTACAGAGGCGAGGGTCTATGATGCCCAGATACCCCTGAATATTTTAAGAACGTTAAGAGTCCAGATTCAGTTTATCCTCGAGATCGGCTCCCATCACCTACCAGCACCCGGATGCGTGCACGCGCGCACACGTGTGTGCTTCACAGCAGCATGAAGTCCTCCCCCGCTGGGAGGAATGTGGGAGAGGTAGAGGTCATTGAGTTTCCTCCTCTTTCATGTCACCTCTTGGCAACCTGTGCCCAGCTTGTAGAAGCGGCATGGGCAGGAAAAGGAAGCGAAAAGGGCTCTGGCCTGCTCCTCCTTGCCCAGGAGCCCAGCCAGCAACTGCAGTCCCGCTGTGAGGTAATGCCTGGCGCCGCCCAAGTGTTCTTGCAGGTCGAGACAGATTCGGGCGGGGTGGGGTGGCAGCCCCAGCCGCGGAGGGCACACAGGGAGAACAACACCAGAACAAGCCTCCCGTGTCATGGCTCCTCCCCACCAGACCTCAGGGGTCTAGAGTTAGGGGGTGTCCTGCCTCATCTGCACCCCAAGAGCTAATGCCCTCCTAGGAGGGCTCTCCATAGGAAATCCTGGGGTCTACGCAGGATCTGGAGGGGAAAGTCCACCTCTTCTGGTCTCTGACCTCTCTGCCCAGGTGCTGCAGACCTGCTGAGACGGGTTCAGAAGGCGCCAGAGAGGAACCAGCTGGAGCTGGAGCCTGGCATCCAGCTCCCAGGCCCTCGCCCGCCCTGGCTGCAGCTGCGCCAAGGTTCTCATTAGCAGCTGCCCCCGCCTGGGCGCGGAACACGCTTTGGGCATTTGCCATGAGGCGGTTGGGAATCTTGCAAGTCTCCAGGAAGACAGAGTAGGAAAGGGGGGCTTTGTCTGCAGCCTCTCCATGCTGCCACTTAAACCAAGAAGACGGGAGAGGAACTTGTCAAACTTCAGCAGCTTCCCGGGTACCTAGTGTGACACAGACAACTCTGTGGCCCCTCTCTCTCTCTGGCCGGGGTTCTGGCCAGCCTTGGAGCCAACATCTCATTCCCTGTTGCCCCTGCACTGGTATAGGTCAGGGCCCCGCCCACACACAGTCAATACAGGGGGATGGTCATACAACACGCGAGGGTCAGGGTCTGGGGCTCATTAGCCATCACCTGGCTGTTCCAAGACTTCAAGGGCACCTTGCCTCCTGGAAAGCCAGCTCTTTTGTCTGTTGACATGTCCCTGAAGCCCAGGCCTGGGTGGGAGTAGGCCAAGGTGGTCTGGAGTCAGGCGCCAAAGCCCCCCAATCCAGAGGACAGCAGGGCCAGGCAGGAGGCCGCTCTGGGGCAGAGGTGCAGACAAGAGTCTCCCCGCCCGTGCTGCTCCGGGCTCAGACTTGCCCTTCCGGGGGTGGGGAGAGGTTCAGGTGAGGACCATGTGGGGGAAACTTGACAAACGCGATGGCAGCCAGCTCCTTGCAGAATTCCTCCAGCACAACCACGCCCTGGAGGAGGGTCTGGTGGTCCAGCCTGAGGGGGGGACACAGAGAAGCGTGGCTGGGCATCTGTGGGCCCATGGCCACAGGGCTTGACTCAAGTGGCCAGACACCTTCCCGTTCCCCTCAATTACTTACTGTTCCCCAGGCACCTGGCCCATGAGCTGCTTTCGTACCAGGAGCAGTTTGCCAGGGAACTGGGGCACCCTGTGAATTCTCTGCATCAAGTCCCCAATCACCTACAGCAGGAATCAGAGAGGACTGAGATGAAGACCAGCTCGGGACTTCCCTGGCTCTGCCATGCCTTGGGAGATGGGGGCGGGAGACCTGTGCTTTCCCTGGCACTGGCAAGTGTCCCCCCCCCCAGCCTTGACCCCTCCCCTCCTTGGCCCGCCAGATCCTCACCCTGACCAGCACAGAGAACAAGCTCCTGCAGCCAGGGGCCAGGTTGATGTAGGGATCCAGGAGGTACTCGTGGATATGGGGGTGGGGGAAGAGGGCGAGCCGGGACAGGACGGAGGTCACTTGCAGGTTCAGGCTGTATGGCTGTAGGGAACAAGATGGACCATGGTGAGGGGTGGTTGGCAGGGGGTGGTGAGCATTTCTGCACTCCCCAGCCAGGCGCCTGGCTGGTGTGAATGTGTGCGGGGGTGGGAGATTCACGTGATGTGTGTATGTGTCATGGATTCCCTGGGGCTGAGGGCCAGAGCGTGTTAGGGCGTGTGGAGCAGAGGCGAGATGGGGCTTCCTGCCCGGGGAAAGGTGAAGGGTGGGGGCTAGGGGAGAAGGCTGGGGTGCTGGGGAGCCTATGAGGGGTGACTCTGGGGAGGCCCAACCTGGAATCTTCCTGGGGCCCAGTCCTGCAGACTACCTGATCCAAAATCCGGGACATGCGGTCAAACAGCACTTGGAGGAAGTGACCCTCAAAGAAAGGCCGTTCTGGCTCATGGGGGTCCAAGGGTGCAGGGCCCAGGGGCCAGCCCCAAGGGGCAACGCGGGAGCTACATTCCTGGAACTGAAGCAGAGTTGGGGGAAGGCAGGATGACTCTCCGGGACATGGGTTCAGGGCCACGTAGGCAGACTGAAGGGTTTTCACTCCCAGAGCTTGCAAGAACAAGGAGAGGAACACAGGAGTCGCCACTTACCAGTCCATAGGCATCATGGACGTATGTGTCATACCCAGTCTCCTCTAGGAAGGCTGAGGTCTTGGCTTCCTCGGGGACCAGGCAGAGGAAGCTGAGAGACAGGAGCCTCAGTGTAGTTGCTTCCTAGGCTCTACCCACTCCCCCCAATCCCTGGACCCCAAAGACGGCACACACGTGCCTGACCTCCTCACCTGTTGACAATCTCTGTAACGGCTGTTTTACCATCAGAGCTGGTGGTGGGAGCTGGGCGAGGCTTTGCGGAGGGCTGAAGGCCAGAATCGAGGAAGCCATCTGTGAAGTAGGGGTCTTCCTCCAGGTCCCTGTAGTCCAGGGACCAGCATGCATGAATGAATGGACGGATGTGCACAGGTGTGGGCCCAGGGCAGCCCCAGACTCCTCTCTCAGTTATACTTACAAGGTGTCCTCATAGCTCTCAGGCTCGGGTGAGCTCCGAGCCACATACAGGCGGCCCTCGAGGTTGCACAGGACCAAACCACGGACAATCTGCTCATGGGGCTTCTGGAGTAGCTCTTCAAAGAGCCGCAGCGTAGCGACGCTGATCTGGGGCGAGAGGGGTCAGCAGGATCTGGGCTAGCAGTTCCCCTCCCAGCTCCCGGGTGCCTAGGAACTACGGATCCTGTGAGTCTAAGAGTCAGCTCTCTTGGCCAGGGACTTTCAAGGGGTGGGAAAGTGGGGGGAAGGGGGCAGGTAGCAGGAAGTCTGGATAGTCCTACTGGCTTCTCTGTGATTCCATTTCCGCATTAAAAACAAAACAAAACTGGACTGCTTCCTCTAGGTCTCTGAACGCTGCAGTCTCTAAGACAAATAAGTGAGAAAGCAGTTTGCAAAATACACAGGGCCACAAAGCGCATGTGATCATAGAGCATTACTATGACCAGAACAGTCTGGCCACTTGCTTTGAGAGGCCCAAGGTCTCAGAGGTGGAAACACCTGGGCAAGCTAGCAAAAGTGTGAAGAAGTGCTCAGGAGATGTCTGGGGGAGGTCGGCAAGCAGAGGTGAGGGTCCTCCTGCCTCACCTCATCAGAGAGATGGTCACAGTGTGCAATGAGGTGGGCACACAGGGTACGAGGGCTATCTTCCGTATCTGCAGGCTGACAGTCGGTGCCTAGGAGGAAGACCACCGCCTCCTGAAGCAGCCCAGGGGAGCAGAGCTGGCGCAGCATGGCCGTGAGCAGGGCAGTGGAGGTCAGGATGCTCTGCTCAGATCTGTGGAGAGAGAAGGCACCTTAGCCAGGCTGGCAATGTGCCAAGCCAAGGAGAGAGTGAAGAGGAACACAGAGCAAACCGATGGAGGGGTGTGGAACCCTTCACGGCTGTCCTTTCATCTTTGGCTACCAAGTCTCTGGCTGCCTCCCACTCCTACTGAGAACATCATTTAGCCCAAGTGGCTCAGAGCCACATCGTGCACATGGGGGAAAGGCCTGGCTAACACCGGCCACTGGAGCCCACAGATGTAACTCTGATCAAGCTGCTCCCCAGTCTTTGGGCTGGAAAGGGACTTGAGGTAGTGGTAGAGTAGGTGAGCCTGGTGCAGACCAGGGTTATGGACAGGGAACTAGATAGACACTTACACGTGCAGGAGCTGGGGCTGCAGAATCCCCACAAACAGCTTCTCAACCACGGCTTTGGCTAAAGCAGCTGCAACCACCTGGGAGCAAGAGCCAGACTGCAGTGAGTTTACACCTCTCACAGTCAACCTAAAGACCCACTACGTTCTCACACAGCACCAAACACGCCAGAGGGGCTTGGTGAGTCCTGGTAACTCCCAGGTTACCATACATCTGCTGCAGTAGTCTGTCCTCAAGACAAGACAGCAAGGCAGAGCCCCAGGAGAGGCCTGGCCCAAGCCCGCCCTTGCTTACCGACTGTGCCTCTGTGATAAGGTGGTCGCAGTAATCAAACCAGCCCAAGACGGCAGCCAGAGCCTCCCTGCCAGGGAAGGATGCCTCATCCGACGGTGCACTGGGCAGCCTGCAGGAGAAGAAGCAGGCTGTCAGAAGCTTCAAGGCCCTCCTCAAGGATATCTTACTTCTGGAAACTTTGGTGGCAGGGGTCAGTTAGTTGGGCTTTGTAGTCAGAAACAAAAATAATGCTTTCAGGGGGCAAAGGGGGCCCTTGGGGACTGGCTGGAACTCAGGAAGAAGGTGGCTAATAGGAGCCCCCATCCCAGACAGCAACCAGCCCTGGATGTGGCCCAGCCTTCTCAGGCCAATGACCCACCTCCAGCTGATGCCTTCTAAAGTGGCGATGTCTGCGGGGTCCAGGAAGGCAGGCAGGGACCGGTACAGCTGGCACAGGTGCTCCGCGATTGCGATGCAACAGGGGGTGCTCTGGGCCAGGTAGGCGGCAGCGGCTGGGGAAGCCACGCTCAGGAGAAGCAGCAGGTTCTCCTGGGCCTTCAGGGCCACGCGACTCTTCTAAGGGATGGGAAGACAACTTGAGGGACTGGCATCGAGCCCCCCCATATCACCTCCCTCCAGTTTCCCCCGCCCTTGCCATGCCGCCCTTGCCCTCTCTGCAGCACACCTTGCTCTTACACAGCCCGAGGAGGGAGGTGATTAGGTTGCTGTCCCCAGCGCCACCATCTGGCCCTTCCATCTCAGCAGGCAGGTGGCTGTTCAAGGACTGGGCTCCATGGGGCACCCCATCCATTTGGGGACGTCCGTCAGGAAAACTGCTGTGGGAATAGTCCTTGTCCCTTCGGCTGCTTGGGTCTGGAGGCCCAGCTTTCTTCTTGCTTATGATCTTCTTACCCTAAAAAGAAGGTAAAAGGAGGCCAGGTTGCAGCAAACATCATTCCATTTCTTGGGGTCTTTCCTTAAAAGTGTAGGGTGACATTAAGATAGCTAGGTGTTGGTGGCTCACATCTGTAACCCTAGCTATTCGGGAGGCTGAGATCTAAGGTTTGTGGCTCAAGGCCACAGACAGTGCAGGAAAGTCTGTGGGACTCTTATCTCCAGAAGTGGAGTTGTGGCTCAAATAGTAAAGAGCCAGCCTTGAGTAAAAAAAGCCAACCAAGAGTGTGAGGCCCAGCCAGGCCCCAGTGGCTCACGCCTGTAATCCTAGCTACTCAGGAGGCTGAGATCTGAGGATCTTGGTTCAAAACCAGCCTGGGCAGGAAAGTCTGTGAGACTCCTATCTCCAATTAACCACCAGAAAACCAGAAGTGGCGCTGTAATGCAAGTGGTAGAGCGCTTGCCTTGAGCTGAAGAGCTGAGAGACAGCGCCCAGGCCCAAAGTTCAAGCCCCACGACTAACAAAAAAAAAAAAGAGTGTGAGGCCCTGAGTTCAAGCCCCAGTACCAGTACATAAACTAAAAGGGATGGTAACATTGTTATGTGTGTTTAAGACAACTAAAAAGACAAATGCAAGGTGAACAACAGACAGGGCCTGGGCCTGGAGTGCCTCCTGGAAACCCATCTTCCTCTGCCGCAGGGACTCAGGAGCTCCCCCTGGGTGTGGGTCCTCCCGCTCCCGGGCTCTGCAGATGCGCTTACTTCTAGGATGTAAGTGAGCAGCTCTGGGTCTTGCTGGATCTTGGAGCAGAGGACACTGGTGAACTGGACCTCCTCCTTTTCTGTGAGGGACCCGGGGACTGTCCCACCAAGCCGGAGAAGTTTCTGTTAGGGAAGCAGGACAGAAACAGGGGAGCAGGATGGAGGGAAGGGGGATCCTATGCCCAGACACCCCTTGGGCTCCTGAGCCTCACCTGCACAGGCCTGTGGACGCTGAGGTAATGCAGCAGGGGGTGCTGCACCTGGGCCAGGACCTTGCTGAAGAACTGGAACACCTGCTGCCGCATGCCTGGGGGGTACTGGGTCGGGAAGGGAGCACCCGTCAGAGGCCAGGTCACTATCATCTCCCAGAACTCTTCCTCAGAGAGCTACAGGGCTCAGAACTTCCTCAGTCACAGCTCAGAGGCCTCCTCTGCTTGCCACCATGTTTGAAATGGGCCTTCCTTGGGTTCCGGTCCCCACTCCTGATGATAACTGGCTCTCCTTATCTGCAGATTCTGCTTCCGTGTACTCAACCAACCTCAGATAAAAGTATTTGAACCAAGCTGGGCACATGGTGAGTCACATCTGTAATCCTAGCTACTCAGAAGGCTAAGATCTGAGGATCAAGGTTCAAAACCAGGCCAGACAGGAAAGTCTGTGAGACTCTTATCTCCAATAAACTACCAAAACTACCAAAAAAGAAGTGGAGCTGTAGCTCAAGTTGTAGAGTACGAGCCTTGAGCAACAAGAATTTCAGAGACAGTACCTAGGCCCTAAGTTCAAGCCCTAGGACCAGAAGAAAAGGAAAGTATTTTTGAACCAAAAATGTCAAATCTGCACTGAATATGTACAGACTTTTCTTATTGTTATTTCCTAAGTAATGCAGTGTGACAACTATTTTCATAGCAATTACACAGTACTAGGCATTGTAAGTCATCTAGACATTATTTAAAGGTATAGGAGGAGGAAGGGCTGGGAGGTAGCTTGGTGATAAGAGTATTTGCCTCACATATGCAAAGCCCTGGGTTCCATCCTCAGCACCACACATACACACACAATGCTGAGGGCATCCCTCAGTATCCATGGGGCTGGGTTCCAGGACTCTATTGATTTTGCTATCTGAGAAATGGGGTAATGGGGTGCTGGGACCAATCCCCCATGAATAACAAGGGGATTATCCTGTCTACAATGATCCTGCCCCTTAATGTCTAGATCTAGAACACAGCCCAGCATGCTACACATGTTCTAGGTGTTCAATCCATCTCTGCTAAGAGAGGAGAGCCACAGTACCCACCCCCCCCCCCCGCCTGGCTTCGCACCCTCAAGTCAGAACACTGGATGGTAGAAAACTTGGCCTAGGAGGCTGGCTGGGGTCTTCAGGGTGTGCGTACCTCAGCTTTGCCCAGGGTGCACAGGGTCTCTAGGATCTTGTGCTGCAGCAGGTATTCCAAACAGGGCCCCGCCTCGCCTGCGGCCGCCTGCTGCTTCTCTTCATACACCAGGATGTCCAGCATCTGCTTCAACCGCCAGGGAATATCTGTTTTCTTGGCTGGGGTGTTCTCATCTAGATGAGATTCACGATACAAGAATGGGTAGTGAAAGAGTTAAAAACATTACCTTTTTAGCTGGGCACCAGTGGCTCACAGCTGTAATCCTAGCTACTCAGGAGGCTGAGATCTGAGGATCACAGTTCAAAGCCAGTCTGGGCAGGAAAGCCCCTAAGACTCCAGTAAACCACTAGAAAACCAGAAGTGGCGCTGTGGCTCAAGCCTTGAGCTGAAGAGCTAAGGGACAATGCCCAAGCCCAGGGTTCAAGCCCATGTCCGACAAAAACAAAACAAAACAAAAAAACCCCACCTTTTTGTTGGGTGCCAGTGGCTCAGACCTGTAATTCTAGCTACTCAGGAGGCTGAGATCTGCAGATCACGGTTCAAAGCCAGCCCAGGCACAAAAGTTCCTGTGAGACTCTTGTCTCCAATTAACCACTCAAAAACCTGAAGTAGTGCTGTGGCTCAAGTGACAGAGCACCAGCCTTGATCACAAAAACTCAGGGATGGCACCCAGGCCCGATATGGACAAAAACAAACAAACCAAAAAACCCACCCACAACAAGCAAACAGCACCTTCTTCCTGCCAAGTACAGAAGGGAGAAATCATGCCTGGCAGTTGCGGGGAGGGGCTGAGGGCCCCCAAGAAGTGAAAATTTACAATTGATACTAATGCATTTGAAAATACAGAAGTCCCTGTGGACAAGGCTCAGGACATGGCCCTCTGCTTGTCCCAGGACTGTATCAGAAGGCACCAGCATCATTTTCTTCCACACTGTGGGCAGGGATACATGGTGAGCACAAGGAATGGAAAGTCTTGAGAGCTGCCTGTCAGACGTAGGCCCAGGCTGGCAACTACGGGCAAAAGGGTCTGTCAATAGGAATTAGCGGCTGTATTCTAGCCCCTTCCTGAGTGACACTTCTAGGGCCTGTGTATACCTCTTTCTATTCATAGAAGGCAGGGCAGTGTTATTCACAAAGCAGAGGGCAGGCTGCACACCAGCCATTCCTATTCCAGCACTATGAGGAGGAGGAGGAGCTGCCGGTGGGGTGTAAGGAAGCAGTCTCACAGGGTGTAGTGCTAGAAAAAGCTCCACCAAGCTTGGGCCTGGCCTTGGAGCACCCCCTAGCTTTTCTTTAAGGCATAGGCTCTTGAGCAAGGCCGCTTGCCTCATCCTCTCCCAATGCCTCTAGTCTAGCAACCATTCTGGAAGCTGAAGGGCCAAAGCCCCACCTTAGTCAGAGCCTTAGTGCTGGCCCTTGTCCTACTCTCGTGTGGACTGGAGCTCTTCGGTAACAGATCTTTAGCCTAAAGGGGTGGCTCCCAACTGTGGAGCAATTTTATGCACTAGGGAACATTTAGCAAAGTCTGGAGACATTGGCTGTCACTGGGGGAGGTGATACTAGTATCTCGTAGGTGGAGGCCACATTTGCTGTCCCTCAATGAGGATGCACGGGATATTCCTCCCTTAGCGAGTGACGTTGTTCAAATGTCTACTGTGCCAAGCCTGAGAAATTTCAAGTGACAGACCCCTTGAAGGGGTCTTTATCATGTCCAAAGACAACCACTTTGTCGGGGGGCTAACACTTTCAAAAGGAGGCCTTTAAGAAAGGGATAGGCTGGAATCAAACCCATACTCAACTGGTAGAGACAGAAAGCTAGGGATGCAGAATTTCCATTCCTAGCAACCAGTTTATATCCACCAATAAGGGTGAATTGACTACAGAGTATCCAATGAGAGCCTGTTCCTTAGTAAGTGGTTATAGTGGGCCAGACAGATGACTCAAGGCTTTGGCACTCAGAGATGTCAGCCTAGAAAGAAGGAACCAGACATGCTCTATACCTTGGTTTTCATTCTCCTATGACCTCAGATTTCTTTAAGGCAAATGTCCTTCAGCTGGCTTAGGGAAGGGGGAAATTTGTTCCTCTTGGGGCCTGAAGGCCTGGGGACGGGGAGAGAAGCTGAGGGCAAACGGAGCCACTTCTGCCTTACAGCAAGATCCTCAAACTCCTTGTCTCCCCACATCCTTCCTCTCCCGGAAAGGTCAGGGTGGGGCCAACAACTAATCCAGGAGGACTAAAGTGACAGAGTTCTCCACCTTCCTTCCATCCATCCATCTGTCCCCCTATCTTCATTGGTCAGCCCCAACCCTAGGCAGCGGATACCTGGTGACCCTCTGCCCAGACTTTCCTCCCAGCTCCCTTCTGGGGTTCTGGTCTCTCTCCTGGAGTTCAGGACTGGGCGGAGCAGGCCCTACCTGTGCTCTCGATGTAATAGTGTGTGATACCCTTCCAGTGTTCCACGAAGGCCTGAAGCAGGTCGATGCTGGGTTCCCTCTGCAGAGAGAGCAGAGACACCGCCTCAGTGAGGCCTCGAGCGAGTCCCGCTGCTGCCACCAGCAGCCTGGGTGCTCTCTTGAGCTTGCTCTGTGTCACGTCAGGTGGGCACTAGGCCTCGGAGGATGAGCTCCACTCCTAGTTTTTCACAGGGAATAGTAACAAGTCATCACTCCAGGACACAAAAGCCCAGTCCTCACATCTGGGCACCGTCCTGAGCTCTAGCTGAAGGCCAGTGCTCTACCACTTGAGCCACAGCACCACTTCCGGTTTTGGGGTGGTTTATTGGAGATAAGAGTCTCAGGGACTTTCCTGCCTGAGCTGGCTTTGAACCTCGATCCTCAGATCTCAGATTCCTGAGTAGCTAGGATGACAGGCCACCAGAGGCTAGCCTAGCCCTCACATCTTACCCAAAGTCTCTTGGCACACTCCCCAGCCACCCCTCCTTATTCCTTAGCTCCTGACCCAGAGGAGCTAAGCACAACTGGAGGGGAAACAGACACCACACATTCCCATGTGACCCCATCAGGCTGCAGCTGCAGGAGACAGGAATGCGCAGGACACTCCCCGCAGGAAAACTGCTGAAATGATAGAGATGGAAAATATGGCAAAGATACAGCTTTCTGGTTTCTCTCAATTTCAGTTGCTCTACAAAAATCAGTCACCAAGGCCACGGCAGGCTCTCTTCAGCCAAGAAGTAACACTAGCAAACTATCAAAGAAATGCCTTACTTATAACGTGCTTTATTCTTGTGTCGCAGGCTTCTAGCTTTACCTCTAACACCTTTCCTTAGCTGGCAATGCCCTACCCCCCAGCCCCCTACTTTCTCTTCTGTTGCCCTGGGGAGTTCTAATGCTGGACATCCCTCCCCCCAAAATTTTCCACAAATACTCCATCTCCACACTCTGGCTGGAAGTGGCCTTGAACTGATAACCACCATTTTCCCTGAAAACTTTCCCAAACAAGGTCAATCTCTTTCCTGACAAAGTAAATGTTTGCAGGAGAAAAAGAATACACCATACACGATTCCTATCCCAGAGGTATTCATTTCCACCTGTAGGTCTTTTCTCAGGACACTTATGGGGAGCCCATGGACCTCTACTTTTGTCTAGTTCCTGAGAACTCCTAGTGGGCTCCAGCCAAGGACCAGCTGCTCCATGGAACCCTCCCAGCCTACACGTTTCTCTCTCCAGCAATGTGCTTTCTAGTGCAACACAGCTAGCCGTCTGTTCAAATTATGCATTCCAGAAATACCTTGTGAGCACCTACTAGGTGCAGGATGCCTTGCTAGATACTGCAAGCAAATCTAAGGAAGAGTAAGCCTCAGTCCTCAGAAAATGTGCCAGGCCAATAATGTGAAATGACACTGAATCACTTACAAAGCAGTGTGCATTCCCAGGAGAGGCAGAAGGGATCTCTCAGAAAAAAGAGAGATCATTTCTAACAGACTACAACCAAGAAAGCTTTACTGAGGTCCCACCTGAACTCAAAGCTGAACTGGGTCACATTTCAACAGTGTAGGAGGTCATTCATTCCCTGGAGAAGAACCTGGGCAAAGGGCATCTGAGGAAAAGCCAGCAATGCCCTTGTAGGTCTCCAAGGCCAAGCCACAAAGCCCAGATATTTTCTACAAGAAGCAGGTCAATGCCACCGTCTGAGCAGTGTTGGGGAAAGATCCATCTGGTAATATCATGACAACGAGGAGATAAAGGGAGGGAGAATGTTTAGAAGGCCATGGTAACAGGGAGCATGGGGCAGCACTGCATCAGAGAGAGGGAGGGAGGCATTCCCACATTGGTTGCTGGCAATCTTGACTTCTTTCAAAGATAGTTGTAGGTGCAGTGACCCCTTCTTCAATGGCTGCATCCATGGTTCTTCCCGATAGTCCTGCCTTGTGACATTCGGTACGGCCTTCTCACTGCTTGGCTTCTCCAGGAGGAAGACCTCCTTGAGGATCACAGTTCTGCTTCCTACCTGTTGCTAAATAGGACTGTGCACAGATATTTGCCAAGTATCTCAGCAAACTGTGGATACACTGTGCCCATATTGCCTTATCTGAGGAAGACTGAGGGCCCTTCACTAGCACCAGTGCTCTGTTTCTGGGATGAAGGTCTCATGTAGTCTCAGATTTCAGTTACAGCATCCAAAGACCTTCAGCTGGGCTTCCATCAAAAGGAATGTTCAAATAAGGCTGGGAGGCCCAAGAGAAAGGTCAGCCAGTGCCTCCCAGAGAGGGCCGAAATCTCTACCTGAATCTACAACCAGCTACTTTAACGCCAGACCAAAGAAACGGTACCAAATGATTTCTTTTTAAAGACAATTATTAGTTTTTAAATAGCCATAAAAGCAAAATGGTACTCACTAGACACTCCATTGAAAATGAACTATAGAACTTGCAGGTGGGGACAATATAGAAAACTGGGAGTGAAGGAAGGAGTGACACTGTCCAAAAAGAAATGTACTGCTTCACCCGACTTATGACACTGTAACCCCTCTGTACATCACTCTTATAATAACGAGAGAGAGAGAGAGAGAGAGAGAGAGAGCGCCAGGCGCTGCTGGTGGCTTACACCTGTAATTCTAGCTACTCAGGAGGCTGAGACCTGATGATGGAGGTTTGAAGCCAGCCCCAGCATGAAAGTCCATGAGACTCATCACCAATTACCCACCAAAAACTAGAAGTGAAATGTGGCTCAAGGTGGTAAAGCACTAGCCTTGAAAAAAAAAAAATCAGGGACAGTGCCCAAGCCCTGAGTTCAAGCCCCATAACCAACAACAGGATAAAAAAAGAAATAGCCATAAAGATTTCTACTCTGTCTGGACAGAGAAGGCAAGCTGCAGCTGCAGCTTCTTCCCTCTCGCTCTTTCTTTCTGTGTGTGTGTATGCGTGCACACACACGTGCACTAGTGTTGGGATTTAAACTGAGGACTGTTTAGACTTTTTCTCTCAAGAATGGTGCTCTACCATGTGAGCCACACCTCTACTTCTGGCTTTTTGCTTATTAGTTGGAGATAAGGATTTGTCTGCCCAAGCTGGCTTTGAACCTAGATCCTCAAATCTCAATTCTTCTTAGTAGCTAGAATTATAGGTATGAGCCCCCTGCACCAAGTAAAAGGATCCCTCTTCTTGAGTCACATGCAACTGGTGCAAGTGGGGAAAGATCTGGAGAAAGATCTAGACCCCAGACAAGGGAGGGGAGCTGAAAAGGGGGATTCCAGTCCGGAAGAAGTCACACACAGCCAGTCAAACTTCTAGAACATCTTCTATACTCTGTCTTGGAGAGTGGAAAACCTTGGCTTAAAAGCATCTGCACACCCAACATCTCCTCAGGCCATGGATGCCTGAGCTTCCTGCATTGGAAGCATAAGAAATTAGTCCCCAGGCTTAGGGCATCACACGGGTCCTGTCCATCTCTCTACCCTCCAAGTAAGGGAAGTGGTCCCCAGAGGTATGAATACATTAGATGATCAAAACACATTCTACATGTTTTGATGGGGGTAAGGAGGAAGGAAGGAAAGTTGATTTGAGAATCTCACCTCCATGGGATGCCTAAGCCTCTCCACTCCTTTCCCAGCTCAGGGCTGGTCAAGCGGAGTATTTCTCTTTCTTCACAAGTTTGCCTAAGGCAGAGGCTGATATCATTAAGAGCCTTGACTTGGGTGTGTGTGGGGAGGGGGGGGGAGAGGTGTTGAAGAGGAAAGGAGTGAAACCAAAGTCCCTTCTCCAGAGACAACTGATAAGCTAAACTCATCTATTGGAGGGTGGATTTAAAACTCAGACAAAATAATTAACCTTACTGCCGGCTTCTTCCAGAGGCTGCTTTAAAGAGAGGGGTCTGTTCCCAGTCTAGACTGCACTGTGATCATGCCGAATGGGGCGAACCACAGTGGGCTGCTGGGCCTGCCCGCATGGCCTCCCCCACCCCTACCACGGCCAAAACACACGCTGACCACGTGAAAGTCAATCGTGTCCCGCACACCGGGCCGTGGGGCGGGCTGGCCTCTCCCGAACTCAAGGTCAGTTTGGTTTGTGCGGAGGGAGATGCTTTCCGGACCCCGCGGGGCGGGGCCTGGTGGAGTCGCCCCGGAGCTCGGCGGAGAGGAGTGACGCGAGCGGGGCACCAGGGAGGAGGGCGGGCCGGAGCGCCCGCGGGGGCCCGCGGGGGCCCGGCTGCGACGGCTGCGGACGGGGATCGCTCTGGGGGAGAGAGTCAGGGAGCCCGCGGAGGCTCCGGGGCGCAGGAAACATAAACAGGAAGCGGTGTGGCAGCGGAAGCGGGAGCGAGGAAGTGGGGCGGTCCGAGGAGGATCCGGGGTGAGGCGCGCCCCCGGGGACCCGCGATCCCAGCGGGGCGCGCGGGGCGGGAGGAGCGCG
>NW_012267405.1:2800484-2820011 GCF_000151885.1 Dipodomys ordii
TGGGCGAGGGTCGCTGGGCGCACGCACCCCCAGGCCGCACGGACACTCGTCCCCGAGATGCCTGCGGGAGCCGCGGGGCGCGGGGTGCTGTGGGGAGCGGGCGGACACCCCGATCCGGTCTTCAGTGAGGACTTCGAATTTCTTTTGAATTAAAGGTGTGGATTCTTAAGTCTCTGCTCCCCCGGGCCACGGAGGGCTTGCAAGGGGCTCCTAACTGAGGCCCAGGGTCAAGGGCACCCCCTCCCCCGCCGCCTGCCGCACCTGCTGGGGAAAGAAAGGATGCCAGCAGTTCCCTCCCTGGTCATGGATCCTATTGTGTCTTGCTGAAATATAAAACACTAGAAGACTGAGCATATAAGCATATTTGTAAAATTAATTTCACTTGTTGCTTCGTTTTTCTAAGTGGCTACTAGAAAACAATCGGCAATGTATTCGGCTCCATTGTGTTTCGTTTGCACAGCCTGGTCTAGGGGTCCCTCGTACCTTTCTAGCCTATTTAACAACGACCACAAAACCCAAACAGAACTCTGGTCTCTGTGCAAGGAGCGGCTCGGAAGCCTTAGGAAAGGAGCCTGTGTGTGTGTGTGTAAGCACCGTAGAGAAAAAGCCTTTGAAAGGTAGGCAGGAGACCTGAGTTCCAATCCAGCCTCACACTCTTCAGGTCCTCAGGTCTACTTCCTGCTTTTCTCCCTTCCCAGTGTTTCTGGTAACTCCAGGAAATCATGAGTGTGCACTATGAGTTCATGACCTTTAACTTGACTTTTTAAATGTTAATAAGGGGCCTGGTCTAGAGAGTTGTGGTTAGGGTCCCAGGCCGGCCTAGGGGAAATGAGACACAATGCATTAGTGTTAATTGACTGGAACGGAGATGTGGCTCAAGTGGTTGAGAAAGTGCTGCCTAACAAGCACAAAACCCTATGTTCAAACCCCAGTACTGCCAAAAATAATAATAAAATAGCGCGCGCGCACACACACACGCCAAAGAACTGGGAGTGATGGTGCATGATTCTAGTCCCAGTGCTTTTGAGGCAAATGCAGGAAGATTATTAGTTCAAAGCCAGCCTATGCCATAGAGACCTTGCCTCAAAACAAACAAAAAAATCAACTGAAAAATAGTAGTGCTAGCTACTATTCAGGAAACATCCATCCAGATAATAGTTTGAAGCCAGCTGGAGCAGCAAAGTATCCAGTTAGCCAGTAAAATGCCAGATTGGAGGCATGGCTTAAGTGGTAGAGTGCCAGCCATGAGCAAGAAAACCCATAGTTCACACCCAGGTATCAGGGCAAAACCAAAACAAATTAATATTCACATTGTATGTGTTATGCCAAAAAAAAAAAGTGTTGGTGATTTCCTTTAAAAAAAAATACTGGGATTTGAATTCAGGCCTTAGCTACTTTCTACTCAGATGGTGCTAACCATTTGAACTATGTTCTCAACCTGTTAGTGTCTTTTCTGATGTATTGGATTTTGCTGCCACTGTTAGTTCATTTGGGGATGACCTTTGCAGAAAGCTTATTCTGTCACTCCAGGTAGAATGAAGGTCACTGACAGCTGGCTCTTTCAAATGCAAAGGTGCTAAGCCCACAGACAGGAGAGGACCCTAGCACTGCCTTGCTTTTTCCTTCCTTCCTTCCTTCCTTCCTTCCTTCCTTCCTTCCTTCCTTCCTTCCTTCCTTCCTTCCTTTTTTGTTTTGTGCCTGTACTGTGTGGCTTGAACTCAGGGTCTGGACACTCCTTTAGCTCTTCACTCAAGGCTGGCACTCTACCACTTGAGCCACAGCTCCACTTCTGGCTTTTTGATGGATTAGTTGGAGATAAAAGAATCTCACAGACTTTCCTACCTGGGCTGGCTTTACACTGGGATCCTCAGATCTCAGCTAGGATGGATTACAGACATGAGCTAGGAGTGCCTGGCTTGGAAGAACCTTTTTTATCCGTCCGACAGTTTCTTTGTTCCACACTGATTACATAATTAACTACAAAATTCAACCTAAAAAACAGTGATAGATTTATTTTTAGTTTTTGACAGTCTGGGGCTTGAACTCAGGGCCTGGACACTGACCCTGAGCTTCTTTTGCTCAAGGCTAGCACTCTATCACTTGAGCCACAGCACCACTTGTGACTTTATCTGTTTGTGTGGTACTGAGGAATGGAACCCAGGGCTTCGTGCATGCTAGGCAAGCACTCTACCACTAAACTACATTCCTAGCCCAAGATCTAACTTTAAAAAAACAAAGCTTTGCTTAAAAAAAAAGTTTGTAAATAACTGGAGGGAATATAGCAGGTTTTATGTCTGAGGAGCCTGGGGGATATTTTCTAAGGCTTTGGTTTAAGGACCTAGAGTCCTGCCTTGAGTAGCTCTAAATTCCCAGGAACTTAAAATCCTCTGGGACTTGGTATCAAATGATCAAATTACACAGTATCCACTGGAGCTTGCAATGCTGACATTTCCCCTGTCAGCCGGGGAGCTTTGATAGACAGGGTCTCCCTGGCCAGGTCATTGCTGTGCCCCTAGTGCCTAGCATGGTAATAAGTAAAGCCCGGTTTTGCTCCTCCTTGCCTGTCCTGTCCTGCTTCCCTTCAAAAACCAGCTCTACACATTGGGAAAGGTCTAGAGAGTTTGATGTTAGAGCATTTGCCCAACATGATCAATGTATTGAGTTCAACCTCTAGCAACAACAACAAAATCAGCAACCTGGAGGGTTGGTCCCCGGTCCCAGCTTATGAGTTGTATGTGAATTATCTCTGTTCCACAATTCTCTCATTTGTTGAAAGGATAAAAATGACCTGTCCTACAGGATGTGGTGGTGCATGCCTGTAATCCCAGCACTTAGGAGGCTGAGACAGAAGAATCCAGAAGTCCAACAGTAGTCCAGAATCCCATGGTCCTGTCTTGAGAGAAAGAGGAGAGAGAGTAGGAGGGGGGGGTTAATGGGCACCAGTCCTATAATCCTAGCTACTATTCAAGAGGCTGAGATTGAGGATCATGGTTTAAGAAGCCAACCAAGGCAAGAAAGTCTCTGAGCCTCTTATCTCCAATTAACCTCAAAACAGTGGGAAGTACATCTGTGGCTCAAATGGTAGAGTGCTAGCCTTGAGCACAAAAGCTTAGGAACAGTGCCCAGGCCCAGAGTTCAAGTCCCAGGACTAGGGAGGAGCAGGGAGAGAGAGAAAGAATGAGGGGGGGGGGGATGGGCTAAAGTTCCCTGTGACTCACAGATTTGTTGTAATGATAAAGAACTCTTACATAATTTAAAATATGCAACAGCACTCTTCTAAAATACTTGCTCAAGTTTGAATGATTATTATACACCTTGTACTCATTTTAGCCAAATGACAGGAAGATCGCTGGAGTCTTGGTCTGACCGCAGCTTCTGTGCTAGGGTCCTGTCTTGGACATCACCAGCTCACTGGTCGGTCAATGGCACAGCTCTTCATGCACCCACTCAGCCTGTTCTAATCAGGTAATAACCAGTGTGTTCCCCCCCGCCCCCGCCCATCAGCTCTCCTCATACTCTTTGAGCCCCCAGTCATATCTGCATCCCACAGCCTCCCTGCAGACATGAAGCTCCATAGCTCTTCCCCTGGGGAGGTCTTGGTTCACCAAACCGCCACCTCTTTCCCTTGGTTTCTACCTGATCTCTGCTCTTGCTGGTTTTCCTGTGCCAATTTTCCTTTCCTGACTGATCCTTGATGGTCAGCTCAGGATACTCTCACACACTGGGGTTATATTGGGTGTTTGGCCTCGCCAGTGAACAAGGAGCACCCTGGGCCCCACGGAGATGAACTTGACCGCCAAGGTGAGCAGAGGCCTTGGAGAAGGGAAGAGGCCCCTGTTCTTTCCAGCCCCTAGACACAAGTTTCTGTTCCCACCCTGCTACCATCACAGAGCCCTTGAAGAGGCTGCAAGGAAGCCCAGCTCCCGCATCCATAACCAGTCCCTCTGCGTCCATCACCAGCCCCCTGTAGCCATGACACAATGAATTGGGAAAGGGTAGTAGATGCCATCTGTCTATCCCCTCCAACTCTTTTTCTAGAAACATTTTTGTGCAGCTACTGGGGCTTGAATTCAGGGTCTCATGCTTTTGATTAGTTTGCTCATAAAGAGATGGTAGTCAGGAGGTGAAAATCAGGAGGGTGAGAATTTAAGGGTGAGAATTTAAGGCTGTTCAGGAGGCTGAGATCTGAAGATCACAGTTTGAAACCAGCTGGGCAGGAAAGCCTGTGAGATTCTTATCTCCAATGTAACCATCAAAAAACCTCAAGTGGAGCTGTGACTCAAGCAGTAGAGTGCTAACCTTGGGCAAAAAAGTTCAAGGAGAGCATCGGGGCCCTAAATTCAAGCCCCAGGAGTAGAACAGGAAAAACGCAAACAAAAACATAATTATACCCATCTTAACCAATAATCCAGTGTGGTGTCTTACACCTGGCATCCAGCTATGTAGGATAATAAAACAAGAGGATCATGGTCCAAGCCGGGTGCCAGTGGCTCACGCCTGTAATCCTAGCTACTCAGGAGGCTGAGATCTGAGGATCGTGGTTCAAAGCCAGGCCAGGCAGGAAAGTCCATGAGACTCTTATGTCCAATATAAACCACTAGAAAACTGGAAGTGGCGCTGTGGCTCAAGTGGTAGAGCATTCATCTTGAGCTGAATAGTGTGGGGACAGCGCCCAGGCCCGGAGTTCAAGCCCCACGACAGACCAAAAAAAAAAAAAAAGAGGCTCATGGTCCAGGTTAGCCAGGTCAAAAAAAAAAATGCACCCTATATAAAAATAATGAAGGCAGGCTGGAAATGTGGCTTAGTGGTAGAGTGCTTACCTAGCGTGCATGAAGCCCTGGGTTTGATTGCTCACTACCACATAAACAGAAAAAGCCAGAAGTGGTGCTATGGCTTAAGTGGTATAGTGCTAGCCTTGAGCAAAGGGATAGTGCCTAGGCCCTGAGTTTAATCCCCAGCAGTAGCAATAATAATAATAATAATAAAGGCAAGAAGGGATAAGGGCATGATTCAACTGATAGAACATCTGTGTAGTAGGCTGGTGGCCCTGAGTTCAAATCCCAGTACTATCCCCACTCCACCCCACCCCACCCAAAAAAAAAAAAAAACCACTAAAAGAAAACCAAATTGTTTTAGGGACCCAATGCAACCTTTTAATTCCAAGCAGAGTCCTCTCAACATGATCTCACACACACAGTGGAAAGGGAATGCCAAGGTCTGGGCAGGAGCAAAACCCAGAGCTGGGCAAAAAATATATATATAATTATATAAACATACGTATGTGAAGAGGAGAGCTGGGAGTGAGTAGGTAGGGTAGGATTGGGCAAGGAAAGCTGCAGGGGGGGTGCCCCAATAAATTACATTCTGTAGACAGCTTAGATGGGGGGGTGCATGGGAAAAGGTGGAGCCCTGGGAGCTAGGCCTCTCAGAGATGTCCCAAGCCTGGCCTCTTCACCCCATCCAAGGGAGGCTCGTGGCTTGGGCTCTGTGGTCCCTGGGCAGGCGCTAGACGGAGGCATCCTAGCCGGCTTTGGCAGGAGGCTGGTGGTAGCTAGACATTGTATAGGCAGCATCTCCACTCTTAGCCAAGGCTTTTGGGGGAGCCCTGGAGGTAGAGCAAGGGTGGCATTGAAGCTTGGGGTCACAAGTAGAGGACAGGGCAAGCTGGAGGGAGGATGGCCTCCTAATGGAGGCCCAGCTGGAACCCGCCCCTGCCAGTCAGAGGAACAGGAAGCTCAGGTACAGGGGCTTCCGGAAAGGAGTGGAGGGGGTCCACGTGGCAGGGAGACACAGGGTCCCACAGCCGGTCCACCTGTGTACAGGACAGCTGACGGCCTGACCACAAGTGTCCCCTTCGTGCCCCTCACCCTCGTCACGTGGAGGAGTACAGGCAGGGAGAGGGGGCAGACATTAACTCGGTGTGTGCCGGAGTCCAGGCTGGGTTGAGTGAGGCCGTGGGGACCTGGGAGGAGCGGAGGAAGCCCCTGGCCATTGCGGGGTTCCAGGGGTCTTGGCTCCCCTTCTCCCTCAGCAGGGAGCTCTGCCCTACTTCTCACTGCTCCTACCGCCCACCGCTCCCAGCCCCCTGGGGAAGAGGATGCCCAGAGCCCCGAGCGACAGAGAGGGACTGTCACCAAGAGGGTGGCGGGGACAGTCAGAAGAGCGCGGCCTTCTTCTTGAGCTCGTTCCGCTTCCACAGGGCCAGCTTGCTGAACTCTTCTGGAGACATGGCGAAGACCCTGGAGAAGTCCTCGGCGGACAGGTGTCTCTGTGGGGCCGGGGTGGGGCGGGGGGTTAGAGGGGAGGACATAGGCAGGTGAGGCTTGAGGCTCATCTCTGATGGCACCAAGACCCAGGTCCTCCCGAAGCGGGCAGAGGGGAGCTCCAGGCAGAGCAGACAGAAAGAACCCCAAGCATAATCCTGTATTAGGCGGATGGAGCGCCTGTCCTGCATACCTCAAGCCTCATCCGATCCACCCCTGGGGGCAACTTGGTTCGTCCCTTGTTGGTCACCACCAGCATTTCATAGGGATAGATCTGGGGAGGAAGGGGGAGGGGCTCTGAGGCTCTTGAGAGTCTTCTGTCCATGCCAACCCTCCACTGCCCGAGCCCCCCCTCCCACGTCGACCTGCGGAGGAGCCATCGGGGTTCATGCCATTTCATTGCCATCCATTTCCCCAGCTTCTCCGTGATGCCACCCTCCCCACCTCACCGTCTCCAGGAGGACCCCTAGTAAATGAGCTCGCGCGGTCAGCTTGCCTGCCTCGGCCCCGCCCCCGCTGCCCGCCCCCACCGTGGCAGCCAGGTCCCCTGCCCTCACCTTCTGCTCCAGCACACAGGGCAGGGAGTTCCCCCGGTCCATCCTCCCCCTCTGGCCCTCTCCGTTCTGGGGAGACCAAAGCCGAAGTGAGCCAGAGCGGGGTGGGGGACCTTCCCAGTCTTACCCCGGCTTCTTGCGTCTTCACCACCAGGCAACTCTGTGGCCCCACACACACCCCTCCCCCTGTCCCCACACTGCCCCTGGCCTCCGATGATGCTCCTCCGCCTGCTCCCCTCCAGGGGGCACTCACCTGCAGGCCTGCAGAGAGAGAGCCATTGTTCAGAGGCAGCTCCCAGGGCCAAGGGGGACTCCACACATGCCCCCTCCCCCAACACACAGGCTGTCCAAGGAGCCCGTGGAAACAGGCCGCCAGGCTGCTCACCTGGGCTTCCTGCCTCACTCCCCGATGGGCTGAAGTCTGTGGACTGTAGCTAGGAAAGGCCATGAAGAGAGACGTTGGGATATTCTTAAGGGGTCCCTTTTGCCTCCCAGCACCCCCCAGATACTCAAGCACTTGGCCATTCGGAAGCTGGCCCCGGTCTCCTGGTCCTCTCAGGAGGCCTTACCCGGCTCAGGGTGGTCCTGCCATAGGAGGGAAGAGAAGATGACTTCGATGTTCCTGGGTGCAAAGCTGGAAGACAGCAAGAGGGCCTGGACTCAGTCCCTTGGCTAAGTCCTTCCCAAGAAGACTGGTTTTCCCACCCAGAACATGACAGGAAAGGGGAGAGACTGAAAGGAGCCTGCTGGGGGCTTCTGCAGTGTCTAGAATACTTTTCCTCCTCTCTCTAACTAGAATTGTACCAAGTAAGTACACAATTGGGCCAAAGGCCTGAGTACTAAAATCTACAGCTTGAGCTGAGATTCAATGTCGTGAAATGGTGATTAGATTGTCACTGTCACCTGTACAGTCACATGACAGTATAACGTATAACTCCAGGGGTGTCACAAGTGACACTGACATACACATGTGAAATTCTAAGGTAAAAATGGAAATCTTGGGGCTGGGAATGTGGCTCAGTGGTAGACTGCTAGCCTAGCAGGCATGAAGCCCTGGGTTTGATTCCTCAGTACCACATAACACAGAAAAGGCCTAAAGTGGTGCTGTGGCTCAAGTGGTAGAGCGCTAGCTTTGAGCAAAAGAAGCTCAAGGACAGTGCCCAGGCCCTGAGTTCAAAGCCACAGGACTGGCAAATAAATAATAGAAGTCGTAGAGCTCATTTGTGGATAAATAGAAGAGCTGGAAGAATCTCGTAGAACTCAGAGCTGAACCCATGCCTTAAGGCACAAATCTATCAACTTCATTCTCCAGGCCTCAATTATTGGCTGTGCATTCTCAAAAACTGCTTTTGCAACTCTTCTCGCCCACTCAGGACCTGCCAGTTGGGTCCTCTTGGTGTGGCTCAGCCACACAATCAAGCCAAGCAGCTTTTCTCTGCGGTCCATAGCAGACAACCCTTTCCAAGTACCACATCCTGGCCGGAACTGCTTTGCCTACTCAGGCCCACTACCACTACCTGGCTCTTTAGGCCTGTAGAGACCACCAGGTTCTTTATTTTGTTGTTTGTTGTTATTGTTCTGTTCTGTTTGGTTTTTGAAACAGCATCGGGTTATTAGCCCATGTTGATCTGGAATTCACTACTTGGCCCCAGGCTGGCCTCAAACTTGAGATCCTCTGCTTCAGTCCCCCCTCCCCCGACCCAGAATGCAGGGGTTACAGTCATACACCACCACGCCTAGTACAGACCTCTTGTTTCTTATCTCTGCATCATCCTCATTTTCTGTCAGCGCCTTCTCAGCTTCCACCCGTGGAGGGGTGCACGAACGACTTCACCAGCGCCTCCACTAGCCAGTCTGGCACTCAGTCCCTCAGCTCCTCCCTTACCAAACACGAATCCTCCATCAGCCCAAGTTCTCCCATCTAGCCCGAAGGATCTGGCAGAACTCAAGCCTTGTAGATTAACATCGCTACAAAGGTAAGGCCTTGTGCCACTTCCCATCAGTAACTAGTCTAAACGTCTACTAATTTTACCAAGCCATATCACGTTTTCTCAGTAGATAGCCATAGCTTCTAACCTGGCCTGTTCTTGATGGAGACCTTGAGCAGTAGAGAAGGCCCTTCAAGCTATCCACACACATTCAAAGGGTCCATCTCCTTCCACACACCAAGCCTTCCCACTCTACCAATCCTCCTGCTGCATCTTTACTAGAGGTGTTCTCCAGGGACACCTGGGTGCCCTGCCCTTCCTTCCTATATCCAGTCTCATTTTCCTCTCCACGTGACCATTATGTGTAAGCAGAGACTCCAGTGTCTAGCTCAGCCAAACTCAGCTCCCACTCGCATAACTTAGGTGGGACATTCAAACTCAACCTCTGCCCCTTTCCAGGGAAACTTGCCTTTTTTGTTATCTCAGTTCCAGGATGTCATTCTCCAGCACCCCAAAATCAAGTTGCAACATGTTTCACCCAAATCCCCACATCCAATCAGCCACTGGATTCAATCCAATGGATTTGATCAATCTCTTAGATATTTCTCAGCCCCATTTCCTTTTCTCTAGATCCATGGAAGTTGTTAGACATTATTACACAGTGCTATTGCTGGAATATTATTTTAGTCCCCCTAAGTTTACCACTGTTCAAATTTAACCCCATCATGAGGTATTAAGAAGATGGAAATGTAATCCAGGTGGTGAGGCCTTTGGAGGTGATCCAGATTAGGTAAGGTCATCATGGCAGCAGCCCCATGATTGAACCCTGGTGGCTTTACAAGACGATTGCAGGGGGCTCAAGGAGTTCATTGCTTGTCTAGCAAGTGCAGCCCTATTACCATTACCACCTCTACAAAAAGAAAAGAAAAAAGAGAGCACACAAATAGTGTTGTACCTTAAACTTCTAGAAAAACGGGAACAAGTTAAACTCAAAATTAACAATAGGAAGCAACAGTAAAGATCAGAGAAAAAAGTTAATGAAATGGAAACTTAAAACAAAAACTATACCAGGCCAGGCACTGGTAGCTCACGCCTGTAATCCTAGCTACTTGGGAGGCTGAGATCTGAGGATCGTGGTTCAAAGCCAGCCTGGGCAAGAAAGTCTGTGAGACTTATCTCCAATTAACCACCAGAAAACCAGAAGTGGCACTGTGGTTCAAGTGGTAGAGCGCTAGCCTTGAGCTGAAGAGCTGAGGGATAGTGCCCAGGTCCAGATTTCAGGCCCCACGGCCAAATAAAATATAAATAAATAATAAAATTCAACCTTTTGTAAATGGTGAAACCTCTAAAGAAACTAGGACTAGAACTGTGCCAGGGCTGGGAAGGTGGCTCAGTGGTAGAGCACTTGCCTTGCATGCTCGAGGCCCTGGGTTTGGTTCCTCAGCACCACATAAGAAAAAAGCCGGAAGTGGCGCTGTGGCTCAAGTGGTAGAGCGCTAGCCTTGAGCTGAAGAGCTGAGGGACAGCGCCCAGGCCCAGAGTTCAGGCCCCAAGACCAGATCCAAAAAAAAGAACTGTGCCTGCATTTAATAGTCTTTATGTAGGGCTGGGAAGGTGGCTCAGTGGTAGAGTGCTTGCCTTGCATGCATGAGGCCCTGGGTTCGATTCCTCAGCACCACATAAGCAAAAAGAAAAAAGCTGGAAGTGGCGCTGTGGCTCAAGTGGTAGAGTGCTAGCCTTGAGCTGAGGGACAGCGCCCAGGCCCAGAGTTCAGGCCCCACGACCGGACCCCCCCCAAAAAAATAGTCTTTATATGCTAAATCTATAGTCAACATCATATTGAGTAGAAGAACAAAGTATTTTCTCTAAAGTCAAGAATGAACACAAGCCACGTGCTGGTGGCTCACACCTGTAATTCTAGCTACTTAGGAGGCTGAGATCTGAGGATCGCAGTTCAAAGCCAGCTTGGGCAGGAAAGTCTGTGAAACTCTTATCTCCAATAAACCACCAGAAAACTGGAAGTGGCGCTGTGTCTCAAGTGGCAGAGTGCTAGCCTTGACCTGAGGAGATAATGGACAGTGCTCAGGCCCAGAGTTCAAGCCCCATGATTGAAAAAAAAAAAAAAAAGAATGAATAAAAAAACACCTGCCCTACTTTTATGCAATATGATAATAGAAATCCTGCTAAAGCAATTAAGGCAGGAGAAATGAAAGGAATTCAAATTGTCACAATTTGCAGATCATCTGATCCTATATTTAACAGACTCTACAGACTCCACCAAAAAACTCACAGATCTGATAACACTTTCGGAAATATAGCAGGATATAAAATCAACACTCAAAAAATCAATAGTTTTTCTATATTCCAACAATGACTAGTCAAAGAAGTCAGGAAAATAATTCCATTCATAACTGCCTAAAAACAATCGAACACTTGAGTTATTAACTAAGGAAGTAAAGGTCTCTACAATAAAAACTATAAAACCTTGGAAGAAAGAAACTAAAGAAGACACCAGAAGATGGAGATATTCACATGTTCATGGATTTGTAGAATCAATATATCTAGACTACCAAAAGCAATCTATAGATTTGATGAAATACTCAAAGTCCTGTTATTCTTGATAGGAATAGAAAAATCAATCAAAAAATTTCATAATGAACCAAGTGTCAGTAGCTCACACCTGTAATCGTAGGTACTCAGGAGGCTAGATCTGAGGATCAAGGTTTGAAGCCATCCTAGGCAGGAAAATCTGTGAGACTCTATCTCCAATTAACCACCAGAAAACTAGAAGTGGAGCTGTGGCTCAAAGTAGTAGAGTGCTAGCCTTGAGCTCAAAGGACAGCACCCAGTCCCTGAGTTCAAGTCCAACCACTGACCAATAGAAAATTCATAAAAGATCCTGAATGGCAAGATCAATTCTGAATAAAAAGAGTAACACTGAATATATCACAATACCAGACTTCAAATTATTCCTGAACTCTCTGGGCTAGTAAGTGGTTGTCCTTAAATTCAAGATCATCCTGCCAAAATTATACTTTCAGGGATCATTTCTATAGTTTGTTACTAGAGAAATCTCACTGATTGTGTAGAGTGCCGCATGGTTTCCCTTATTTGTACCAACTAGTACATGTGTAGGACAAGCAGAAAAGGCCAAAAGCTATGTACAGATGACCATATAAGATGATGTTAAGCAAAATGAACCCCAAGATAGTGACACAAATATCTTTTTTCTTTCTTGCTATTGTTTCTAACGTATTTATAATCTACCATGTGGTTTTTTTTTTGTTGTTGTTGTTGCTTTGTATGTTCCTCCCCCATGGTATAACCCCTGCTTTTACTGTATTTGATGTTGGTGCCCTGCATCTTATATATACATTTCTCTAATTCGGGGAGGAGAAGGGAAAAAACCAAAATGCTTAAATAAGGATACAGGTTGACTTTTTGTAATAATGAAATGTACAAAACACTATGTTGAAAACGAACTTTACAACTTCGGTGGTGGGGGGTGGGGGGAGGGTAGTTGTGGAGGTGGGAGGGAAGGGATGGTAGGGGAAAACAAAGGAGGAGGCAACAATGCTCAGTTGGAAATGTACTCATTACCTTGCTCATGTAACTGTAACCCCTCTGTACTCATTACCTTGCTCATGTAACTGTAACCGCTCTGTACAGCATTTTTACAATAAAAAATGTACAAAAAAAGATCATCCCACCTTAGTCTCCTGATATATATCATCCCATAGATAGACAGACAGACAGACAGACAGATAGAGATACTGATGTGATTCTAACTATGGGACTATGTAGGGGGAGAAGGAAAAGGAGAGAGGGAAAAAAGAAATATGGAGCGAGAATAACTTTGAAATATAGTGCATGGGCTGGGAAGGTGGCTCAGTGGTAGAGTTCTTGCCTACCATGATGAAGTCCTGGGTTCAATTCCTCAGTACCACATAAACAGAAAAAGCAGAAGTGGTGCTGTGGTTCTAGCAGTAGAGTGCTATCTTGTGCCAAAAACAAACAACAACAACTTAGGGACGGTGCCTAGGTCCTGTGTCCAAGCCCCAGGACTGACAAAAAAAAAAAAAAGAAAGAAAAAAGAAATATAGTGCAACGATGTATGAAGATGGCATAAAGAAACACAGTGGGAAACTCAATGGAAGCTGTTGATCAATAGGGGATTGAAGGGAAGGGAAGGGGAAGGGGAAGCAATAGAGGGGTGTTCTAAGCAAAACATGTACATGCACATCTGAAACACAGTGAAATCTCTTTGTCCAATTAACACACACTAAAAAAGAAAAGAATGAAGCCTGGTTCTGGTGGCTCACGCCTGTAATCCTAGCTACTCAGGAGGCTGAGATTCAGTTCAAAGCCAGCCCTGGGCAGGAAAGACCGTGAGACTCTTATCTCCAATAAACCACCAGAAAACCAGAAGTGGCACTGTAGCTCAAGTGGTAGAGCACTCACCTTGAGCTGAAGAGCTGAGGGACAGCGCCCAGGCCCAGAGTTCAAGTCCCACAACCAACAACAACAAAAAAGGAAGAAAAAGAGAAAAGAAAAGAATGAGCCCAGTGGCTCACACCTATAATCCTAGCTACTCAGGAGTCTCTGAGGACTGAGGATCGAAGCCAACCCAGACAGGAAAGTCTGTGAGACTCCTATCTCCAAGTAAATCACAGAAAAGGCCAAAAGTGGCCTTTTACTCAAAGGGTTTGTTTTTTGTTTATTTTAGCAAAAGGAACTCAAGGACAGCACCCAGGCCCAGAGTTCAAGCCTCAGGACGGGCAGAGAGGAGGGTGGGGGAAGAGAAGGAGGAGGAGAAGGAGAAGGAGAAGGAGGAGAAGGAGAAGGAGAAGGAGGAGAAGGAGAAGGAGAAGGAGAAGGAGGAGAGACATGAGAGTAAAACTGGCTCAGCTGGGAGGGCCGGTCCTGGAGCAGGGAGGACTGAAGAAGAGGGTAAGTGGGAATGAATATGGCTGAGGTAGTTTATTTTCATGTCTGAAACTGAACAAGGAAATCTGTTGAAACTGTGAACAGACTCAAAGGCCTGGCCCACTGTATTCATCTCGGCCTCACTGGGGGATGCTCTCTTATTCTGTCTTCAGCTGTCCTCTGGCCATTCAGTGTTTCATGCTCCCTGCCTTTGCCCCCATGCTGTTCTGGTCATCTGCCATGGCCTTCGCTTCCATTCCCTCAGTTGGCTTTATCTTCCTCTGAGACTCAGTTTAACCTCAGGCTTTGTTGCTGTTCTTTCCAGACACCCACTGTGCTCTCTGTACCCATGCCTGCCACACTGCTCCAAACCCCAGGTCCCATGTCAGTCTCCTCTGCTGACTACAGGCTACCAGAGGACACCAACGAGGATGCAGTCTTCACTGGGAATGTCCCCAGTGCCTGCACCTGGCAGACCCTCCATAACTACCAGTTAAATGTAAAAAAACCCTGCCAACCCAAGTCAGGTGTGGGTGCCCCATACCTGTGAGCTTAGCTATTCTGGAGGCTGAGATCTGAGGATTGTGGTACAAAGGCAGCCTGGGTGGGAAAATCTGTGAGACTCTTCTCTCTAATTAAACACCAAAAAGCTGGAAGTATTGCTGTGGCTCAAGTGGTAGGAGCACTCATTTTGTGCAGAAAAAAAGCTAAGGGTCAGTACCCGGGTCCTGAGTACAAAAAAAGCAAGCAAGCAAACAAGCAAACCAAAAACAACACCTAACTCTGCCAGCCCTACTTATGCTGGTCTCTCCTTCCATCCACTGCTGCCAGGGGCTGGCATTCTCACCCTAAGGGGGGCATGCAGTCCCCCAGGTCCCCAGCCCTCCCCAGGTCACTCACAGGTGTGGAAGGGTGTCCTGTCAGGCAGGGAGCGGGTTTTCCTCCGGATGGGCAATGACTTCTCCATCTCTTCTTTTAAGATCATCTTTCCCAAGTTGGAAGTAACCTGAGATAGGAGAAAGGAGGATAAGGCCAAAGCCTAGGTACTGGAATGTCAGCTACAAACTGCCCAGCGTTGCTAGACTGCAGGACTAGAGATGGTGCTTCCAGGTGGATTCCCAAGCCCTGGGGCCCATGGAGCTCCTCAGCTTTACTGTAGAACCCTGCACCACGTCACCAGCTATGGCCTTCCCACGCTTCCCAACCTCTCTCCCCTCCCCTGGACCAGTAACCCACACTCCCCTTCTTCCAAGACCTGGCCCACCCTTCCCTGGGCTTTAAATCCTAATATCAAGTGGTGTCTCTGTCAAAGCAGCCCAGAAGCCAAGTGGCCCTTGGAAAGCAGTCTCTCAGATTCCTGAGGGAGGAGAGGAAATTCTTCCCTGTTCTGATTCAGATTTTTTTTTTTGACATGCACAGTTTAGACTAGCCACAGGACTAGAACATTAGTCCCCAAAGATACCAGGCTGGGGTTCTGAGATGCTACCTTACTGAGTTCCTCCTTCTGACGCTCCCTGATCGCCTTAATCTCCTCTTCTGAGTCATCATCTTCTTCCTCCTCCTCTTCTTCTGCCCCCTTGCGAGATGCTTTCCGCTTCCTCCATTCGGTCTCTAGGAGACATAGGCAAGAGAGGCAGCTCAGTCAATCATCGCTCTTTGCAGGTGCGGGGCTCAACCTCAAGCACAACCCTATTTCTTTTTATTTTCAATTTCAAACATTGTTTTGGAGATGAGGTTTCGCTGTCTCTCTTCACTGTCCCTGGGAGCTCTGCTGGGCAATCCTGTTATCACGGAGTCTAAACAGATCTGTTGCAAAGGCCAACTTGCACCTCCTGGACTGGTGATCCTCGTGCCTCAGCCTCCCATGTATCTGGGACTTCAGGGGGGAACCACTATGCCCAGCAGAACGAATTATTAAAAAAAAACACACAACAAAAACCTGCTTGTGGTTCATGCCTATAATCCTAGCTATTAAATAGGCTGTGGTGAGACTGTGTGTGTGTGTGTGTTGGTAACTAGGGCTTGACCTCAGGGTCTGGACACTGTCTATTAGCTTTTTCTGCTCAAGGCTGGAGCTCTAGCTCTACCATTTGACTCACAGCTTCACTTCCAGATTTTCAATGGAGGTAAGAGTCTCACAAACCACTGTTCACAAAGAAATGTACTCAATACCTGACTTATGTAACTTTAACCCCTCTGTACATCACCTTTACAATAAACATTAAAACATTTTTTTTTGTTGGTCATGGGGCCTGAACTCTGGGCCTGGGCGCTGTCCCTCAGCTCTTCAGCTGTAGACTAACGCTCTACTACTTGAGCCTCAGCCCCACTTCTGGCTTTCTCTGCTTTTGTGGTGCTGAGGAATCGAACCCAGGGCCTCATGCATGTAAGGCAAGCACTCTACCACTGAGCCACCTTCCCAGCCCCTAAACATTAAAACTTATTTTTTACAAAGAGTCTCACAAACTTTCCTGCCTGGACTAGCTTCAAACTGTGAGCCTCAGATTTCAGCCTGCTGAGTAGTTAGGGTTACAGGTTTGAGCCACTGGTGCCTTGCTCCAAGAGACTCTTATCTGAAGTTAACTAGCAAAAAGCTAAAAATGGAGGTATGGCTCAAGTGATAGAGTGCCAGCCCTAAGCAAAAGAGCCAAACACACCAGGCTCTGAGTTCAAGTCCTAGAACTGGTAAACAAACAAACGAATGAATCAATAAAGTAGGGGTTTGGGAGTGAAGCGCAGTGGCAGATTGTATCCTTGGCACATGTGAGTCCCTGGGTTCAATTCTTGGCACCAATAATTGATTAATTCATAAGAGTAACATTTCCTCGCCTTCCTATGAAGCCGGTAGGAAACATATACACGTGACTTAAATTCACTGGGGACTGAGACCTTCTCTTATTTATTTTCCTCTGGAGATCTGAGAAATGTCTGCTGACCAGATCCATGAACAAGGCAAGGAGTAACTGGCAGGCAGGCCTCCAGAGCCTCATGGCAGGAGGTAGAGCAACAAGCCTGGGTGCTGATGAAGGTAAAAACAACAACAACAACAACAACAAACCCTAAGAGGAACCCTGGGCTGTGGAGTGGGGTGGAGAAGGAGTAGTGGGGAGGGGGCCCTTGCCTCCCCCTCCCCAGTTTCCCTACCCACTACAGCCAGCGAAGGGGGACATGGCCAGTAGTCGGTTTCGATCTTGGCCGGCTGGTTGGGATCCGGGGGCTGTGCTGCGGGGAACTTGGACGACTCGATGATGAGGTCCTCGATGAGGTGCTTGCTCTGCGGGCTGCCTCCCATGGACTCTGAAGACAGAGGTGAGAGTCAGTCCTCACACAGCCCCCCCCATGCCTCGGGCTAACCTGGACCCCCCAGGGTCCCCAGCTCTATCACTGGTCCCCTCGCGCCTGTGAAATCACAGATATAAAAAGCAACACGCAGCAAAGAGCACAGGGCCAACATTCCGAGCTGTCACACACAGGTATCCACCTAGCTCCCTGCCAGGCAGCCCCGCAGGCAGGTAGAAGACAGGAGCCCTGGGAAGCTGGCGGAGCCCTTACCTCTCTGCTTATAGATGGGAGGCTTCTTGTAGATGTTGGAGTCTGGGCGGGTAGTCTCTGGGAGGGGAAATAAAGGCAGATGAGAAGGAGCATATGCTGATGGCAGGGGATGCTGGGTAGAGAAGAAAATGGGCCAGGTGGGGTGGGTCAAGAGCCAAGACAGAACTGGAGGTCCTGGCACTGTGCTTAGAGTACTGGGGAAGACGGTGACGGGCACACTGGCACTGGGGTCCTGGCATTCTGGAGTGCAATGGTGAGCTGGTCCCTCAGAGAATGGGAGAGATGGAGAGTAAGAGAATCGGGGTGCTGAGGAGATGTGAAGTCACAGGAACTAGGTGGAGTCAGGCCAACAACCAAACCTACCGGGATGGTGGAAATGGGGCAGGCTGGTCCTGGGGGTTCCTGTGGTTCTTGGGGTTGACACCTGAGAGATGATTCCAGGGGTCCGGCTGTCCGCCCACACCTGCAGAGCAGAAGCATGTTTCTCCTCCGTCCCCTGCCCCCACACCTCCGAACAGCCCACATGCACACTCTTCACTCCTACCATCCGAGCGCTCCCACCTTACGCCAACACCCCTGAGCCCAGGGCAAAGACTCCCAAGGCCTCAGCCCGCTCACGGCCTGTGCAGGGACAAAGGCTTAAGCAAGGCCCCGAATCAGACAGAGCCGGCCAGTGACGGGGCAGGATCTGCTTATTCTGCTGTGCTCTGGGCTCTGCAGAGCCCTTTGTGGACATAGGGAGATCTGGGACCCCATCCCTACAGGGTTGAGGAAGTCTCAGTGTAGGGGCACACTCACCTCTGGGGAGGGTGGGGGGGATGTGGATTTGGGGGACAGTGAGCGCTGTGAATGGAGAGGAGAGTGGTCAGTCACAGGATTAAACCCCACCCCAAGTCCACACACCTCCCTAGCCACCCTTCTCTCTCAGGGCCTTGCCAATTCTCAGCCCAGCCTTCTGTCCTTCCTATCCCCAGCATGCTCCTGACAAGATCCTGACTCTTTCTGTATGGAGCATAAAGAAGCATAGGATCTTGGGGGCAGTGTGCCCAGCGCACTGAGGGCCAGCCATGACCCTGTGCCCAGAGCCTGACAATGAAGCTCAGGAACAAGACCACAAGCAGCCAGGGATAAAGCATAGACTCCAATCTAGGTACCTACCGCTCCGCAGTCAGGCTGCACCCCACCTCTTACGTCAATACCCGCTCAGACACTGCACCATGTACTCTGACAATTTATGGGAGTGAATGGATAGGAGGGGAAACTGAGGCAACCACACACCAGCACTTTAAGTTCAGCATTTCTGAGATCTCTCTGCACACTCCATTCTTTTCCTACAGGGGAACCCCTCCCCCCCCACTTCATGCTGTTGCTATTGAACTATGGCTGCCCTTGCTTTCTACTTCTCAGCCATACCCCAGCCTCGAGTCTTGCTGTCCACTCCCCCCTCTCTCTCTCCCACATGGAGTTGATTGCACCTCCAGGGAGACTAACCCAGAGAGAGTCCATTCACCAGCCTCCCCCAGGCCCAACCCTCACTCCTGGAACTGGAAATACCCCCACCTCCCGGCTCCTGGGCAGCTCCACGTGTTCAAGAAGGGAGTAGGTGAAGTGGGGCTCGTAGATCATGAGGTCGGGCCGCTCGATGTCCAGAATGGCCTTGTCTTTGGGGATGGCAGCCAAGTCCTTGTAGCCCAGCACCTGGTTGTCCATCTTGGCCTAAGGGAAAATGGGCACAGATGGAACAGGTCCTGGGAAGGCCTCGCTTGGCACACTGGCCTCACCGGTTGAAACTTACTTTCTTACCAAGAAAGCAGTCATTCTAGGCGTTCACAAGTTACTAACTCCAGCTGTGTTCAGCCTAAACATTTAGGGTGTCACCTGAGAAATGACAGTCCTTTGCCTGGCACTTCGTGTACAGCCAGACATGACAGCGAAGGGGGCGGCGGGAAGCTTGGAGGGACCTCCAGCTTCTGCCCACCTGCCAGGATCACCATAGGAGCGTGGGGGTGCTCTGGCGGGGGTGAGGGGGGAGCTGGGGTCCGGGCCCTCCCTCCGCCCCAAATGAGGAGTGGGTGGCCTACCGGGGTACTCACCACGATGCTGGAGGGAGAGCCGGGCACACTGGAGTCTCGGGAGGAGCTGACGCTCCCGGGGGAGGTAAGAGGTTGCTGGGGAGAGCGAGAAGGGGGGCCGGGTGGGCGTGTGCGTGGCTGCGAGGGCGGGGAGGGAGGCGGGGGTCTGCCCTAGGCGGGGGAGGGCCCGGTGCGGTGCGCGGCCGAGGCCACCAGGTGGCGCCGTCGCACT
>NW_012267405.1:2820309-2857462 GCF_000151885.1 Dipodomys ordii
GGAGCGCGCGCCCCGCACGCGGCCCCGCGCGCTGCGTTGGCGAGCCATTGTTCTCCGGAGGAAATGACGGCAGGGGTCAGCCAGCTGCCCGGGCTGTGGCCTCCGCATCCCCGCATCCCCAGCCGGTGCCACCTCTGCCCCGCCCGGGGCGGGGTCCCCGCAGTCAGGTCCCCTCCCGGGCTCTGCACCCCGGCCTCCCCCCCCCCCCGCCCGTCCATCCACCAGGCCCGCTTCTTCCTTCTCAGCCACGGGAAGGCTTGGCACACTCGGAGGGACTGAGTCATACCGGAGCCATGGACGCACGACACACGGGGAGCAGAGGGACAGAGGGACAGAGGGACAGAGGGACAGAGGGACAGAGGGACGGGGACGTGTCCCTCTGGGTGTGAGGTCAGCGCCCTGGACCAGCTGCTCCTGCCCCCCCCAAAGGCAGCCACTCGGCAAAGCACCCCCTGGCAGGCCTGGGCTATGTCCCTGCACCCCACAAAGTCTCCGGCCCGGTGGTATTGAGAATGCCCCCCAAGGCCCACCGCCCCGCCTGGCCAGCCCTGCGCGCTTTGTAAGTGGGGACATGAGCTCTGTCTGCGCAGTAGACAGTCGAAGGGCCAGGTCTTCCTGGGCGGCTCCCTAGGCCGCTCCCTCTCCCTCCTCCCTGCACCCAAGAGAAGCAGGGGCTGCCATCTGCCCCCCCCCCCCCCCCAAGAAGCCACAAAGTCCCTGGTGCTGGTGGCTCAGGCCTGTCATCCTAGCTATGCTCCAGAGGCTGAGAGCTGAATTGTGCAATGATCATTAAGCCTCGAGGTTGATATTAAAGAAACCTTAAAAAGAAAAATCGCAGGAGAGTAGTACTGTCCCTGCTTCTGAGGGCTGCTGGAGACCACTAGGTAAGCTGCAGCATGAGAAGTGTATAAAGCACCATGTATTCCATGAAGAAGGTTCGCTGCAATATTCCTACCTCCCAGGGACTGAGGAAGGCAGGGGGCTTTTCCAGAGTTCATTCCTAGCAACAGAGTTATACATAAAAGACCACTGGTCTCCCAGTCTGTTTTTTGTTTTTTTTTTTGGTGCTAATCCTGGAGCTTGAACTCAGGGCCTGGACGCTGTTCCTCAGCTTTTTCACTCAAGGCTAATGCTTTACCACTCGGGCCATAGTTGCACTTCCAGCTTTTTGGTGGAAGATAAGCATTTCATGGATTTTTCTGCCGGGGCCAGGCAGAGCTGTGATCCTCAGATCTCAATCTCCTTAGTAGCTGGGATGCCCAGCTTCCCAATCTTTTTATCTATACTTAAAAAAACAGGTATAATACTGGGGTTTGGCCCCAGAACGTTGCCCTCGCTAGGCAGGCTCTCTGACACGGAATCAACGCCTCCAGCACTTGTTGCTTTAATTTTGAGATAGGGTCTGGCTTTTTTTTCCTGGGTCAGGCTGCACAGCAGTCCTATGGATGCTTCCCTCCATAGCTGGGGAACAGGCATGGGCCATCTTGTCCAGCTTTATCTATTTGTAGCACCAGCCAGTCTGCGGCTCACCCAATCACCAAATTCTCCACTGGCACCACAGAGTTCACTCCCCTTCCCCACCCCTCTGTTCCCAGGCCATTCATCCTTCCAGGGTCCTCAAAGCCCCCGCCCCTCCACGGCTAGTCTCTACTCTGGAGATTCAAAGCAAGGGGTATGTAAGCAAGCACTTCATCACAGGCTGAGGCATGGGAGGGGCTCACTGTGGACTTCTAGAGGCAGCAGCCATAGTACCTTGAGAACCCTCACTAGACACACAGTCTGTTAGGTACTTGGACAAACACCAGAAAGCATGATTTGGTGTGATCCTGCAAGGGTAAGCCCATTTTAAAGATGAGAACACTGAGGCTGGCCAAGGCTGAGGAGCTAAGGATGGTGGTCTCCAGCATGGAGACTGACCAAAGCTCAACCACATGTATGGGGAGAGTCCAGGACCTTCTAGATTTTTCAAGTCCCTTTGGAGTTCTAGAACCAAGGCATCTCTAAGACAAGGCTCCAACTATCACACACACCCTTGCGCGGGAAGATTCCAATCTAGAGGTTCAATGCCTCTCAAACTTTCTTGGTGCTCACTTGGAAATGCTTTTTATTCTGTCCATCTGCTCATCCATCCATCCATCCATCTTCCTATCTACCCATCTGTCCACCCACTCGTCTGTCCTCCCATCTATCATTCATCCATCTACCTGTTCATCCATCTATCCTATCCACCCATCATCCATTCATCCTCTTATCTGTCCATCCATTCTCTCATCCATCTTCCCATCTACCCATCTATCCACCCACTCACCTATCCATCCACCCTCCATCCATCCTTCCATCTACCCATCCACCTGCTTATCTACTCATCTAGCCCTCCATCCATCTACTCACCCAATCACATATTGCTCTATCTGCTGCATGCACACTTTCTAGCATGGATTCTGTAGGAGCACAGCCTAATCCTGTGAAGAGTGTCACAGGGAGCAGAAAGGTGAGTGGAGAGTGAGAGGCGGCCCCTCCAAGAAGAAGGCATGCTGCCCACAGATAACTGCTGTGCCAGCATAGAGGTGCTTGTGCCAGATAAGGCTGCAGGGGGTGAAGGGAGTCCAAGGGCTGGAGAGTTCCCAGCCCGGGAATGAAGAGTTTCTCAGAGCAAGACGTGTGTGAGGAGGGGAGGACTCGTTTTAAGCATTAAAGGGCTGGGATCCAGGACACGCTTGGGCCACATGAACCCCCTAGCAGCCTGGGAGCTGGGTTGGGCAGGCAGAGGTGGCCCACAGCCTGCAAGCTGGGAGAGATGAGACAGCATTCAGGCATGGGACTGTGAAGGGCCAGCCTTGGGCATGCGCCAAGCACAGGAAGCAGCTAATCGGAGAGATCCTAGAGACAGCCTGTACGAAGCAGGACTGGATCCTAGAGCAGGGCTGGTGAGAGGAGGGAAGAGAAGGGAAGAGGGAGGAGAAGGAGCATGAGGAGGAGGGGAAGGAAGAGGGGGAAGGAAGGAATGAGTTTACTTTTGCTAGGCTGACCAGCAGGAAGAACTGTCCCCAGGAAAGGAGCTGGAAATAGGGATTTGCATTTGGGAACCATTCACTTAGAGGGGGACTCTGAACACACACACACACACACACACACACACACACAACTAGACAGGGGAAGTAAAACGATCAACCAGCATCCTAGAGAGCTAAGACTGTAGCTTACGTGGCAGAGTCCTGGGTATGGCAATAAACAACAAAAATAAAACACACTTCCACCAACAGCAAAACAACCAGCATCCAGGTACCGGAAGAAAAAATAGCAGAGATGGCATGATCAGAAAGAGTCAGAAAAGAGGTGGCTCACACCTGTAATCCTGGCTACTCAGGAGTTCTGAGAATCTGGGATCTGAGGATCTTCTGAGATCTGTGGATCCTAATTTAAAGCCAGCCTGGACAGGAAAGTCCATGAGACTATCTCCAATGAGCCACTAAAAAGCTGGCATTAGAATTGTGGTTCAAGTGGTAGAGCACCAGCCCAAGCGAAAAAGCTAAGCAACAACATTGTAGGCACTAGTACCAACACACACACACACACACACATACACACACGCGCGCGCCCAGGAGGCCAACACTGGGGCACTTGTGTCTTCAGCAAAGGGCCCTGTACACAGTAAGTGTGATATTTGAGAATGGGAAGGAAGGAGGACCCAGAAACTGGAACAGCGTGGAGCCCTGGGGAGGCTGTGAGGAGAGGAACTGGGAGAAGAGCTTTGTTCTGTTTTGGAGGTCCCGTGGCCGCCTGTTGGGAAGGGCAGAGGCAGGGCCCGGCCCACGTTCCTAGGGCACAGGCGCTCACTCAGGGCAGAGACGCAGGAAGGGAGAGAGGCTGGGAAGAGCAAGGTGTCAGCAAGGAGAACTGGTCTGAGCTGGTCTCTGCCAAGAAGTACCAAGTGGAGGCTTGGCTTTGGAACCAACCACATGCTTCTAGAAAGGAGAGGAAAGGGCAACACATTGGGTCAGAAGGACATTTAGAGGGAGCCAGCTCAGAAGCTTCCAGTTCCCAGAGAGACAGGTGTGACCGAGGCGCAGCATGGCGTCCAGACGCTGCTGGCTGCAGACGGGCAGGAGAACTTCCAGACACAGCTACCCAGGGTGGCCCTGCAGCTCCAGCCTGAGCGCCTAGTGTGGGGTGCAGACTTGGTCCGTGGCTATGGGCGGAGTGAGTGCTGGGAAGTGAAGGGTCACCTCCGGCGGCGTTACATTCACAGTTGGTGCATTAGACCCCCATGTCACAGCTGGCTCTGTGCTGCCCTTCAGAGTTGTTCTCCCTGTCCAGAGAATCAACTAGATTCTCAGACCACGACACGTCAAATCTCTGGTCAAGGACACTGATCTGAGTCTCACCTCTAGCCAAGCCCACCTCGCGCAGAGCAGGTCCCTGAGCCCATCTGTCCATTTGCCCCTGTCCTCCTGAGCTACACTGCCCCCTACCACCAGGCTTTGCTCTATAGCTTCTGGGGCTCTCCCTTGCTTCTTGAGGGTCCTACAGCTCAGCCTGGGTGTGAGACAGTTATTTCCCTGGAGGCCTGAGAGTAGAAACACAACCTTCTTCCTTGGGACATTTGCATATTTCATTTGGAGCTCCTTAAGAAATAGAAAGTTCTCAGAGTCTGGCTCTCTCCAGTATTTTCTGCTATCTGGAAGGCAGAGATAGGAGACAAGAAGCTAGTTGAGACTACATCTCAACAAACCAGCTGAGTGTTGTGGTCATGCCTATAATCCCAGCTACACAGGAAGCATAGGTAAGAGGATCACAAAAATCTGGAGACCCTATCTGAAAATTAACTATTAAAGCCAAAGGGCTAGGGGCTTAAATGATCATACCCTCCAGGCAATCTGCCTACTTCATCTCTCCATACTTTATTTCTCTCTCCAGGAGGTAGTTTGCCCCTTTTCCTATCTATGTTATACCCTTTCCTACATTTGTGCAGTCTAGGAGGTCCCAGCATCCCTGTGGACAGAGACCAAAAGGGCAGGCTGCAGCAGGAAGGCAGGGAGGGAGAGAGTGAGCCCAGGGGAAGCCCCCCCCCAGGAGGAAGGCAGCCCAGGTGGCGGAAGGAAGGCCTGCGCAGCTCTCTTGGCTCGGGTCAGCCACCAGCGAGTTTCCCATCCTTCCATCTCAGCCCCACCCACCCCCAGCAGCGAGTCTGGGCTTATCTGAGCCACCAGCCCAGCCCCACCTCACACCACCCACCCTCATCGCCAAGGCAACCGAGTCCCGCAGCTCCAGGGATGCAGGCGATAAGAGGAGCCTATGGGACCTCCGTGGGCGCAGCCACCCAGTCCAGGCAGGGGATGGAGCCCAGACCGCGTGCCCTGGACTTGCAGGGAGCCCGCAGCCTCTGGCGCTCGACGCCATCCTGAGCCACCCCAACCAACCTGTGCTCACTTGGAAGGACAAAAGAGGCTGAGAAATGAACTTGCTAGAAGGGTGCAGCCAAGTTGGGGTCGCTACCCAGGCCTCCCACTCAGGCCAAAGGCATGGGATGCTGTGTCCATACCAAAGATCACTGGGATCAGTCCTCACTCTGTGGAGTGGGAGCTGGGAAGCGGGGGTTGGGGGGGTGGAGGAGGGGCTGGCTCTGCCGTCCAGGCTGGGCCAGGCCAGGCTGGAGGCTGTCCAAGTGGGCTGCGTCAGGTAGGGGGCACTCTGCCCCTCTAGGATTCGGTGTCATTCAGGACTGCCTTGGCCCTCCCTCTCCTGCCTCCCCCCCCCACCTCCCCCATCTCTCTTTCCCTTTCACCCTTTCCCCCTCCCAGCCCCACCTCCAAAATTGCTATGGCAACAACTCAATGCCAGAAATAAAAGCAGGATCCAGCTAGGTCACCAGTTCCCAAAACAGCATCCCAGGGAGGGGAGGAGAGGGCCGCAGGGCAGACCAGCAGGGCAAGGACCAGGCCAACCACAGAGCGGCTCTGTGTGTGGGGCAGGGCGGGGCGGGACAGACCCATGGCTCACCAGACACACATCCCTTGCTTAGGCCAAGAGGAACTCCCCGGCCGTTCTCAGGCAGGCACAGCCCTGCTACTGCTCTCTTCTTTCACCCTTCTCCCTTATGCAATGTTGTGTGTGTGTGTGCATGTGCACTTGCCAGTCTTGGACTCAGGGCCCGGGCCCTGCCCAGGCTCAAAGCTAGTAGTGCTCTATCACTTGAGCCATAGCTCCACTTCTGGCTTGTGTGTGTGTGTGTGTGTGATGGTGGGGGTTAATCTGAGACAAGAACTCCATGGACTTTCCTGCCCTGGCTGGCTTTGAACTTTAATCCTCACATCTCCTGTGTGGCTAGGATTACAGACATGAGCCACCAGAACCCAGCAGTGCAATCATGTCTATTCTTATTCTGCCTGCTAGCACCAGACTCTCTCTAATACAGACACTCTACAAGGCCTGTCACCCCGAGCGAGCAATGAGGCGCTGTGTACGGAGTCTGCCTCTTTTAGGTTGTGCCTTTCCACTGAGCCTCTTTCTCCCCACGACCCCACAAACGTGCAGCTCCTCATTCATTTTTTCTTCTTGAGGTTTCCCTTGCTGGGTTTGCAGACCCTGTCTCTAGGCGCATGCCTGCAGAGAATGCCGCTTCTAGGCCCTTAGGTTTGTGCTGCTGAACAAACAAGCTGGGGGAGGCAGGAGGCCTGGCCCCCTAAATTTGGCTTTCAGATCAACCCTGGCAGTCTCTCTGTTCTCTTCTCACACGGGCTCTGAACGAATGCTGGACACCGGGCTCAGGGTCTGTCCACAGCAAAGCCAGTAGTGCTGAAACAGACCCCAGGGCGACACACACAGAAGAGCCCCGTACCACACACAGTTGCACACGGAATTCAGGCACACGGGTGCACGCGGGGACTCCACAGCCAGCTTGCCAGTTCACACTCCCACTCTCCCAGCAAGGCCCCCACAGGATGACACATGGTGCTGAGGACACCCACTTGTACCCACCCACTGATCCTCCCCTTGGTGCATACTTCTCCACGCGCGCAGCCCCCACGCCACGTGCTGGCACCCTGCCCGGGCTGTGCACATGTAGACCAACAGCCCAACGGCAGCCCTGCCCTTGGGGGCTCCTCCATCCCCAGGACTCCGGTGCCTTCCTTTCTCTGTTCCCCTGGCTCTCAACCAGGCAACCTGTCTCCTGGGAGGGAAACGCCAGGCACGGGGGAGGGGGAGGGGAGGGAGAGGGGATGAAGTTCACTGTCCAGACCTTCCCAAACACCAGCCGCCAGGGTGGGGACAGGCAGGCTTTGCCTGCAGCCGCACCCAGACACCCCACATTCCTCCCTAGGCTTCTACCCCAGCCTCGAGCCACAGCTAGGAGGGGCTCAGAGCAGAGTCCACACCAATAGCACTGGACCCCAAGAGGATCGCTCCCACCCTGGAAAGGGGAACCCCCCTCGCCCCCTGCAAGCTCCTCTTCCATGGTTCAGTACGGAGCAAACAGCTCCCCTGCCCAGTTCCCCATGGTGCTTGGGTCCTGGGGTGCTGGGGATGGCAGCGTGACTTCCATGGACTTGGAACACCCCAGCCTTTCTTCCGCAAATCAGAAAGAGGTTTGATCAGACCAAACCCAGCTAGTCCCAGGCCTGCCCCCCACCCCAGGCCCGGCTCCCCTCTGAACAAGACACCAGAGCTGTCAGCAACCTGCTCCCGACCAAAGCCTGGAACCCTGGTAGGGGCTGTAGCTCAAAAGGCACTCTGCTCCGGGAGAGGGGGGGAAAGAGGTGGGACACCCTGTCACCTACCTCTTCCCTGACAGTGTGGCCAGCTGCTCCGAGCCCCCCAAGAGGTATAGGCCCCGTCCACCGGCGGTGCGGTTTCTCAGGAGCCTAGGTAAGAGGCTCCTCTTCCAGGCACCCAGCCGAGCTTTCCCGAAGCACAAATAACAGGAAGAAAGCCGGCTGGGGTGGGTGGGGTGGGAGCTGGCGAAGGAGGGGAGCTGGTCGCACAGAGCGGTCTGATCTCCCCTCTTGGGCCCCCACCCCTTTCACCCCCACCCTGCCGCTCCACGAGCCCCTGCTGCTTGGGTCCCGGGTGCTGGGGAGCCGGTGTCTGGTGGGTGGGCGGGCCGCAGGCTCCCCCACGCCCTCCTCGCCCTCCCCACCTCCGGTGAGCTGATAGTGGCCGGCTGGGCCCAGGGTGTGTGTGTGTGTGTGTGTGTGTGTGTGTGTGAGTGTGTGTGTTTGGATGGGCTGTGGTTCCACAGTCCACTGCAGCCGGCAGCTCAATCCATTACAGACAAGGGAGGCATTAACCGGCATCATGACGAAGCAGAATCCGCTGCGCTGTCCTTTTCCCCTTTCCCACACCCAGCTCTGTCTGCAGCGCACTCGCGCCGGCCCTCAGCCTTCAAGTCACGGGAGGAAGGGGAGACGACGGCTGAGCCAGGGGCCCATGCACGGCTCTCCAGGAACCTATGCCTCCCCTCCCCTCCCCGGCCCCCCATCCTCTTGCAGAAACCACCACAAAAGTCTTTGGGGGTGGTGGGGGAAGCCCACTTCTCAGGGCAGGTATGCAGGCAGAGGTACCACATTTGATCAGCAAAAGATTAAACCCGCCCCTAGGAGAGGCAAATAGATGCAAGAAAGCATGGGATCCTCTGGAATCCGCCATAAGGCACCACCCCGAGGGCGCGCGGAGGACCCCGCGTCTTTCGGGGAGGGCAGCTTTGTGCAAAGGGAGATTCCCGAGAGGGGGGCAGTTCCCAATTCCACAGAATTCCACAGAATCCACAGAGGCATGCCTTCCTCCAGAGCTGGCAGAACCTCAACCACCTTAGGACTCTGGGATGCCCCCTGGGAGGGGAGCTAGAGCCCCCCCCCCACAGGTGCCGGCCAGCTTCCTCTCGGCCTTCACGTCCGCTGCAGACTTGCCTACCTAGCAGCCTTGCGGTTGCCCTGGTAACTGCGGCCCACAGCCGGTCAGCTGATCCTGTCAGCCGGCTGTTAGGAAATCTAGAATCCGAGGAGGGGGCTCTGGATACCCAAAGGGAAAAACCATATGGGGAAGGGCCTATGGGGGTCAGGTGGGAATGTACCCCAGGATCTTCCTCTGGGAGAGAAGGGAGGGGTGTATCTTAGTGATAACCAGGGGAGTGCTCCAGACAGGGGAAAGAATGATGGCAGGTGGCTGGGACGGGGAAAGGGTCTAGGCTTGGCTGCCCAGTGGGGTGGGGTCCTGCGAGGGTTGCGTGGAAGGTATGGAGAAAGCCCGGGGGGAGGGAGAAACATCCCATCTACAGGGCTGTGGAGGGAGGGGTATACCTTTAACTGCCGGAGGGGGCCCCGGCCCTGGGGGAGGAGCTACCTCCATCCCCGCAGCCAGCTTGGCCTGGGCTAGCCCAAGGCTTTAGTGCCTTTCCACCCCACCCTTATTTTTCCAAATCAGGGTCTGAGAGACGTGGAGCGATCCCAACCCCACCCCAGTCCCAAGCCCTCTCTCTCAGTCCTCCAAGAGACCAAGCACCACCCGGGGAGCTCTGGGCTCCGCCACTCAGCCGGTTAGGATTCCTGACATTCCCCTGGCTTTTACGGCTCCCCCACCCCCACCCGGACCCCACCCCAAGAGACGTCTTCCGGTACAAGGGTTCCCAGAAGCAGGGCTAGAAGGAGAGGGTGCCAAAGGAAGGACAGCTGTGAACAGGGGCCTGGAATAAGGTGGGTCTGAGCCCTGGGTGGGAAGCAGGGCTGGGAGGGGAGTCTCCTCCGATTGCCTCCGGCTTGTGATGTAGGACAGAGGTGTGTAGGGGGGGGGGACCAGGAGAAGGGCGGAGAGGAGGGGAGGTGGAGGGGAGGGTTCCCGGTACCTTTAAGGGCCTGGGGCGTGGGGCAGGAGCACCGCAGCCTCGGCGGTGACATACACCTCCATCCCTCGGCGCATCTCCTCTCCGCCTCCCGTTGCCAAGACAACCTGCCGGCAGCCCAGCCTGTCTAGGCGAGGTGGGAGGGGGAAGGAGGAGGAAGCTGTAGCTCCTAGGGCCTCTGCCTTGGGTGGAGGGAGGGGACCTGCAGGAGCATCTTAGTGCTAGGGCGGCTCCCCCAGCTGCACCCCATCATGTCTGCCCCCTACTTTCTCCTAAAGCTCTGGGATTGGCTCCAGAGGTGACCTCGCTACTTTGAGGTCAGACAGCATTAGCATGGCAGGTCTGGAAGGGGCATGCTGCTGTGCAGACTGCCCCAGTGGCATAACGGAGGCAGAGACAAGGGACGGATAGCTTGGGTGTTGAGGGCCAGAGGGCTGGTTTCCAGTAGGTGGGTCTGGCACTGTGGGTCCCTTACTTATACCATCTAGTAGGGTGCCTCAATTTAGTCCCAATCCCCTGGTCACTCTCCTAAATCCAGAGAAAGATCAGAGCACGACAGATGTTTTCTAATCACGCAGGACACGACCTCACCACCCCCATGCCCAGTCCCGGGGAATGTCTCTCCACTGGCCAGCCTCCTTGGCCAGAGACAGTCAGTCTTATGCCCAGCCAGCTGTGGACCCAAGAGGACACAGAGTTAGGGCTCCCTCTGTCGACCTGATGAGGTATGGTTGCTGCCAAGGTCATTCCCGGCTGGGCAGAGTCCTGTGTGGTGTGAATGTTGGTGGTATAAGTTGGCCAAACCCAGAGACCCTCCTCTCCCCTGCCAACGTCAGTGTCTGCTCTCATCTGTCATGATCCTATGGAGGACCGGCTCTGCCTCCCACCCCTTCCCCCTGAGAAGGCCCCAGACTCCCTTAATGCCAGCTGAGCTGAAGACTCATCTAGAGATCACCTATTCCCCCTGCTGGGCATAAAATCTGCTCCCCACCCAGGCAAAGAGCAGACAGGACCCATGTACCTTCGGAAGCTCAGGAATTTTCAGGCCTTGCATCCCCAACAGAGGGCAGGGACATCTTCCCCTCTCAGGCAGGGGTGCCAGGTCCCAGACACCCCACTTCTTGACTCCTTTCCCCAGCAAGGCCACTGGTGCCAGATGTCCTGAGCTGACGGTGACCTTGTACCTGCCCCTCCCCCAGGCCTGTGAAATAGTCTATGCCTCTGTCTCACTTCAGTGCCCAGGCCCCGCCCCACGTACCAACCTGCTGAGGAGGGGTAGTACCAAGGGCACCCCTCATGCTGTATAAATATTAACCCCCAGACAGGTTGTGCCAGGGTGCCTGGACAACCAAACACAGTCAGGGACAAGGGAGAGATGACAAAGACCCAGGCCAGAGGAAGAAAAGGAAGGACGCAGGACACAAAGTGACGTTTCCTTATCAGACTGTAAGCTCTGTCCCTTCCCTCCTCCCCGTAGACACTGCTGCACTCTGGCCTCCCGGGCCCTTGAGCCTCCACCCTCAGGGAGCTGCCTCCATACCACGGGGTCTGGGGCTCCCCTTCTCACAGCTCTGTGCATTCTCCTCCCTGTCACAGCGTCCACACCTGAATTCATAGTGTGTGTGTGTGTGTGTGTGTACACGCGTGCTGGTATTGGGGCTTGAACCCAGGGCCTCACACTCTTGCTTAACTGTTTTGCTCAAGGCTACCACTCTACAGCTCAAGTCATGCCTCTGCCTCCAGTGTTTTGCTGGAGATGAGAGTCGAATTTGTCTGCCAAGATCCTCAGATCTCAGCCCCCTGCGTAGTTAGGATTACAGGACTGAGCCATTAGTGTTCAGTCCCAAACTTCCTAAAGTGACCCAACTCTTTATGCAAACTTTCACTTCCCGCCAAATGGAGCTGTGGCTCACTTTCCCCGGAGCACAGCTCACGCATTCCTGCCTGTAAGCCTGATTTCTCATGCCCTTTTCCCTGTGTCTCCCCTTTTGTGCAGCCACTGGGCTTGGGCAGAGGAGCAGAGCGCATTTCTTTGGAGGCCATGTGGACAACAAGAACCTAGACAGAATGGGACTCACCTACCCATGGTCAGCCATGACATGTGGGAATAATCTTCCAGTCCTACATATGGGATCTGGGTGAGACGCCTCTGGCTGCTGCCGTGTCTCTGGACCTCAGCACATTTCAGTTCTTTATGTCTAGTACTTATTTCCTCTTTCACTCTTTTGGGATGTACCAAAGGCTGATTTCCAGAAGCCCGATGAAGGAACTAAGTGCTTATGGGCATATCTCTCCACTTAAATCTCAATTGCCCTGAGAGCTCAGTCTCCTTTAGTTAACAGAAGGATCAGCGCAGTGGGTATGTATTTGTATTTACATATTGTATAGAATATATAGAGTAACTCCCAAAGACCTCTCCTTCCTGAGCACAGCTGGGACGCTAGCTTCCTGCCCAGCCTGAACCCTGAGGACCAGCTTGCTGTCTGCCTTCCACACAAACTTCCCCTCCGTGCTGTACTGTCTTGGGCACAATGGGGGATGGCTATCTTTGAGACTTGTTGGTGACATGCATGATGGACAAACTGATACAGGCTAGGATGCAAGAGTATGTGAATGATGGCAAGGCCCAGCCACTGTAGAGATGGGGCTGGAGCAGGGGCGAGGCTGTGGTCTGGGAGAGCACGCATACAAATACAATGTGGTCTATGGGAACTTTAAAAATGCCTGGCAGTGGGCAAGCATTCTGGCTTTCCAGGACCTGGAAGGAGAGCTGTAGTACAGGAGTGGTCTGGACAGCGACTGAACCGGAAGGCCTGAAAAACCCTGTTAGCAGTTGGGTGTGGTGAGGCACACCTGCAATCCCAGCAATTTGGGAAGGTTAGAGGCAGTAACATTGAGAGTTTGAAATGAGCAAAGGCCTTGTCTCAAAACCAGAATAAAAACAAAAACAGCTCACATGACAGAATGCTTGCCTTAGGAAGATTGAGGCCTTGGGTTCAATCTCTAGGATCCCCCTCCCCCCACCAACTGCCACACACACACACAGAAAAAGAAAATCATAGTGACATGACAGGCCTGGGCAGAGATGTGGTGCGTGGTAAGGCAGGAGAGGGGAGGGGTTACAGAGGAAGGAGGGAGAGCAACTATGTGAGGCATCAGAGGGGTGCAGGGCATAGGAGGGTAGGCAAAGACTCTAGGCAGATCCTAGGAAGTGTGCTATGCATTGAGTGGCAGGGGCTGGGAGAGCGAGCAGCTGTGTGCGAGAGTGATGGCTGTGGTGTCGAGATGGTGAGGGAGAGCACTGGGGGAAGACCATGGGGGACCCGAGGCACGTTTCCACTGGACAAGCCAGGACAGAAGCCGGAGGGGACACCTCCTGCAGGCGGGGGTGGGGGAGAGAAGTACAGAAGGGATGGTCCTCAGAGTCAAGCATTTAGGATCCAGGGCAAGGCTGGGGAGTGGGGTTTGATTTCTGGCTTGGTAACTGGGAGGCCACTGGCATCTGAAGGACATCGTGGAGTAGTGACACATGGAGAAGCGGTTCTCATTGCTTAAGAAGTGAGTGGCGGCTGGGTGCCGGTGGCTCATGCCTGTGATACTAGCTACTCAGGAGGCTGAGATCTGAGGATTGGGGTTTGAAGCCAGCAGGGGCAGGAAAGCCTGGGAGACTCTTATCTCCAATTAAGTACGGGAAAACTGGAAGTAGGGCAATGGTGCAAAGTGGTAGTTAGCCTTGAGCACAAAAGTTCAGGGACAGTGCTCAGGCCCTGAGTTCAAGTCTCATGACTGACATTTAAAAAAAGTGAGGGGACTTCTTCCCTGGCTTCCTGTTCAGGGACAGGAGGGAGAAGGTGGAGATCGATAAACAAATTAATCTTAAGCAGCTCTATAATCACCTTCAACAAGCAAGGCGCCTTCCAGCCACCTCCCTCCACCTGAGTCTTCTTGATGGGATATTCACCTTGCCCCAGTGGCAAGGCCTCCAATGCTCACACCTGCTTGGAAGTTTTAAGCACTTGGAAACAACCAGGGCTCACGGCAGGTGTAGGCCATCCTTCCCACCACAAATACATGCGCTAGGCCTCCGGTTTCTTACTTTTTCTTTTTTTTTTAAGCTCAAGTTTCACTATATAGCCCAAGCTGACCTCTCCAACTCTCATTTCTCCTGCCTCAGCCTCCCCAGAGGTGACATTACAGTCATGTGCCACCATCTTTGGCTCTGGCTTCTTCTTTGTACCGTCTTGGATGGGACAAGCCCAGCAGCCTTTCCCAGGATGGGAAGAGTTACCTGGGGTAGGGGGCCTCCACGGGGTTTCACCCCTGGCCAAGGGACCTAAAGCCAGATGAGAAATCGGACACTAAGCGCAGGGCTGCAGGTTGGGTACAGGCACTTCCTGAGCCGGCCTTCGCCTGGAACGCTGCCCTCGCTAGCCCTTTCCAGGTCCCGGTCTCTGTCTGCCAGGCCTCACCTCGAATAGCAAGAAAGGAAACAGTGAAGGCTTTCTGGAGCCCGGGCCCCCAGGGGCCTGACTGTGCTGGGGAGGTCAAAGAGGGAGGGAGGGGCCGGAGAGAGGCCAAGAAGAAAGCCCAGGCCAGACAAAGGCCCCCGTCCACCTTTGAAGCTGTCTCTAACTCGAGCAGGAGTGGGGAGGGGGGGGAGAGGCAGTCTAGAGTCTCAAAGAAATGTCTCAAATTCCTGCGGAAATCTGAGGGATCAGGGTCCCCCCCTGCCCAACGGCCCTCCCCCCTCCACGCCCCCTCCACGTCCAGTCCTCCACACCTGGGGGGCCCCAACCCTTTGTCCTCAAGTAATTGCTGGGTGTTACCCCAGTTTTAGAGTCCCACTGAACCGGCAAGTTATCAGCTGCAGCCCCAGACCACCCGCCCTACACACACCCCAGAAAAACAAAACGACCCCGACACTGCCGCGCTCTTCACCGGGATTAAGCTCTTGGGGGGGGGCAAGTAATTATGACGAGCTGGAGGGCGGACCTCCCTCTTGGGCTGCAAGGTTTCCACCTTCCAAACGGCCCCGGCCCGCGGGGTCCCCCCCACCCCGCCGCCGCCCCCACCCCTTTCCGTTCAGCCCATTCTGGGGAGAAGTGGGGAGAAGGGATGGCTTTCATCCTGTTTCTTCTCTCAGTCACCATCCTCCCCGCCCCCCAGCATTTTCTCAGAAAGGAGGGGAAGGGAAACTGAGGCGGGGGAGCACCCAGAGGCGGGAGGGGCGCGGGGGGCGGGCCCCCGCTCCGAAAGCCCCCCCCCTTGACCAGATGAAAAGCCGGCGCTGGAAGGGGAAGGGTGGCTTTTATGGTGTGGGCACACCTGGAGGCCTCTGGGAAAGCCCACCCACCCGGGAGCCGGGTGGGGGCAGGGCCTCCCCCTCCCCCTCCCCCGCGCCGCGCTCGGCTCCGGGGACAATCGGGGCCCTGCCCGCCCCCGCCGCCGCTAATTGAGGCTTGTGCTCAGGTGTGGGCCCCGCCTGGGTCCCCCCGCGGGGAGCCCGGAGGACGAGGGCGGGTGGGGGGGACGCGTTCTCGCCCCCACGCCCTCCCCGCCGTCCCACCCTCCGCCCCGCCGACCTTGCTCCGCGAGCGGCGTCTCCGGGCGTCCTGGGGCCGCAATCCGGCCGGCCCGCCCGCCGCCCCTGGCCCGAACCCCGAGGCCTGGGCTCGGCCCTCCGCCGCCCCGGCCGCGCCTAGGGGTTGGGTTTTCCTCGCCCCAACAGGTAGCACGGGCCGCGCTTGGGGAGCCGGGACACCGGGGCCGGCGGAGGGAGGGAGGGAGGGGCCATCCCGGGGCCGCCCCGCCGCCGAGGCCCCCGCGCCCCGCACCTGCAGTCGTGGCACTGGGGGCGCCCCCCTTCCCGTCCCCCCCGCGCCCCGCACCTGCCGCCCCGGCCGCGGTGACCCCGGACTACCGGGGTCGTCTCCAGGTGAACAGCCCGCCCCACTGCTGCAGATCACCCGTTTGCTGGAAAATGGTTTTATTCCGGGGCCGGGGAGGAGGAGGAGGCACGGACACTAAACCACAAGCCCCTCGGTCAGGCCAGGAGGGATCTGGGGGCGGACTAAGGGGGTTCAGGGGAACACGATTGGAGGACAGCCAGGTCCAGGTCCCGGTGGGCTAGGTCTAATCTACTGTCCGGTCCACTTGTCAGGCAGAGGCTGGCCCTGGAGCCGGGGGAGGTGCCCCAGGCCGGGCGGGCCGAGCCAGCGTGCGGAGCCCGCCCCCGGGGGCCGGAAGTGCCGTGGCCTTCCCCGCCGGGGCTCCGCTGCTTCCTGGGGTCTGCCTCCCCCCTCCCCCCAGCCCCCTCTCTGGATGGGGAAGGATGGGGGGGGGAGGCTGCGGCACCCCCGACTACGTGAGGGGCTGGGGCCTCCGCGTGCGCTTGGTCCTGCGGGTGGGGGCCGAGCCCACAAACTCGAACTGCTTCTGCCTCTCGGCGTGGTTGGGGAAGGGCAGCTGGCCCTGGTAGAGGCGCTTGATGAAGTGCGCTTCCCGCTGGTTCTGGCGGCTGCGGGAGGCCTGGCGGGGCCGGCCCTGCCTGGTGAAGGCCATGAACCAGCCCTCGTGCCGGGCGTTCTGGAAGGCCGTGTAGTTGTTCTCCAGCACGATCTCGGTGAACACGCAGTCTTTGCTCTTCCCGCTGGGCTACAGAAGGGAGGAGAGGAGGGGAAGTGTCCACCCACCATCGGCAGTAGCTGTCCTTGAGCCCGTTTTATGGAACCACCGAGTCAGTGAGCCCAAGCAGTTCCAGGTCAGACGGGCATCTATTAGGCAACGTGGGGGAAATGCACAGGCTTGGCCTGAAATCACCTGGCAGTTGTGTTCCCTAAGCAAGGTTGAGCCACGGAGAAACTGAGCGCTGAGTAAAGATCAAGTAATAATGTGCTCAGCTGAGCACTTGGGGGTGGGGGAACTTGGCACCTGACAACTGTCAGGCAGGCTCAGTGAGGCCTGTTTGCCAGGTGGAGGCCATGGTCTCTGATGAAAGGAAAGAAGTGTCAGACACAGCCGCTCACTTGACCCTACGCCCCTTCTCACAGAGAGAAGCCTGAGCTCTCCAAGCACAGCCAGAATTGCCTGATTCCAACAGAAACACAATTCTTACCAAAACTGCTGGGTCCCGGGGTGTGGCTGAAGTGATGAGTGTTTTTTCCTAGCACCTCCCCACCCTGAGTTCAAACTCTAGTGCAGCCAAAACAACCCTACAAAACCCCAAAAGTGAACCAGGTGCTGGGTGGCTCATGCCCATAATCCTAGCTACTCAGGAGGCTGAGATCTCAAGACCATGATTTGAAGCCAGCCTGGGCAGGAAATTATATGTGAGTCTTATCTCCAGCTAAACACCAAAAAGTTGGAAGTGCAGCTGTGGTTCAAGTGGTAAGAGTGCTAGCCATGATCACAAAAGCTCAGGCTCTGAATTCAGGCTCCACGATTGGCCTGTAGGCACCCATGTATGCACATGTACATGCACACACAGAGTATTAGGCCCAACACTAAGGAAGGTTTCATCAGTACCAGTACAAGTAGGTTCTTAGTGTGCATTTTGCTAGTTGGAGCCTGTGGACCTTGCTGAACTTGGGGAGAGCTTCTGCCTTATATGGGTACCCTAACTTTTAACCCTTGTCAGCCCATAGCCCTCCACATGGGCTGTGGCTGCCACCTTATGTGTGATATCCTATAGGTGCTAAAATTCACCCTGATGGCTGCTAGGGGAAAGAAATACTCCCCATTCCAGAGCGAGGGACTCTTGTGGATCTCTTTCGTCCCTTCCCAGGGTGTCATTGAATAGAGAGGCAGGGGAGTGATGGATTGGGTGTTCTGAGGGACTGTCACAGTGTAGGGCTCAGTCTTTCCCCAGGCAGGTGGGGTTGGCCCAGGGAGTGCGCTGTGCCACTGGGGCCCTGCCTGCTCCCACCGCTGGGAGCCCACACGACCCTGTCTCAGTTCTCACCTTCCCGATGAGCTTGCCCCTCTTGTTCATACAGATGTACTTCTCACTCTCTGCCCCCTTGATGCGCACACGGCTGCCGAATGTGTCAGTCTCCACAATGAGCTTGGCTGTGGACAGGGCGGGGAGGGGAGAGAGACCTCTGTTCATCAGCGCCCAGGGCTGGCCTGCAAACTCAGGCAAGAGGATGGGAACTGTCAGGTACACCGCCTGTAGGCCCTTTGGGGGTGGGGAGCTCTACCATGGGCTTCTTCCTGTTCTCCTACTGCACCTCAGCTCTTACCCAGGACCTGGGGATGGACCAGGAGGACAGGCCCAGCACAATGGTACAGGTGGCCCGGGAGCCAGGACCAGGTCTCACCAAACTTGTTGCCGTCCTCAGCAGTGGCGGAGATGCGACGACCGGTGACCTGCACATGCTTGCCGCTGGTCCGGCTGTAGAGCTGGTACTCACGGATCTGCCGCCTGCTCAGCTGGTCGGTCATGGCACCCTGGTCCCTCACGTACTGGTTAAAATTAGGAGACGGGTGATTCTCCCCCTTTGCGGTTACCAAGGGAAAAATAGTGTCAATTTGCTTTGGGTGACACCACCACTGATCCGTCGGGGACAGGGATGAGGAGAGGAGTGTGGTGGGCAGGCCACCTGCCCTGCAGAGTAGAGGGTGAAAGGTAGAAGCCACATGTGGTATGGCCATGTCTTTCCCAAGCTGCTGGGTGGGCTCTGTGCCTCCCCGGAGCTAAGGAACTCGTGGCATGCCCAGGCTTTGAGAGCACAGTGATAACAGCACAGAGCTGCAGTACTAAGTCGGGAGCCATGGCCCTTCAAGGTCATAACCTAGGCATATGTCCCCTGGAGCAAGTGCACAGTGCACACAACTCACTAGGCAAAACTCCTTTCCTCTTCTCTGGGGTCTTGGCCTCATTAGCCAGGATAACCACATTGCTCCTTGGTCCTCCCCACTGGCCGGGAAAGGCAGTGCATGTGCAGGGAGCAGATGGTCTGTTAGATGCTTTGAAGGAGGGTCTCTAGAGGACATTTTGGCATCTCGTAGGTCTCTATTTTTAATGTCCAGTAGAGCCCCTGTAAGCATCTCTCTCTCTCTCCCCCCCCCCTCTCCCTCCTCTCTTTCTTCTTTTTTTTTTTTGTGTGTGTGTGCTGCTACTGAGGATTGAATACAAGACCTTGTACTCTCACTTGACTTTCTTGTCAAGGACAAGACTTTGGGCCATGCCTCCAGTCCAGAATTTTGCTGATTAATTGGAAACAGGCTGGCTTCAGACTGGCTTCAAATCCAGATCTAAATCTGGAACCTTCAGGGCTTAGCTTCATGAGTAGCTACAATTACAGGCCTGAGCCACAGATACCAGGCTATCTATCTATCTATCTGGTGCAGGTCCTGGGGCTTGAACTCAGAGCCTGGGTGCTGTCCCTGAACTTTTTTGCTCAAGGCTAGTGCTCTACCACTTAAATCACACTCCACTTCCAGCTTTTTGGAGATAAGAGTCTCACAGACTTTCTTGCCAGGGTTGGCTTCAAACCTCCATCCTCAGATCTCAGTCTCCTGAGTAGCTAAGATTTCAGGCATGAGCCACTGCTGCCTGGCTAGTGTACATTTCTTTATAGTCCTCCCCTACCTTGTTTCAGATGCCGAGGGCCCTTGGAGAAACAGGACCTTTTCCAGTATTCTCTTGGATGGGCTGTGTGGTGTGGGGTTCCTCCACATGCACCTCCCAGTCCCAATCTATAAATCTCCAAGTCTCAATGCTAGGATAGTATGGTTTGTTGGACTAAGGTGTTGCTTAAGTGGTAGCAAGCATGAGGCCCTGCATTCAGTCTCCACTATCACCCCTTAAACATAAAGGGAGATGGAGACAGCGTGGGAGTTGCTATTTGGTGGGTCCCCTATCTGCTAACATCACAATGTCACCAAGAGCAGGGCTTGTGGCCAGGTGGGGATGCTGCTGTCCTTGGGCTGGCCAGGGCTGGGGGAGGAGCCATTTCTGTGCAGGCAACATAGGAAAGCGGGCTCAGTTCCCCCCCCCCCGCCCCCAGCTGCAATACCCAGCGGTGGAGAAACATTACTTCCTGCCCTCTGTGTCCTGCAAGGTGCCTGCAAGGGTGACAGTCCCCAGCGGCTGCTGCAGCTAGCTTCAGTTCACTTTTCTCCATCTGGATCCTGCTGCCCTGTGTGGGGACAGACCTTTCCTGCCCCCACCTCAAAGGCTTAATTCCATTTTGATCCCCAGGCCTGATCTCAGCCATCTGGATGGAGCTGGGTGTAGCTCGGCATGTCAGGGGCCACTCTCCCCCTGGGGCAGACCAGGGCTGACCCTTCCGACATGTCACCGTCCATTCCTTTGACAGCACCTCCAAGGCCAGGCGCCCTTCTGAGATGCTGGGACAGCAGCATCTCTGTCCCGCACCCTATCCTCCATCCCCGCCTGGAAAGGCCTGGGACCAGCGTTTGGGATGAAAGCTCTCTTGGCTTGGCCCTCGCTGGCCTCTCTGCCAGGGATGGGGTCCTGCTTGCCCCAGCCCCAGCCTCCTGGCCCAGGTTCAGACCATCCGCCCCTCTTGGCGGGCAGCCTCCTCCTGGCAGTCTGTTTCAGGTCAGAGGCAGAAGGGGCCCCCAGAAGCCCCCTCCTCTCCTTGTCCCCCTTCAAGCCTTTCACAAAAGCAGCCCACGCCCGCCCCACAGCCCACAGCCCACAAGCCCCTCTCCCCGCGGGACCTTGCCTGTTCCTTTCATGTTCCCGCTGCAGGGGGACCTCCCCTTCCACTGCCTGAGACAGCTGCTTGTCAGCCGGCCCCTCAAGCATGGCTGTGGTTCAGCCTGCTGCCCCCCCTCCAGGGGGCGAGGGGGCACTTCAAGGGGAAAGGACAGCCTTGCCACCTTCCTGAGTCCTGAATGGGGCCTCATCCAGGCCATAAACGCCCGGCCAGCCGCACCATTGTGCTAATTCCCCTTCCAGAACAGGTTGGGCCCACCCCCAGCCCCCTCCGGACCAGGCTGAGGGCTTTCTTCTTGCTCTCCCTGGACGTGTGAAGCAAAAGGCCTGGAACGGGGCTAGAGCAAAAGGGGGAAGGAAAAGAAGGGGGTGTTGTCGTTCTCCCACCCCCCCACTGCTTCAAAGGCAGCCCCTTTCCCTCCCCCCCCCTTTTTAAGGCATTTACCTTCCTACTGGATGGGAAGAGAAGCAATCCTGCAGCCTGGGAAAGCCAGGCATGGCTCCCCAGAGCGGTTCTGGACCAGTGCATTTTAATAGCTGCACTTTTATGGAGGATCACACAGAAAAAGGGGATGGAGGCCAGCCTTGTATGGGGGGGCTGAGGCTTGGGGGAGCGGGAGGTGTGCACGAGGAGAAGCAGAAGGCAGACTTGAGAGGAAAACCCTGAATCCCATCCCAAATGCATCTCTGCGGGCTTGACCTAGTGCTCTGTAGGTTAGCAGTCACCTCACCCTGCCGGGTACTGTGTGCCCAGGAAGCCCCGAGTCGCCCATGCCCAGACACCTGTGTGAGGGGGAGTGGCCGGGGAGTGGGCCATGCAAATAGTTTTGTACCAAAACCTGTCCTTTCAGGTACCAGTCTCATCGCAGCCGTGGCCTCTGCTCGCTTCCAGCTGCTCCCTGCTTTGGGAGCGTCCACCCCCACGTCTGGAGGATCTGAGCGCTCAGTCCTCTTGGAGCCCAAGGCAGAGGGGTACAGAGGGCAACAGAGACCCAGGGGGGGGCAAAAGGGCTGTCAGAGTACTGAGATGATGAGCTCAGTGATCCCCAAGTCTGCCACATCCTCTCCCCCAACAGGTCCCCTAAGCTCGCACTTCAAACCTAAGTACTTCCTGGACTTCCCTGGGAGACAGAACTACCTTCCCTCCTCTTAGGTGGGGGGGGCAAACACTAGGTAGGGGTGCCTACCTGAGTTTGACAGCAAAGAATCAAGAGCTGCAAGCACCTGTGTAGAGAGACAAGGTGCACCCAGCTGTAGGTGCCAGTGGCCAGCCCAGTGCCCCCCTGCCCCCTGCCCTGTCCCACCCAGCCAACCCAAATGGGAATCCAGGGGAGCCAGGTCTGCGGTGGGGCTGGAGAGGGTAAAGGAACTCCAGGCCCCGGCGGCACTTACAGAGTCAGGTTAGGCAGCAGGCGTGTAGCTCCCATCGCTGGACAGACTTCGCAGGGCTGCTGCCCTCCTCTGCCCCCAAACTCAGGAGCAGATGTGGGCAGGCCCCAGGGGTAGAGTCCCAGAGAAGCGAAGGTCTCTGAGCCACAGGTTTTCAGGGGGGAGAGGAGCAGGGAGAGGGGAGGAGGAGGAAAAGGGGAGGAGGGCGGGGGCGTAATTGGGAGCTGAGGTGTGAGGTGGCCACCTTCCTGGCCAGTGAGGCTGCGAAGAAGCAGCAGCGGGGCCAGGGCTGCCAGGCACAGGGGATGGGGGCCGCGGGAGCTCTCTGCACGGGAGGCTGGCCCCTGAGCCCTCCTGCTCTGTTCTTGACCAGCTCGCTCACAAGCACAGAACCTGCTGGCCCAGGCTCAGTGTGTGTGTGGAGGGGGTAGGAGGTCCCTTGTCTTCCAGTCTCGGGGCAGTGGCTCCCCCTCAGGTTTGGAGCCCCATCTTCCCCTCAGGGTAAGCCAGCAGGTACTGAGCTAGGGTGGGGGCAGAGGTCCTGGCTTGGGGCAGAATTAAAAGGAGGAGCCTCCCTCTGGGGGGCAGGGATGGGCCTGGCCACCAGGGAGGAGGGGCTATGGCTGGCTGGCAGCAAAGAGTGGGTGCAACAGGTTGAGGTGAGAGGTGAGGGGGAAGAGTTCTTGAGAGGATCCCAAGAGAGGCACAAAGTTGGCTTGAGACAGAGACAGAGCCTAGCAGACCACATTGGGACCCTGTGGTCTCTGAGAAATGGGGACAGTCATGGACCTTTCCTTGGGAGGCCCAAGTCACGCTGCAGCCCCCCCCCACTCCAGGGGTTCACGCCTGTAATCCTAGCTACTCGGGAAGTAGGATCATGTAATCCTCATGAGGTCTGAGGATCATGGTTCAAAGCCAGCCTGGGCAGGAAAGTCTGTTTCACTTATCTCCAATGAACTCCCCAAATAGCTGGAAGTAGAGCTGTGGGCCCAGTGGTTAGGCCTCCAGCCTTGAGCATACAAGCTCAGTACCCAGGCCCTGAGTTCAAGGCCCAGCCCACCCCCCTGACAAAAAAGACATGCGTGCCAGTAGTCTGGACATACGGCTGGCTCTGTATCTTATTGGGCTCTCTCTGCATGGACTGTGGCAATGCCCTCCAGAATGCTTCATTGGAGGGGCACAGTGACAGCCAGGGTCCTGGAAGCTGGTGATCAAAGGTGGATGGTGATGTGGGTGGAAAGGGAGTGCTGGGGGGGCGCTTGGAGTAAGACCCCATTTAAGGTGCTCAGCCCTCTACTGAGGGCTGTTCCTGTATGTTGTGGCTGTTGACTTATTTTCCTAGAGAGCTGACTGTGATGGTCAAATTCTCACCCCTGGGTTCCTTCTCACCTTCCTGAGCTCCATCAATCCACAAAGTGGTCTGCCACCTTCCCCCACACAAACAAGCCGAGCAGATACCTTTGGAGCACTGACCAGCTCCAGCTGGGAACGCTCAGTCTGGCCCAGCCCAAACTCTAAGTGCCACTGCAGGGGTCCCGGATGCCTGGCCTGTGCTGGTGTGCCGAGGGGGGTGTGAGCCCTGTTCTAAGTCACTCCTGGGAGTCCAGCATTTTGGGATTTAAACTCAAATAATGTCAAGCTTTGAGGGGTTTTAGAGCTCCTTACCTGGCTCACCGCTGAGCTCCACACTGCACAGTAAGTGCTCCTGCTGGGGAAGGCTTGGTACCCAGCTCCCGGAGCAGTGCTGGCCCCTCTCCAAGCCGGCTCGCCCTACCTCCCATCACCCACAGTCCTCTCACCATTTCAAGCTTGATTCTTCAGATTCTGCTCCTTCCATGCTTCTCCCTGTGTCTCTGATCTCATCCAGGTCTGACCATGGCTCTCCAAGAAACCTTTGGACGCCCCCACTAGCTCCCAGACAGTTTTAAAGGCCACCTCCCTTTGACCTCAGTTCCAGGGTCAAGCCAGGTCACAGGTAAAAGGGTACAGATGCTTCAGGGATAGCTTAGACCTTAGGGTTCCATAGCAGGGGTCATCTGGGCAATGGAAGGCAGGTGTTGGGGGTTCATTTGTTAGGGAGATATTGGGAGCTGCTCAAGACCTCTGGGCCTGAACACCTGGTGGTTTCACTGGCTACACTCAGCCCCAGCCTGGGCTTCCATAGTAACAGATGGCTGAGGTGGACGCCAGGGGACTCCACGGCGTTACGGGGCAGTAAACTTCCTGCATAGGCATCTCTGCTTCTGCACCCTCTCCCATTCTGCACCTGCTTGCCTGGTCCTGGCTCCTTTACCCACAAAGAGAGTCAGGGCGGGGCCTAGAGGCAGCATGTAGAGACTGGGGCCTCATAGGCTGTGTGACCTATGGCAAGTCCCTTCACTTCTCTGGTCCCAGGCACCCAGATTGTACAAAGGAAGTGGCTATTCTCATGTCAACAGAGCTAGGAGCTCACTGAAAGCTGCGATACATGGCCACAATGGAAGAGGAGGCCTGGACCCATGTGATCGAGCCTCAGTTTACCTAACAGAGTGAGCTTGGGGCAAGAGGAGGGAGAAGGGAGGGCTCATGACCATCCCTGGGGGGGTGGGGTGAGGGGTGATTAGGGGAGAAGTAGCCGCTGCTGTAGTTAATCCACCCCCTAGTGCCAAGTTCAACACCCTCCAGCTGGGGCTGCCTCGCGCCTCCTCACAGCCCAGCTGTGGCAAACAGAGCCCCCGCTGCACGACTGCCACTGTCACCACCTGCCTCAGCCCAGCGACCCTTTCCTGTTGAATCACAGCAGGATTAGGGCATGAGAAGGGCAAAGGGCACCCTAGCAACCTGGACTGACTCCTATCTGCTAGCTGATGCCTACTGCCTACCAGCAAACCATGATCAAGTGACCACAGGTGTCTGAGGAGCGCCCTCTGGTGTGGATCCAGATCCCAGGCCCTTGCCTGGGACTTGGGAGGCTGGGAAGAAGTCTGTGCCCAGGGCTCCTCATTCTAATGCCTGCCCCTCGTCCATCTCTCCCGTAGGAGAGTAGCCAAATGCAAGGGTCCTGGGGCTAGGATTACTTGGCTCCTTCCTCCCTTGCTGTGTGACCTTGATGCAAATTGGTGTCACCTCTCTGTGCTTCATTTGAGAAGTGGGACTAATAAATCCCACCTCATGGGATTTGTGAGAACTAAGGGGGCAAATCTATAGACAGCTCACAGTGTGCCTGTCAGGGCTATTACACCCATCCACCTTCCTTCTCCATAGACTTGCATGCTCACTCCAGCCGCCAGCACTCACTTTGCACACACTTTCCTGTTCCTAGGAACACCTTTCTGCCAGGTCCGCACGGAATCCCTGTTGCCTGGGCAGCCTTGCTCCCAAGGCCTCTCTAGACCTAACTAAACCGTGCTGCTTCCTTCAAAGCATTTCTAACAGAAATTAGTTTTTTTTTATACTTTGCTTATGTGGTGCTGAGGAATCGAACCCAGGGCCTCAGGCATGCAAGGCAAGCGCTCTACCACTGAGCCATCTTGCCAGCCCCTTCAAAGCATTTCTAGTCATTGAAATACTTGTATGCTTCCTCTAGATTATAGGCAACTTGAATGCAAGGAGCTGGGTTTTGCCTATGGTGTGCGGCTGTGGCCAAAACCAGGCTCAGTGAACACCAAGGAGTTGCAAAGGAGTCCAAATCCTGGTTGCTGACCATCCCATGAAGGTGCCGAGAGATCTCTGACCTCAGCTGGGCATGATGATGTACACCTATAATCCCAGATACATGAGGTAGAGGGCAAGAGGATTGGAAGTTTTGAGTTTAGCTCAGGCAGAGTTAGGGAAGCCCTGACAAAATGAGAACAAGAGTTGCAGATGTGGTCCAAGTGGTAGGATGCTTGCCAAGGCTCTGGGTTGAATCCACCTCCCAAGCTGGGGGACTGATTGAGAACAATCTCTACTGGTTTGCTTGTTTGTCCACTCCAGGCCCATGGGGGAGATGCAGAGAAGCTTAGCAGAGGCTAAGTCCCCAGCATGGTGGGGGGGCAGGATGGGGGAGAGGTTTCCATGCTATTGGCCATGCTATTATGCAACAAGAGATGAAGACAGGGCCATCACTCCAGGTCTGGCCAGGAAGGCCGCCAGAGCCAGGCAGTTACCCTCCAGCCATATCACTTAGCTGGATGGAATGTAGGGCTCAGCACCCTCACAGAAGCCTGGAAGAGTTCCCACTTTTGACAAGTGTCTCACGAGAGGGGAGCAGGCTCTGGACATGGGGCCTCTAGGTCCAGGTCCTTCCTGGTAAGAGGTACAGAGGGGTCCAGTCGTCCTGTCAAAGGGTTTGAGGGACTGGCTCAGCCCAAGTCAGGGGCTTAGAGGAGGAGAGGAAGGAAGATGGGTGTGCCAGTTTAAGGGCGCCCTCTGCTGGGCACATGGGCTGGTGCAGCAGGAAGTAGGTCCATCCAGGAAAGGAGAGAACAGTACTGACCAAGTAAACTTTATTGTGGCCCTGCACTTGCTTGTTGGGCTCTTCTAAGACCTCCTAGAACTGGAGGGTTATTTTAGGGGGCGGGGGAGGGTGTAGGATTCTTGTGTGGCCCCCACCATGTGCTGTCATAGTCTGACTCAGGCGGAGGGGCCAGTGGGGAATACCAGAGCACGACTCTCACTGTCATGGCCAAGGCCATTGCAGGCTCCTCATTTCTTGACTGCCAGTTTCTTAATTTTCATTGTGATTTTGGCCTGTGGAGGCAAGGGAGCTTCAGTCTCTACTGCCCCCTGCCCCCCAATACCCGCTCACCTGAGGCCTACCCTTCTGGCTTCCTACTCACCTTTTTCCCAGGGCTCTTGTCTAGACCTGAAGTAGACCTGGAATAGTGTGGAGTTGGCAAGGAACAGAGATGCAGGTGGGCAAGACAGAAGAATCAGTGAAGGCCATCGCTTTGGCTCTCCTAATCTGCGTAGGGAGTGAACTGGGCCTGGGCAGTGCAGAGAGGCCAAGGACCTAGCCTAGAAGCTATGGGGCTCCTCCCCCCACCCTCTCCCTCAGGGTACTCTGCCTCTCTTCATTTTATTATTATTATTTTTGTGATGGGTGCTAGAGATTGAATTCAGGACCATGAAATGCTAGGCAAGTGCCCTACCACTGAGCTACAGCCCTCTGCCACCCAGCCCAGCCCTTCTCCTTTTTAAACATTTGTCTTTCTCCTTTTAGGCTTCCATCTGCTTTCTTTCAGTTATCAAAAATACTTTTTTTCTTTGTAAAATGTTAACCACATTGCATATAACATAGCAAATATGAGGATAAGTTACTGATAATTTTCCTTACTTCCTACCAATATTAACGTTCTTATAAATTATGTTTAATGTATATAAAAATAAAATTATATGCATCTTGTCCTTTTAACTCTTGTCAACACTTTCCAGGCTGCTGTGCAATTTAAAAGCATCATGTGACATTCCCTTTGCCCAGCCACAGAGAAAAGATACAACGTTTTAGTTAATTATGATGTGGGAGACATTTAGAGGGCTTCCATTTTTCATTAGTATTTGGACAAAGCCATGGTAAGTTTCCTTGCTCATACAATTTCCTCCATACTCCCCCATTCTCTGGAAGGATTGCCTAAGTGAAACGAGGTCCAAAAATAGAACATGTGCATGCTTTCCAAGATGGCTGTGCTGACCCCAGTCCATGTGTGCAGATGTGAGTCTGTATACATGCCCGTGGGACCGTGCTTTCTAATACTACGTATCTCACGCACAGGATCTAGGGAAATTGAATAGACAGAGTTACCTTGCTGCCTCTTCTTCTTTTTCCAGCTTTTTTTTCTGGGAATCAAAGACAAGCATTACTAGAGAGTTCAGCTGAAATGCAGGGCCAGAACCGACTCTCCAGGCCCAAGCCATCCTGGCAGAGCAGCTGGCAGGACTCAGAGACATCTTCCACCCCAAACCTGGGATCCCAGCTCCTCCCAGCTGCCTCCACAGGGTCCCAACCCCACTGAAGGCCACTTTGTTCTTTTTCCCACCTTAGTCACGCTTATGTGCTTGTGGGGTACCAGCCTCTTCCCATGGTGGACAGGGGTGTCCTCTAGAGACACATCTACATCTTCGTCCTCAAAGTCTTCCTCCTCCTCTTCCTCAATTTCTTCCTCCCCTTCTTCGTCAACCCAGGATAAGTCTGAAATCTCTGTGAAGTTGTGGGCCAGGTGGATGCAAGGTAGGGAAGGAAAGGCAGAGTTTTGAGGTCTAGGTGATGTCTGCTTCCTACTTTAGGACCCGTTTCACTCCATGTATGGTTTTGGGGGAACCCTGGGGCTGAATATGTACACCTATTTTTCTGTACCCCCACATAGGGGCCAGGGTGAGTCAGGGGATAGAGAAAGACCCCAGCCCAAGGCAAGAGACAGAAAGGTAAGGGTATGAGGGAAGACATGTACTGGGAAGTGGGTACGTGGGGAAGGAAAGAGCACGGCCACGGCAGGCCGGCCTGTGCCTGCTCCCCGCCGTGCTTCATGTGCCCCCAGCTTCACCCCCAGTGTGGCAATACTGCCCTGCTGACTACAAGAGCTGGGGCCTAGACGATTGCTCATGAGGATCCACTCTCATGAATACACTAATTCTGTCTTAAGGGACTAGGTCTTTATTTTGCCAGTCCTGGGGCTTGAACTCAGGGCCTGGGCACTGTCCCTGAGCTTCTTTTGCTCAAGGCTAGCACTCTACTGCTTGAACTACAGCTCCATTTCCCAGTTTTTTGGTGTTTAATTGGAGGTCAGGGTCTCAGACTTTCCTCCCTCGTCTGCTTGGTCCTCAGATCAAGTCTTCTGAGTAGCTAGGATTACAGGTGTGGTGAGCCACTGGTGCCTGGCTGATTTTTTTTTTTTTAAAGACAGTGTCTCACTATGTAATCCACATTGGCCTCAAACTCATGATCCTCCATTCAGCCTCCAAGTGCTGGGATTATAGGCATGTGCCATCAGGCTGACAAATCTCTTTTCTTTATAATAAATACCCAAGGCTGGGTATTTTATAACAACGTAAGATGGAAAAGACAAGAAACAGGCAGAACCTGAAACAGGCAGTTAAGGAAAATGAAACATGCCAAGGGCTTGGAGGCAGGAAGAGGACCCTAATTATGGCTTTATACTATCTAGTGTATTCTGAGCTTCTTTCGAATACCCAATTTATTTCTATAAAGACTGAAAACTGGGCACCTATGGCTCACACCTGTAATCCTAGCTATTCAGGAGGCAAAGATCTGAGGATCACAGTTCAAAGCCAGCCCAGGCAGGAAAGTCCATAGGACTCTTATCTCAAATTAACCACCAGAAATGTGGAAGTAGAGGTGTGGCTCAAAGTAGTAGAGCACTAGCCTTAAGCACAAAAGCTCAGGGACAGTGCTCAGGCCCTCAGTTCAATGCCATGACCAATAATAATAACAAAAAAGACACTCTGGGCTGGGTGCCAGTACTCATGCCTGTAATCCTAGCTACTCAGGAGGCTCAAAGCCATCCCAGGCAAGAAAAAATCCATGAGACCCTTCTCTCCAGTAAACCACTAGAAAACCAGAAGTGGTGCTATGGCTCAAGAGGTAGAGCTTTGAGCTGAGGAGCTCAGGGATAGTGACCAGGCCTAGAGTTCAAACCACATAACCAATTAAAAAAAAAAAGACAGCTCCTTATGTTACAAGTGAGGGCTGCAGCCCACAGAGGACACTGCTAGGAGCTGAAGAAGTACTGGATCCTGATCCTTCCCTATGGCCTTCCAGTGCAGGCCAGGGGCAATCACGTTGCCTTTGGGGAGTTTATCCAGAAAAAAAATATCAGGAATTCAAGTGTTTGAGTCATGCCCTGAGCTCAGTACTGCACCCCACCCCCACCCCTTGCCCATATCCAAGCTCTGACTTACCGTAGCACTCCTGCCCACTGAGGAACACAGGTCCTGAGCCAGCCCGAAGATGAAAAGTGACTGGAGGAGAAAGCTCTACTCTTGACATGGTGACCTGCAGTGGGAAAGGTCAGGGAAAGACAGGGTAACTCAGATCTTGGCACCTGACAGGGGCTGCCACAAGCACTCTCCCTTACTGCCTAGGTTCATGGGTCCTGTGAGTCTCAGTTCTCAACCCTCCACCCTCCTGCTGAGGTGGTCTCTATCCTAAACTGGGTAACTGAGCCTCTCATTCTCTACAGTGCCTGGGTACTGTCCCTTAGTTTTTTCAAGTGCTCTCCTACTTGAGTCACAGCTCCACTTCTGGCTTTTGGTGGTTAATTGGAAATAAGATTCTTTTGGACTTTTGAACTGTCATTCTCAGATCTCAATCTCCTGAGTAGCTAGGATTACTGGTGTGACACACCAGCACTCAGTTTCTCATTTCTACTTCCTATTCTATCTGTACATATTCCCCCAGTTCTTATGACCCTCTCACTTGAATTTCCAGTCCTATAATCAACTGGGTAGCTGTTAGATATCCCACATTTAACACAGATCTTTAGAAAATTATAATCCAGGGCTGGGAAGGTGGCTCAGTGGTAGAGCGCTTGCCTTGCATGCATGAGGCCCTGGGTTCGATTCCCCAGCACCACATAAGCAAAAAGAAAAAAAGCCAGAAGTGGTGCTGTGGCTCAAGTGGTAGAGTGCTAGCCTTGAGCTGAAGAGCTGAGAGACAGCGCCCACGCCCAGAGTTCAGCCCCACAACTGGACCCCCCCAAAAAAAGAAAGAAAATTATAATCCATATCCACCATCCTGTCCCAGTAGATAGCTGTTATTCTATTCAATTGGGACAAGCTGTTATTCTATAGAGTCAGGCACAGGAGTTTTTTTCTTACATTCTATGTCTGATATGTCAGCAAATCCTGTTGGCTCTGTTGCCACATTATATCCAAACTAGATCATATCTTTGTAAATGCATTCTCCATTTATGATACTTCCAATGCATCATGCATCTATTTGAATACAAACCCGTTATGAGTCGAGGAGCATCTGTATGATATTGGGGTCCTAGTCCATGCAGCAGTGCAACAGAATTATATGCACAGAAAAAGCAGGCAGACTTGGTGGCACAAGTCTGTAATCCCAGCACTCAGAAGGCTGAGGCAGGAAGATCTCAAAATGAAGTCTGGCCTGAGGTTATATAATAAGACCAATCTAAAAAGTTAGGAAGAAAAAAATATAAAAGAGCAGGGCACCCTTGGCTCAAGTTTGTAATCCTAGCTACTCAGGGAGCTGAGCTATGAAGATTGCAGTTCAAAGCCAGACCAGGCAGGAAAGTCCATGAGACTTTTTTTTTTTTTTTTTGTCAGTACTGGGGCTTGAACTCTGGGCCTGGGTGCTGACCCTCAGCAATTCAGCTCAAGGCCAGCACTCTACCACTTGAGCCAAAGTACCACTTCCGGTTTTCTAGTGGTTTTTTGGAGATGAGTCTCAAGGACTTTCCTGCCCAGGCTGGCTTTGAACTGTGATCCTCAGATCACAGTAGCTAGGATTACAGGTGTTGAGCCACTAGTACCTGGATTTCCATGAGACTCTTATCTCCAATTAACTACCCAAAAACTGGAGGTGGCTCAAAGTGGTAGAGTGCTAACCTTGAACAAAAAAGCTCAGGGACAGTACCAGGTCCTGAGTTCAAATCCCACAACTAAATAAAAAAAGAAAAGGGGGTTGGGAAGGTGGCTCAGTGGTAGAGCACTTGCCTTGCATGCATGAGGCCCTGGGTTCGATTCCTCAGCACCACATAAGCAAAAATAAAAAAAGCCGGAAATGGTGCTGTGGCTCAAGTGGTAGAGCGCTAGCCTTGAGCTGAAGAGCTGAGGGACAGCGCCCAGGCCCAGAGTTCAGGCCCCATGACCGGACTCCCCTCCCCCCAAAAAGAAAAGAAAATCCCTATCATTATTCACAAACCATGGTTAATTGCACAGAAAGCCCAAGATAAACTGGCAGAAATGAGAGCTTCTGGATACATTAGTGATAGCTAAGTCATCAGTGTCTCAGTCACTGGCAGTGAACAACTTAACAGTGTTACTGTTAAGGAGAGCTCCTTGGCTTGCCCGGGGCATGCGGCAAGGATGAGTGAGGACAGGAGCAGGCTGTGCACAGGGCTGCTATTGCTTCTCTCACGTTGTCTGACCTGGCTGGACCTGCGCAGCATAGCAGCACCTTCCTTTGCACGCAGGCCCACTCTGGGGGTAAGGTTGGGCAGCTGAGGGAAGAGGCTCACCATGGGCAGGACAGAGGGCTTCAGCGAGGCAATAGTGATGGGCTGTGACTTCCTGTCCTCCATGCTTGGTGGGGCCAGGACCTCCACCCGGTTCAGCTCTTCTTTGGCTTTCTCACTCAGGCAGATCTGAGAGGGATCGAAAGCACAGGGGCACCTCATCACTTCACTTGTTGAGACCCATCATTGCTCTTGCTCATCCTCCCGTCCTTGGAGGAACACCCACCGTACTGATCACCAGCCTACAGCTCTCTTTCTTCTCCAGCTGGGGCTTGAAGGTGCAAGACCGCTTCTCCTGATTTAGCTCAGCACCTGCCCAGGAAGGGAGGAATGACACTGGGAGCACAAAAGGCCCAGGGGAGGCCATACAAGCTCCTTTGTTTCCCTCAACCCCAGGAGGACCAGCTCAGCAGCAGCACCTCCATCTTGTCTCAGCTCGGGGACAGTGGGACGTGGCAGGCTGAGCTGGGCAGAGCCTCGGCTCTCACTCACCCCAGAGCACGGTCCTGGTTTCTTTGTCAGCCATGCTGCTGGTGCTGTCCTAACTTGGTCCCAGGTAGCAATGGGGTGGCCGGGCAGCTGTAAGAAGGGGGCCTGCGTTGAGGTGAGGCCCTAGGCCCCTGTTTGGAGCTCAGCAGCACTCGTTCTGGTGCCAGCAGGGAAGCAGTAGGTGGCAAGGCTTTGGGGGGCCTGCCAAGGTCAAGGAACATTTAAAAACTCTCAGAAGACAAGAATCAACTGTCTCACTGTTCACAACAGCTCAAAGGCAAGCCTCGAACGCTCCCAGACAGCAGAGCTTACGGAGAGAACGATTCCCACAGCCCAGGCCCGAAACTGGCGGTGAGGCTGCCTGTCTGCCCTTGGGTGTGTGTCCATTTTGGGCCCAGTTCTACTCACCCCCTGGGTCCTGGCCTTTTCAGCCCCCGCTCAGTCTTACCGCGCTGCCGGTCAAGCCATGTGTCCTCCCGTTCAGGGCAGCCTCATCACCTTTATTGGAGCCAAAGCTCTCTGCCCTACCAGGCTGTTAAGAAGCCTGGGAAGGGGGAGGTATCCAATCAGCCTTCAAGAACATCCTCCTCATTCATTCTTCTGTCCTTTCCTCCTCTGTGCTGCAGAATCACCTGTGCATTTGTTAACAAACAATTGTCAGCCTTTCCGCTGTTTCCCATTGAATTGGAAAAAGGTGGGGTCAAGAGAATTAAAATTTTTTACAAGCTCCCAGGTGAACTTGCTGCTGCAGGTCCAGAGCCACGGAGTGAGAATTACTGTGAGGGCCAAGTTTACCGAGGCCCTTAGCACCCCAAAGCTTAGAGATGTGTTCATAAGGAAGCAGCAAGCATTGACTTCTATTGTGCAGTTCTTGTACAAGAATTCTAATTGTTCTGCATCTTTGTCAACATTAGGCATTGTCAGTCTGAATCTTAGCCAGAATTCTAGTGGATGTATTTTATTTTTTAGTGGCATTCCATTGTGTTTTTTGTTTTCTCTTGATGACAAGTAATGTTGAGTATCTTTTAAAGAAATTATCAGTCACTCAGTGCCTAGGCTCTGAGTTCAAGCCTCAGAACAGGCACACACACATACAAACAACAAGAAACAAAAATAACTTTACTATCTTGATTATTATAGCTGTATAAAGTAATTTTTTTGTCCTGGGACCAGGGCTGAATTCAGGGCCTCATGCTCTCAGCTGGTTCAGCTGGCACTATACCACCTGAGCCATGTATTTAGTTCAGTTTCTTGAAATCAGGTAGTGTGAATCCTTCAATGCTGGCTTTTTTTTTTTTAATGTGTGCCAGTCCTGGAGCTTGAACTCAGGGACTGGGCCCTGTCCCTGAGCTTTTCTGCTCAAGGCTAGAACTCTACCACTTGAGCCACAACTCCATTTTTTTGGCACTTTCTTGCCCGGGCTGACTGTGAACTGATCCTCAGATTTTAGCCTGAGTAACTAGGATTACAGGTGTGAGCTACTGATCCCTGGCTCTAACTCTGGCTTTTTATTCAAAAACTATTTTAGGAGCTGGGCGCTGGTGGCTCACGCCTGTAATCCTAGCTATTCATGAAACTAAGATCTCTAATAAACCACCAGAATGCTGGAAGTGGTGCTGTGTCTCAAGTGATAGAGCACTAGCCTTGAGCTGAAGAGCTGAGAGACAGCACTCAGGCCCAGAGTTCAAGCCTCAGGACCAACAAAAACAAAAAACAAAAAACTATTTTAGGGAGCTGGGTGCTAGTGACTCATGCCTGTAATCTTAGCTGCTCACGAAACCAAGATCTGAGGATTGAGGTTCAAAACCAGCCCCAGGGCAGGAAAGTCCGTGAGACTCCTATCTCCAATTAAGCACAAAAAGCCAAAAATGGAGCTGTGACACACATGGTAACATGCTAACTTTAAGCACAAAAGCTCAGGGATAGTGCTTAGGCCCAGAATTCAAGCTTCAGGACTGGTAAACACACAAAATACCAAAAACAAAAACCAAACACACACCAAAAAAAAAACCAAAAGAGAAAAATCAATTTTAGTGTTGGGGGTATAACTAGTGTCCAAGAAGCACTGGGTTCAAGTTATAGCACTACACAAAAAATTCCTTTAGCTACTCCTTATTCCTTGTTTCTTCATATAAAATTTATAATCAGCTTATTGGTTTCTACAGAAAGCTTCTGAGATTTTTATTTTTTGTCAACTGTGAAGTTCAGTATGGAGATAGCTGACATCAGTTTTGAATCATCTAAACCATAAACATATTACAGTCTGTTTAGATCTTTACTTTTCCATGGATTTTTGTAGATTTTATTTTATTTTTTATTGTAAAGATACTATACAGAGGGTTACAGTTACACGAGTAAGGTAATGAGTACACTTCCTATTGAGCATTGTTACCCCCTCCATTGTTTTCCCCCTACCATGCCTTCCCTTCTTTGTAGATTTTAGTACAACTCTGGCACCATCTTGTTAAATTTATTCCCACGAGTTTCGTGGTTTTGGGTGCAATGGCAAATGGTATTTAAAATTTCTTCTGTGAAAGCATGAAACATTGTACAAAGGGGTTTCACTGAGATATTTATATACATGCTTGTAATGTACTTGGATCAAATCCCTTTCCCCATTTACACTACTCTCCCAGCCCCCTCCGATTCTCATCATCTACCAGTTTGTTGCTAGTATATACAAATAATCCCCACCCACTCCAGTGGTGCGGATTAAACCCAGGGTCTTGCATATGCTAGGTAAACACTTATACAATTGGTTTTTATATATTGGTCTTACATCCTATGATTTTGCAAAATGTAGCTTATTAGTTGGTTTGCACTCTAAATCATGACACCTGTAAGTAAACACAGTAATAATACTTCATCCTTTCTGGTGTCTCACTTCTCATCTTTTTCTTTTGTGCCCCTTTCCTCTTCCAATACTTGATCCTCTTTCTCAGCCTCAGAACTGGAAATATAGATGGGGGGCTACTCTGCTGGCATTTTGCCTTTTTCTTGATTTAAAGTAAAGATCCAAGTTTTTTACTTGTAAGTATGTTGTTGGCCTTGAAATTATAATCCTCCTTTCTCAGCCTCTTGAGTAACTGGTACTACCTACAGGCTTGTTTGATGTCCATTGCCTGGGTAAGAATGTTTGGGATTTGATGACAAGCATGAGACCTTGGATGTAATCTTCTCACTACTGAAAGAAAAAAAGTTTTTGCCCATTCTTCCTGTGCTGTTTTTTTGGTGCTGATCCTGGGGCTGGGCACCCATCTCTGTTTCCCCCCACCCACCCCCCTTCAGGGTTATCACTCTTATCAGCTGAGCCATAACTCCACTTTCAGCTTTTTAGTGGTTAATTGGAAATGAGAGTTTCCCAGACCTTCCTGCCCTGGCTAGCTTTGAACTGCAATCCTTAGATCTCTGCCTCCTGAGTAGCTAGGATTATATGTGAGATACTCTGGCACCACTAGATAGCGACTTTTAAAATATTTTTTTCTTTATATATTGAGATGATCTATTATTTCTGTTTATATTTTACTTTCTGTGTGTGTGTGTGTTGGTCGCGGGGCTTGAACTTAGGGCCTGGACACTGTCCCTGACCTTTTTTTGCTCAAGGTGGGTGCTCTACCACTTTGAGCCACTGCTCCACTACCAGTTTTTGAGTGGTTAACCGGAGATAAGAATCCCACAGGGGGAGCTGGGAAGGTGGCTCAGTGGTAGAGCGCTTGCCTTTCATGCCTGAGGCCCTCGGTTCGATTCCTCAGCACCACATAAGCAAAAAGAAAAAAGCCGGAAGTGGCGCTGTGGCTCAAGTGGTAGAGCCTTGAGCTGAAGAGCTGAGGGACAGCGCCCAGGCCGAGTTCAGGCCCCACAACCGGACCAAAAAAAAAAAAAATCCCACAGGGGGGCTGGGAAGGTGGCTCAGTGGTAGAACGCTTGCCTTGCATGCCTGAGGCCCTGGGTTTGATTCCTCAGCACCACAAGCAAAAAGAAAAAAGCCGGAAGTGGCACTCTGGCTCAAGTGGTAGAGTGCTAGCGTGGTAGAGTGCTAGCTTTGAGCTGAGGGACAGCGCCCATGCCCAGGGTTCAGGCCCCACGACGGGACCCAAAAAAAAGAATCTCACAGGAACTTTTCTGCTCGGGCTGGTTTTGAACAATAATCCAGGCAGGAGCCGCCGGCGCCCAGCTAATTTATTTATTTATTCATTTATACGAAACCACCCTTGCATTCCTAGCAGTAATCCTCCTTGATCATGCTTTTGTTACTCCTTTTTGATATTGTTGAATTACATGTGCTCATATTTCCCAAGGACTTGTTGCATCTAAATTCATAAAGGCGCTTTAGTCTAAAAGTATTTTTTTTTTTTTCAGTTCCATGTCTTTGGTTTTGGTATTTGGGAAACGCCGCTTTAGCAAAAGGATGTGGTGCTGCCTCTTCTATATCCAGTTTGTGTGACTGGTAGTTTTTACCAGCAGGACGGTGTCGACACCTTCCCGAGCTGCACACAATTCTCTTGCATCAGGGTTCTTGTACTCAGGCCTGCCCAGGCACCTGCGGCCTGCCCAGCGCGCGGTCTGCCCGGCGCC
>NW_012267405.1:2858072-2884144 GCF_000151885.1 Dipodomys ordii
CGCCCATTTTCTCTCCACAGCCCTGGCCGCGGTCACAAGAACCCTTGGGCAGATGGGTTAGGCAAAGGTCGGTCACCACGCTGCGCGGCCACGGGAACGTCAGGCCCGGGTCCTGGTCTCGAGCGCTCCACTTCCCCAGGCCGCTTCTCCGCGGCCCCGCGGTCGGTGCCTGGGCCAGCGTGCCCTCCACCGGCAGCGCTGCAGGACGTCGCCGGGGCCTCCAAGAACATCCTTTCCGTCTGCCAGACCTCCCCCCCCACCCCGCCCGCCCGCCCCCTGCGCAGGAACGCGTCCTGACTGCGCCTGCGCCGGGCGGCATCACACCTTGTGGCAGACCTCGGTGCGCAGGCGCGGCTCTTTCTTCAGACGCACGTGGGCCACGCGGAGCCATTTCCGGGGCGGGAGCTGCGGTCTTCTGGGCGCGACGACCCCCGTGGCGTGGCCCGGCGATGGTGTCTGCAGCTCTTCCGGCCGAGGCCGAGGACAAGGGCGCCCTCCTCTGCAGAGGCGCCGCATTCCTGTTGTTGGATAGGAAGGGACCGGAACACCCCAAGCAGGCCCTGAGACCCCTGGGCCGGGGCCAGAAGAGGGGCACTGGAGGGAGGATCTGGAAAGAGGCGGGCGAGCAGAGTCGGAAGAGGAAGGGTCGCGCTGCAGCGTGTGGCCTGGCCCTCAGGGCTCTAAGGTGATCTCTTTCTTGACACATGCCCCAGGTGATGACCTTTAGAAGTGGTTTCATTTCCACTCTTGTCCAGTTTTGGATGGTTCATGTTCATTAGTTTTCAAGAGTTGGGGAGAGGTTTGAACTTGGGGTCTGGGTGCTGTCTCTGAGCGCCTTTTAGTCAAGGCTCTACTTTGAGCCCTAGCACCACTTCTGGTTTTCTAGTGATTATTTGGAGGTGGGAGGCTCGTGGACTTTCCTGCCTGGGTAGGCTTTGAACCGCGGTCCTCAGATCTCAGCCTCCTGAATAGTTCCTGAATAGCCACCGGTGCCTTGGGCTTTGTGACTTCAAGACTACATTCCTCCACCTTTTAGTAGCAGTCGGTAGTACTTAACACTTGATGCCTGACGTGCCTTATGACCCAGTACTTAAGTTAGGAGAGTCCCTGGTCTTCTGTCTGTTCCTTCGCAGCCTAGTAAGGAGGCAAGTTAGAACATACTGCGGGACTTAAATGAATTAATTGTCCTCACAGCTATGAAACAATAAATAGTATGCTGTGTACTTTTTTTTATTATTTTTATTTTTTGTCGGTCGTGGGGCTTGAACTCTGGGCCTGGGCGCTGTCCCTCAGCTCTTCAGCTCAAGGTGAGCGCTCTACCACTTCAGCTACAGCGCCACTTCCGGTTTTCTGGTGGTTTATTGGAGATAGGAGTCTCACGCTCTTTCCTGCCCGGGCTGGCTTTGAACCGCGATCCTCAGATCTCAGCCTCCTGAGTAGCTAGGATTACAGGCGTGAGCCACCAGCGCCCGGCTGCTGTGTACTTTTATAAGTACTCTCTACAGCTTTTCTTTTTCTTCTGGTGGGGAAGGGGAACACTGGCGATAAAAGCAAGGCCTAGTGTATACCAACTGCTCAGTCACTGATATTTTCAAAACTTTTGGCGGAGAAGGGGAACATTGGAGATGAACTCACGTCCTGGTGCATACTAAATGCTCTGACTGCTTATTTTTCTTTTGGTGGTACTGGGGTTTGGATTCAGGGTTTCACGGTAGCTAGGCTGACACTACCACTTGGGCCATATCTCCAGCCCCACTTTTTGCTGATGATTTTGGAGATGGAGTCAGGCTGATTTTTCTGTCCTGAGTTAGCCTTAACTCTGATCCTCTGGATCTCAGCCTCCTGAGCAGCTGGGATTGAAGGTGGGAACTACTGGCATACTTTTTATTTATTTTGGTGGTACTAGGGCTTGGATAAAAGGGCTTCGAGTTCATAAAGTTTTCAGTTTGTACTGTTTGTCCTGTTATACAGAACAGTGGAAATAAACAGCCTTTTTCTGCTTTTTGTGAGATGCTGCTTTGACCCAGTTTCTGAGACATACCGGTCACAGTCCAGATAGCATTTAGCGTTATCTAAGCCACCCATAAATCATTAATATAGAAGACCATTCAAAGGAAAGAAACCCCTTATAGACACCATAGCAACTTAACCAATAAATCATGGCTGTTAAATACGTCTTTATTCTTGTGTTTCGATAGCATTTGGATGTTATCAAGCTTGCTAGGTAGGCATTCTATCACTTGAGATATACTCCTGTACCTCTGTATATATTCTTGCACTTACTTTTGGCTTTTTGCTGGTAGGTAAGCATTTCATGGATTTTCCTGCCAGGATTGGCTTCGAACCTCAACGTTCAGATCTAAGCCTCCTGAGTAGCTAGGATTACAGTCATGAGTCATGGCACTGATGCCCATTCTGTTATTTTTTAGGTTGCCACTTGCCATTAAAATGACATTTCTGCCCAAATTAATTATTTTTGTTGTTTTTTTGTTAGTCGTGGGGCTTGAACTCTGGGCGTGGGTGCTGTCCCTGCGCTCTTCAGCTCAAGGTGAGTGCTCTACCGCTGGTGGTTTATTGGAGGTAAGAGTTTCACGGACTTTCCTGCCTGGTCTGGCTTTGAATCGTGATCCTCAGATCTCAGCCTCCTCAGTAGCTAGGATTACAGGTGTGAGCCACGGCGCCCAGCTTAATTCTTGAAGCTTTAGAAACTTGACATTTTCACCCTGGGCCAGATCTTTTCGTCCATTGATTTATACTATAGTGAGAAAAAATGTTTTTCAAACATTTAAAATTTTATATTTCAAACTTTACCCACATTTTGTATATATATATATATATTTTGCGAAATTTTAATCAGCAGTAAAAACTCTAGATGTTTCAGTGTAAGGTACAGTAATCACTGGATTCAACCCAGTGCCTAGCAAATACCCTACCCTAGCCTCTCCTAAATAAACTTGTTTTGGCTGCTTAAGACCACCAGGATTTATTTTTGTCTGAGACTGGGACTTTGTATTGGCTGTTGTTCCACCTCCTGAGCCACCCCTCCAGCCCCTCCACCAGGATTTCTGATGAAACAAAGATATCTGGCTTTGTTATTCAAATTTATTAGAATAGTTCATGAAATTAGTAATTGTTTTTTGATCAAAAGCTTTTCTAGGGGACACTTTTAAAATTCCAATCTAGGGAGGAGTAAAAATAAAAAGTTTTATAAAGTTCAATGAGTTTTGGAATACCTTAACTGCAACATGCACCTTGCCATGACTGGACAGTATTCAGGTTGCACCAAGGAGACCACCATCTCTGTTTAGTTTCTTGCTTCTGAAATTTTTGCAGAAGGGGAGTTCTGAGGTTGTGCCCAGTTGACTGGCACCTCAAGATGGCTGGAGCAGAGAGGACTTCAAGTACCTCTGAGCAAGTTTTTTGTTTTATTCATTTGCGAATTAAAATTCTGGAGCACTGCCAGAACTATTTTTCACAGTGAAACTTCCGCATTTTATACTTTGGTAGGTTTAGACATAGTTTGGCTGAGATTAATTCAAACTGCTGTTCAGCCTATGAAACAGCTCAAGATTGAGAAAATCCTGTCAGTTCCCAGAATGCTTTAATAGCATAGAAAAGTGCTTTTTAAGTAAGGCAGACTAGACTGGCACTCTTGGGCCGATCACTAGCTATCAGTCTGTAGTAAGGCACATATACTGTAGCTTAGTGCATTTTAGCACTACACAGTACAGGGATTACAGGAGTCCCTGTTAACTATTTGGCCTATTAAATATCAAGGGGATACTTCAATTACCCTTGAATTTGCCATGTTCTAAGATATGAAGCCTAACCCACATTAGAGGAGCAGACATCAGAACATTAACAAAACCGCTTTCTTCAAGTATTACTTGTCTGCAGGTGGCCATGTTATTTCTGGAAACAAGTAAGGACCTTTTTAGCTGAGGATAATATATATTATGCTATCTGTAAATCAACTGAATCAATTGTACTCTTTCTTATATTTAAAACAAGTTGAGCCAGACTTTATCCAATAAGAAGCAAATTAATTTTATAAGGTTCAGGGGCCCTTGTTATGCACTGGCTTTTAAGAATGCATGTTTCAAACATTATGTTTAACATGATACACGTCCCTGGACATACTACACATGATTGCTGAAAACAAGTCAGTAGAAACCATTGAAGTTTATTGGCGGTCACAATGCTTACACTGTATGCAGCAAACACCCTTACAAGTCTATCCGCAACCAGATCACGCAAGAAAGGATTCACCACACAGTCGCCAGAGGAGAAAAAAATAATTAACAGGCTTGTTTCTGGGGGTAGGGGAGAGAAATAAAAAATAAAACCTAATTGATGAGTGTTCCACGGGCAAGAGCTGAACTAGAGATGTGTACAACTAGCAGCAACAGTTGTGGAAAAAGTACAAGGCAAATAGCTTTCTCCATTAATTTTCCTCTGTAGGTTAATTTTTTTAATATTCAAAACATTTATGGTTTTCATTTTATAAAAATGTATATTTTCCAAGGGAGAATGTTAAATACTTCATGCTAGATAGGCCTTGTTATTAAGAACTGCTCCCCTTGGTAACATCCTCCAGATCATACATTCATGAGTGCAGGGTACATACATAAATATCCACACACACACATCCATACACACTGCCTCGAGGGCCAGGGAAGACACAGTTACGGCCACAGGCAGTTAGGCCTCTGGTGGGTGGACTCATCCAAATTGCTCAACAAGAGCAACTGGCTCAATGCTTCTCTCTGGTCTTCTATAGAGACCAAGACCCCTAAAACATTAAAATCCAATTTTTAACGACAAGAGGCATTTGTCTGAGGATGATGATAGGTAAGTGGGAGAAAGGATGGAGATAAGAATACCAAACACTTTCAGCTGGAGTTGTCACAGCAAGAGGCCAGGGGACCTAGGGCAACTTCCACGGTTATCAGGGAGGGACAGTTGATCTGGCATGGCTTAGAGTTCCTAATAACAAGGGTTAATACAGCAACAGGAAGTGATTGTTTGGGGGCTGGAGGGGGCCAAGGAAAGGGCATTAAGAAAAAATATACATTTGGAATTTTTCTTTTTGCCTGTCTACACTGTGTCACTAAATATATCTCTGCACTTTCACACATCCTTGTCCAGTAAAGCTTCAGGCCACCAGAATACACATTTTCTTCACTCGCCATACATAATCCCTCACATCAGCATTGGTGCACTAGACTCTGTAAAAATTTTTTCAGTCACACTTTGTTTTTAAACTTGAGTCAATATAAACCTGTTCAAAATGTTATGAAAAAATGTACATGTTTATACAAGGCAGGTTGTGGCAGGACACTGGGGGCTCTCCCCCCTTGGGTGGCCCCAGGAGAAGGGAGCTGGAGTCTCAGGTGTCTCATCTATCTCCTCCCACCACCCTTCCCACCCAGCCCCCAGGAACCAGCAGCACCCTGCCCCCAGTGAGTGCACACACACACCCCTATTCCCTGGGGAAGCAACTAGTTGACCATTGCCATTTTCCCCACATCCCTGGAGGAAGGAGCCAGGATTAGCCAGGCCATCTCCCTTGCAATTGTTCGCCCCTCTGGGCCAGACCAAAGGGATGCTGCTCTGTACAGGTAGAGTCCGAGGAGGTGTCAGCTCATCATGTCATTGCTATTCACGCCATAAGTGGAATTCTTCATTGAGTCGTTGACTTCTCGACGGAATGCTGACAGGTTCTGGGTGAACCTGCAGAAAGAATTCATTTTGGGTTGGGGAGGAAGAAGTGAAAGGGCTTTGCCTAATTTTTTTTTTTAAATAGTAGAGAAGTAGAATGTAGGAATGTAAGCTTGTTTCACTTAATCTCAGTCTTAAGACTGTAAGAGAAAGCTGGCTTTCTTTTGTCCCTATTTCTACCAGGCATTTTCCCAGCAGGCTAGAGATGCGTCAAATCTGGGGTTCTGAGGACCCTGTTGGTCTTAACATCATCACAAAAGGAATCTTACCGATCAAGGTAGGAAGTAACCCTCTCAAGCTGAGGGCAGAAAGTAAAACCTTTAGTGAAACAGTTGCATTTTAAATATCAATTATACACTGACAGTATTTTAGATAAACTGTGCTATGTAAAATACTAAAATGATTTTTGCTTGTGACTACTAAGGAATTTGTAATTACACATATGGTTTGCTTTTCCATCGGAAAGCACTGCTTTAGGTGGCCTCAAAATAGGGGAGCACGAAGATTAAGGGGCACACCTGCTTCAATGATTTGAAAAATCACCTGTGGCCAGGATTTCTTAGCCGGCTACCCCACACACTTACCTGTCTCTGTTTTTTGTTAGAAGATTCCGCTCAATGCCCTCCATCAGGTTTTCAAAACACAGATGCATGGCCTGCTGCTTCTCTGGTGGCTGGCTGTTAACGATACTGTTCCTTAGGTCTGAAAAATACTGTGGGACAAAGAATGAAAGAGTAGGTAAGTTAAGGCAGAGGAAGGTGAATTAGCCTGTTATTTATGAATGGAAGAATGTTCTTCAAGGAGGGATGGAATAGTGTATGCATGTACACTTAATTCAGACAAGCACTTGTATGACAAGTCACCTTTATGCTACTGCTCAGTAAATGGACCCTGTTCCCTGATTTGCAAAGTATTTCATCTTCACAATGTCTGGGAAGTGTCAGCCACATGGGGGCCTATTGTTGCCTCTGGCTTGACACCAGGGAGCTGGGTCTCTTACCTTTTCATTAAGTAGTATTAAGCCAAGTAGGGGTCGGGACATAGACCATTGATTCCTACAGTCTTCAAAGATGATGATATTCAGCACCGTGGACAGCATCTGAAAAAAAAATTTACAGAATAGGAGGCAGTGATCAACAGTGTGTGGTTGAAGTGAGACAACAGATACCAAATGAAGGAGCACCTCAAGCTGAAGGGTTTTCTGCATGCAGTAAGTCACATACTTTGAGAAGCTTTGTTTTAGTCTTTGATTTCAAGGTAAGTTTTTTCTTTTAGGCTATTTTCTTTATTATTCTTTCATTTAGTTTGATACATTTACAAATGGGATGGGGGGAAGCAGACAAAATTACAGGAGGCAAAGCCACCCTGTACTATCACTTCCACACACTGGCTTCGGCAGACAGTTTTTGGACATTTGTCAATGTGGTGAACTTGTGAAGTACTTCACTGCTACCTTAGGACTGGCTGATAATATAAATCTACCCATTAAAAAGTATATATTTTAGAACTATATTTCTGCAAACTACTTAAAAAATTTCATTACACACAAACAAAATATAGATGGAGGAATGGTTCAAATTGTAGAGTGCTTATCTAGCAAAATCAAGGCTATGAATTCAGTGTTTGCTATTGAAAAAAAGAAAAAAGGTTTTTACATGTAATTATTCAGAAAAATAAAAATCCATCATAGGGCTGGGGATGTAACTCAGTGGTAGGGCACTTCTAGCATTTGCAAGGCTGTCTTCAGTACTACAAGAAAACAAAAAAACCCTCAAAATCCCCACTACACTAGTGTTGCCTCTTAATGTCAGCTTCCTTACCTGTTGGATCATCTCTGGATGCTGCTGCATGATATGCAGAAAACGGTCACTCTCCTGGTTCAAGGGTGTCGTCCTCTTCTTGGTGCTGCGTGACAGCTGCTTGAAGAGGTATGTCACAATGTGGTCCAGGCAGGAGCAGCAGCCTGTGCATACCATGGTGTCTGGAGGCAAGAGGCAGGTAGGAAAGCAGGTATATTGAGGTGCTGATGGCCACTTTGGGAGAACAGGGATTGTCCTTGGCTGAGAACCCAGAGTTAGTTACCTCGGGATATAGCCCAGCCACTGCTCAAAATGTTACCTGCTAACCTGATACTCACTACACAGCAAGGCCCAATTTCTAACTCTGAAACTGAGTGTGTGGTAATAATTAATACAAATAAATACTTAAATTGTCAGCTCAATGTGCTTTGGATGTGTCTCTTCTGCTTTATAAAAGAATAGTAAGTCATTTGCACTCAGCAAGTGTTTGATTTGTGCCAGATTCTGTGCTAAATACTTTCTAAATATTGTCTCTTTATTTATCCTCCTGAAAACTCCAGGAGGTATGTATTTCACTTGACAAATAGGAAAACCAGTTTGGAGAGAACAATTCATCTAAGATCACTGCTATAAACAGGAGTGTGATTAGAGACTAGGAGTCTATGAGGTATAAGCCTATGCTCTCAGTTACTGGGAATTCTGACAAACCCAGTTTAATATGACTGGGTTTGTTTGTTAGAATGAGTGTGTATTGTATTGTCTCCAAAGCATCTTAGGGGTGAGGGTGTGGACAGTCTCACTTATGCTTGTACTGAATGCTGAAAAGGCAAGGCCAAAGGACTGAGTTTTTCTAGAAGATAAAAACAGCCTCCTGAAGCAAAGTTCTATACCCTGATTGCATTCTACTTTACACGGCTGAGCCCCAGATAGAAGTTAAATATGGTATCATGGAAGTAACACAGAGGTATGGATAATTCATGATAATCTAAAACTCATTCTGTGTGCATTTGTAACGTATCCCAAATATTCTGCAGCTGACTTAATCTTATTTTTGTTTTGCTCAGCTTAATACAAATCATACTTTCTAAACACATATTAAAATTTCTGGAAGGCAGCTTTAAGTGAAAATGGTTGAAAAGAACAAAATGGGCTGCTATGGGAACACTTAGGTGGCCAGTGTATAAAACCTTCCCATAACTTCACACCCTCAGGGGTAGAGTTCCAACACCCTATCACAGTGAAAAATCAGGTCCCCCTGCCTGATTTTCACACTCACTCCTGCTTCTCTCTTCAGCTTTACTTCACTCCTTTCTCTCCTACATTAGTGCACCATCCATCTGGATTTCCTGGTTCTTCCTTGCTGTAGGCAAGCACCTGTAAGATGCTGCTGCTTACTGGAACAACGGTCCAGTTTTTACACTCACACTTTGATGACAAGTTTTCCCTGATGCCACCTCCCTAAAACCAGTTTAGATAATTTTCCTGAGGGTTCCTGTGGTACTGTTTTTACCCCATCAGGGCATATTAAAGGTTAATATTCGTATGTTTCATTGTCCAGATGTAAACTGTAAGGGTAGGAATTATGTGTGTTAGTTTCCACATCTTCAGTACTTGGTACTCAGGAGAGGATCAGTACTTGCTGGATGAGAATACCGTGAATATTGTATCCTGTTGTTAGGGTCAATTCTCCCAAACAGTAATCCTTCTGGACACTGGTAAGTGGTACAAAGCTAGGTGCTTACCAAGTGCAGTAAGTCCTTCAGAAATGGAAGAGAGAATATACATGATGACATGAGGTTCCAGGCTTGCAATAAAGTTCATATGGTCCTGAGTCAGGACTTCCAGTAGTGAATAGTAAGACTGGCTGAGCTTGGGGTAATCCTGTAGCAGAAGAAGAAAGTCAGCCTAGCCATTTCATGCTTCAGCAGAAGAGGAAGGCCATAAACAGTATAATATTTCTTTTAGGGCTGGAGGTACAGCCTAAGTGGTAGACCACGTGCCTAGCATGTATGAGGCTCCGAGTTCAAACCCCAACACTGTGCAAAAAAAAAAATCTTTTCAGTTACAAATACAAATGACTTAGTTGTAGTAGAAAGAAGTTAGCTTGTAGCTTCTTTTTTGGTGGTGGTACTGTGATTTGACCTCAAGGCCTTGCATTTACTATCATGCTTGCTTGCTTGCTTAGGTGGGCACTCTACCACCCGAGTCATGCACCAGCACTGGGGCTTGAACTCTAGACTTCACGCTCTCACTCAGCTTTTTTGTTCACAGCTGATGTGCTATCACTTGAAATACAAATCCACTTTGAGCTTTTTGCTGGTTAACTGGAGATAAATGGATTTTTTGTCTGCCTGAGGCTAGCTTTGAATTGTGAACCTCAGATTTCAACCTCCTAAGTAGCTAGGCCTCTAAGGTGTGAGCTACTGGTGCTGGCCAGGTTGTAGTTTCTTAAAATCTTTAATCATAGTCTCAGGTGAACAAATACGATGAAATGCTGCCATCAAGGCTTAGGGCTCACCAGTAGGTCACTGTGGGGGATAGAGAGGAGCAGCTTGATGAAGGTCTGTAGAGCGTTATCCAGGGCATCATCTCCATAGAGACGGAAGACTCCAAAATTGACGTAACTCCCACTGAGAGCAGCCTTCAGCATGGAGAAGCAGATGGATATGCCCTTCAACTTTAGGGCATAAACCTGATCCTTTGGCACTTCTCCAAGTGTCAGGATGCGATTGCCTGAGTAAACATATAAAAAACTTTTCAAAAAAAACAAAAAAATACAGGTGGCTCCCACCTGTTATCCCAGCTACTCAGGAGGGCTCGAAGCTAGGCTTGGCAGAAAAGTCCATGAGACTCTTATCTATTTAGTAACCAAAAAGCTAGAAGTGGAACTGTAGCTCAAGCAGTAGAGAACTAGCCATGAGCAAAAGAAGCTCAGGGAAAGTGCCCAGGCTTGGAGTTTAAGCTACAGGAGTAGTGCGTGCACGCATTTCTCCCCCCCCCCCCCACTCAACCATTTTATTAATTTATTTTTTGTTTATGCTAGTACTTGGTTAAACTCAGGGCCTGGGTGCTGTCTCTTATCTTGTATAAACTCAGGGCCTGGGTGCTGTCTCTTATCTGGTATATTATTATCACTTCAACCACTAGCTCTACTTCCAGCTTTTTGGGGTTAACTGGAGATAAGAGTCTCACAGAGCCTGGCACACCTGTGATCTCAGCTACTCAGGAGGCTGAGATCTGAGGATCTCAGTTCAAAGCCAGGCAGAAAAATTGGTGAGCCTTCTATTTCAAATTAACCCCAAGAAAACCAGAAGTGGGTCTGTGGCTCAAAGTGGTAGAGCTTGGGCTTGAGCAAAAAAGCTCAGGAACAGCAGCCAGGCCCTGTGTTCAAGCCCCATGAGTGACAAAGAAAAAAAAAAATCAGACTTTCTTGCCTGGGCTGCCTTCAAACTATGACCCTCAGATATCAGCTGACTGAGTAGCTAGGATTATAAGCATGAGCCACCAGCACCCAGCTCTTTTTTTTTTTTTTTTTTTAATATGAGAGCAGGTCTTACTGTAATAGACAAGTCTGGGCTTTAACTATTGAGCTTACTGAGTGCTATGATTATAGGTATGTGCCACCACCATACTTGACCAATGGACAGTTTTTCTGCCATTTCAACCCCCCTACCTCAACTCCAAAGGCACATAGACTCCACCAGGCCCTCAGAGGCAGCTGGCATTAATATACATGTATGAGAAATACAACACTCATAGGAATGCTGTTCTGGCCACTGCAAGGACAGCCTGAGACTACACTGCTGCATTCAATTCTGGAGCATGCTCCTCATGAGCACCTACCATACATCGTTATCATCTTGCTGGTTTCTCGGAAGAGTAAGATGCCATTGGGGGAAGAGACATCAAACTGGAGCCGCTGAGATCTAAGCAGAAAATACATAAGGATTTTAGCAGCTTTACCAATTGTAGTTCATTCTGGAAGCTTTGTAAGACCAAAAGTGTTTTCTTTGGAAGAGTGGGGTACTTTGGGATCTCAAGAGTATCCTGGGTGATGACCCTGTACTACGACTGCAGACTGTCTACCCTAATGAGACAAAAGCCAAAAATATTAACCAATGACAGTTTATTTATTTTTATTTTTTTGGCGGTCGTGGGGTAAGAGGCTCCTGGGAGCCGTCCCTCAGCTCTTCAGCTCAAGGTGAGCACTCTACCACTTGAGCTCCACTTCTGGTTTTCTAGTGGTTTATTGGAGATAAGAGTCTCACGGACTTTCCTGCCTGGGCTGGCTTTGAACTGTGATTCTCAGATCTCAGCCTCCTGAGTAAGCAGGATTACAGGCATGAGCCACAGGTGCCTGGCCCAATGATAGTGTTATTATATATTAAAGTCCAACATATGGGATTCAAGTTTTGCTGCTCAAATAACAGAATTTTTTTTTTTAAAGACCAGCCAACAACAAACCCTCCAAGGCAACAGACCTGTAATTGTAGCTACTTAGGAGGCTAAGATACAAGGATTATGGTTTGAAGCCAGCTTAGGTAGGGAAGTCTGAAAGACTCTTATTTCCAATTAAGCCACCAAAAAGCCAGAAGTGGAAGAGTTGCTCAAGTGTTAGGGCATCAGTCTAGAGTGAAAAAGCCTTAGTACTGGTGTGTGTACGTGCATGTGCACATTTCTTTCAGTCTCTTTGGTACTAACTCATAACCCACTTTCTCTAACTTGGTCAAAGCTAGTGCTTTACCACAAGCCACAGTGCCACTTCCAGTTTTCTGGTGGTTAACTGGAGAAAAGAGTCTCATGGACTTTTCTGCCCAGGATGGCTTTGAACTGCAGTCCTCAGATCTCAGCCTCCTGGGTAGCTAGGATTACAGGTGTGAGTAACCAACACCCGGATCTAACACTAACTTCAAATGCCTCCCTGGATGGCTTCCTTAGCAACTGCGAGAGGGAAAGAGCATTGCTACCAGGCTACAGAGAAATCTAAAAAGATGAAATCAGCAGGTATGAACAAAGCTTTAGCAATCACAGTTCATTCTGCACACCCCCTAAGACTAGAACATCACTTCTGTCTGTTCTGCCTTGAGCTTTATTGACCCCACTTGACTCCACCATCAATCAAATCCATCTTGACCTTGTTCTGAACTGTGCCTGATTTCATGGATTTCCTGTAGTCTCTCTGTTTTCAATATTGCCTTATTAGGAGTCAACACAGCAGGTAGTGGGAATGGAACCCAGATTACTTTGCCCCTTGGTAAAATGACCTGGCACTGAAGGGAAAATGCCTGTTTCTCACTTCTGTTGTGCCAAGCAAGGCACTGGATGGTCTGTCCTGTGCCTACTAGTTTGACTTCCTCCACCATAGTCTTTGCTTACTCTCTAAGCTCTAGCCATATGTGCATTCAAACTCACCTTATGTGCTTCCAGTAAGATGCTTGCAGTGGTGCTATTTACCACACCCCTTATTTTGCAGGGTCACAAGCACATCTTTCATTCAGATCCCAACTTAAATCATTTTCTCTAAGAGACCCTTCTATTTTCTATTTTATTGCCTTGTTTTATTATTTTTATAGCACTTAATTACTGCCTGAAATTATCTTCTGTACTTATCTTTTCCATTTGCCTCCCGTTTCAGAGATCTTTTTTTTTTAAAACAAAGTAAATCTTAAGCCAGTTGCCTGTGGCTCATGCCTGTAATCCTAGCTATTCAGGAGAATAAGATCTGAGCATCACAGTTCAAAGCCAATCTGGGCAGGAAAGTCTGTGAGACTCTCATCTCTAATAAACTACTCAGAATAGGCCAGAAGTGGGCTGTGACTCAAGTAATAGAACACTAGCCTTGAGCACAAAGAAAATCAGGCCCTGAGTTAAAGCCCCACAACTGGGGAGTGGAGGGTGGAGAGGAGTAAACATTTACTTGTCCAGTTGAAATCTACCTAGCAAACAACTTTCTTAAAAGTATTTTCAGGGGCTGGGAAAGTGGCTTAGTGGTAGAGTGCTTGCCTAGCATGCATGAAGCCCTGGGTTTAATTCCTCAGTACTATATAAACAAAAAAAGCTGGAAGTGGCTCTGTGGCTCAAGTGGTAGGGTGCTAGCCTTGAGCAAAAAAAAAAAAAAGGAGCTCGGGACAGTACCAGGCCCTGAGTTCAAGTCCCAGGACTGGCAAAAACAAAAACAAAAGTATTTTCAAGCGTATCACTTCTTTCTCAACTGTTTCCACTCTGAAATGTGGAGAGGGCATTACCACCAAATGGTTAACATTCTGTGGTTAGAGAAATGAGAACCTTGGTTGCCAAAGTTCCTTCTTATTAAGAATAGATATTCTGATCAAGAAAGAGAGTGGATAATTTTCAAATACATTTCAACTACACTTTAAAATACACCAAAAACCTCCATGAAAGCTGTTGACCAGTGGGAGGTGGGCAAAGAGAGACTCTGTTAAAGAGTACTAGTGGCAAGGGGTTGGGCAAAAAGGAGGATGAACAAGGATGAATATGGCCAAAGTAGATTTTGTGTATGAAAGTAGAACCACTTGTCGAAGGGAAAAAGGGAGTAAGATGGAATACTATAAATGTATATATGTGGCAGTGCCCCAGTGGCCTCTATTTGTATAATTAATCTAAGTATTTTTTTGTGTTATTTTTTTGTTATTTTACAAGGTGACTTATTTCCTACAGGCAGCTTACATGGCTGGGGATATCCTTTTTCCAAACACATAGACACAAATAGACATACAGCTCTATAAACTGGATGTTAGCATGAGATCAAGGAAATTCTTTCAAGACTTTCTCAAATAAAGAACAGCTGTGCCCTCTGAACATCTTGCTTACCTATTATGAACTAATTCAGCCATCAGCTTGAGCACAGGTGTGGTACAGGCGGGATCATGGTACCAGAGCTCTATTGCCCGCTGGAGAATTGGCATGTAGGATGGATATCTGTAAATGAGGAGCTAAGGAAGAAGTTCTGAATCCAGAAAGATACTCAAAACTACAGCTCTGTCCTTTCCTGTGTCTTGCCTCCTAATCTTGGAATCTATACAGGAAATGAATTTCTTCTGAAGAACACAATGCATTTCATATTATGTACACATTACCACTTCTATAAGGGCTTAGCTATTCCCCCCACCCCTTTTTTTTTGGTCGGTCATGGGGTCTGAACTCTGGGCCTGGGCGCTGTCCCTCAGTTTTCAGCTCAAGGCTAGCACTCTACCACTTGCGCACAGTGCCACTTCCGGCTTTTTCTGCTCTTGTGGTGCTGAAGAATTGAACCCAGGGCCTCATGCACGCAAAGCAAGCACTCTATCACTAACCCACTTTCCCAGCCCTAGCTATTTCCTTTACATATGATTGGAAAGAGGTACTGAGTTGAAATGACCTGCTCAAGGTTATAATTTCACTACAGTTAAGATATCCTAATAACTGCAATTTTTTAAAAAGTAGATTGAAATGTCTTAAGTAGCAAAATTCACATTGCAACAGTTCCCCAGTGGCACTGAGTTCCAGACATTTATCTTGGACCCCAAAGACAAACTGGGAAGCCACCTCTTTTACCTCCCAATTCCAGGCAACACTGTCATTAGATCACCATGTCATGGAGCTTACAGGACACACAGCATACTTGTTGGGTATTTCTTTTTGCCTTACCATTTACCCACCCCAACCCCTGTGACTCCATCACCCAGCCACACTCCAGTTAAGGCTTATATAGTATGCTCCTAGTTTGAGTTAGGATACATCCATTCAAATAGCATCATGAAGCTGGTCTTGGCATTGAAGGCGAAAGCTATCCCTCTCAGGTCTCTCACTAGGCCAACTAGAGTTCGCTGTAGTAGAATGTAAAAATATGTTAAAAGAGAAGAAAAACCAAAGCCGATCTGATGGGAATTCACATATCTGTATCACCTTCATCTCAGTTTAATAAACACTCCTCCCCAATATCCTGAATCAATCTTTCATGCTAGAATGGGATCTTTTCACTTGGAAAATTGGTTTTAGAAAGCTTGTTATACTGGTTGAACATCTCTCATCAGAAAAATCTGAAATCTCCAAAATCCATAACTTATTTGTGGCAGGGGAATACTGGGGAAGAACCCCAGGCCTCATACATGCTAGATAAGCAAGCACTGTAAGTGCTCTCCAAGTCTCACCAAAATCCAAAACATTTGAAGTGCCAACATGCTACTAACAAGTGGAAAACCCCACATCATGAACCCTTGTTTCATGTACAGAATTACTGCTTGGAGAGCCAGCAGTGTTGGAAAACTTGCCTAGCACCACCATATACAAGGCCTGGGTCTGATCCTCAGCACTGTGAAACAGAATGAACCTCACAAAATGTCTGAAAGGATATATAAAAAATACTATTAAAGTATGTATATAAGGAATATATGGAATACAAATGAATTTTATGTGGACTTGGGTTGTGTTCCCCAAATATTATGAAATCTGCATCATTCAACTCTAAAATTCAAAATACTCAGGCCTTAGCTTTCAGATAATTTATACTACAAAACAGTGTGGTTTGTGGCTCATTATAGCAAAAATGGTGCTAAGTTGTGTCCCCCACAACCCCCACCAGCCCCACAGCCAGGCACACTAGAAGTGTTCTCCTACTGAGCTACACCTCCAGCCCCAGAATAACTTTTTTAGATAGTAAAGTGACAAATGGGAAAACAAAATAGCTCATTCAAAAAGATTGATAGAAAGGCCTAGATAAGAAAAAGCAGAAGGGGGATAATCCCTAAAGATTTGCATCTTAAGAAGAACTCAAGTGCTCAAGTGCAGACCCTCCTTTTGGTGAGTCTACAGGGAATCTTCTCTGGAAATAAGACTGACTTGTTGAACCTTGGAGCTGTCAAGAACTTGCTCTCTTTACTAAAGTGACCAAGGCATGGAGCAGCCATAAAATGTGCCTAAGGTCATGTTGCTTGGTGGGAGGAGGGCCTAGGATTAAGACTCCATTTTTGCCAGGTGTGGTTCACGTCTATAATCTCAGTTATAGGAAGTGATGCTAAGGAGAATTGTAGTTTGAAGCCAGCTGCAGCAAGATGTTAGTGACACCTCATCTTAATAAAAAAAAGACAGAGGCTGGGAAGGTGGTTCAATGGTAGAGCCCTTGCCTTGCATGCTTGAGGCCCTGGGTTCGATTCCTCAGCACCATATAAGCAAAAAGAAAAAAGCCGGAAGTGGTACTGTGGCTCAAGTGGTAGAGTGCTAGCCTTGAGCTGAAGAGCTGAGGGACAGCGCCCAGGCCCAGAGTTCAGGCCCCACGACCGGACCCTAAATAAATATAAAAATAAAAAAAAGGCAGATGTGATAGTACACAACTAAGATACAAGCTACAGAGGCATTGGTCTGAAGAAGGCTCTACAAAATTAGAACCCTCTTTTGTACCCAAAAGGGCTGGGTACAAAGCTCAAGTGCTAGACTGCCTGCCTACAAGTGCAAGATCTTGAGTTAAAAGGACAGACTTAAATTGAATCCTTTTTTTCAATAGAACTTTTACATGAGGGTTCCTAAATTACAGCAATAAGATTGCTTTTAGAGTCTAGCAGCCTGAGAAAGTAGAACATCTGGGCATCTTGACTCAGTTGTCAAAAAACTTCCAGATTTCTGTGAAGTTTGCTTTAAGTAAACACTTGGTATCATGAGCTCAACTTCTCACATGGTTGATGTAAAAAAATTGTTACATGGGACATGAGAAAGATGCGGGTGACCCTGGCAGTTCATGGTCCAGATGGTTCTTTTGGGTAATTTTATTTACTTTGTGTGAAACTAATATGATGGGAAAAGAGCTGGTATTTAGGACACCCTGTGAGTCGTTGATACTACTGTTTAAGTTAGGGGTGTTTCATAATAATCCTCTCCTCTTCGAATGGTGCCCATTTCAGCTCTGACAATACAAGTATAAAGGAAATAGACCTACAATCAGTGGTGTCACTGTGACTATTTTGCTGATATGAAGATGGAAAACTAAGAGGCTAAGACAAATGTCAGATAAAAGCTGGCAATGTTTCTTGCAATATCCTGGCCATTTGATGTTCTACCAGTCAGCCTTGGTAACATGGTATTCTAGTATTAGTTAACATAATCCTGGTTTTTCATTTTTTTGCCACAACTATCTATAGGTCAGGAGAGCAAGTGTGTATGAAGCAAGAGATGAGAATTCTGAGAATCAGACACCAAGAACTAAAACAACATAAAATTCTACACATGGAAAATTCAAAGAGAAATTTTAGTTGAAATGAGAAATTACAGAGAACCAAGTGATAATGAAAAGGTTACATATTAAAGCTTGTAGATCCTAAGGCTCTATTTCATGACAATGTTGAAATGCTCAACACTATTAATTATACAGTTAAAATAGTTCAGATGGTAAAGTCTGAATTTCTGGTGTGAACTCAGGATCTTTTGCTTATTACATAGGAATGCAGGGGGTAGGAAGGTGGCTCAGTGGTAGAGTGTTTGCCTTGAATGCATGACTCCCTGGGTTCGATTCCTCAGCATCACATAAGCAGAAAAGGGTGGGCATGGTGCTGTGGCCCAGGTGGTAGAGCGCTGGCCTTGAGCTGAAGAGCTAAGGGACAGCGCCCAGGTACAGAGTTCAAGGCCCCATGACCGACAAAAAAACAAAAACAAAACAAAAACAAACTAGGTAGGAATGCAATTATTTGAGACATGCCCCTATATGATTTTATTTTATTTTTTTTGGGTCCGGTAGTGGGGCCTGAACTCTGGGCCTGGGTGCTGTCCCTCAGCTCTTCAGCTCAAGGCTAGCGCTCTACCACTTGAGCCACAGCGCCACCTCCAGATTTTTTTCTTTTTTGCTTATGTGGTGCTGAGGAATCGAACCCAGGGCCTCAGGCATGCAAGGCAAGCACTCTACCACTGAGCCATCTTCCCAGCCCCTGATTTTATTTTTTCTCTTTTGGTCTGAGACCAGGACTCAAGTTCAGTACTTGATAATTTCTAGAGCTCTTCCAAATGAGCCATGCCTCCAACCCAATTTTTTTTTTGGGGGGGGGGTTGGTTGTGGGGTCTGAACTCTGACAGCCTGAGCACTGTCCCTCAGCTCTTCAGCTCAAGGCTAACGCTCTACCACTTGAGCCTCATCCCCACTTCCGGCTTTTTCTGCTTATGTGGTGCTGAGGAGTCGAACCCAGGGCCTTCTGCATGCAAGTCAAGCACTGTACCACTGAGCCACCTTCTCAGCCCCAACCCCATTTTTTTTTTATCAGTCATGGGGCTTGAACTCTGGGCCTGGGCACTGTCCCTCAGCTCTTCAGCTCAAGGCTACCACCATTCTACCACATGGGCTACAGAACCACTTCCAGTTTTCTGAGTGGTTTATTGCAGATGAGTCTTATGGACTTTCATGCCTGGGCTGGCTTTGAACCTTGATCCTCAGATCTCAGCCTCCTGAGTAGGTAGGATTACAGGCATGAGCCACCAGTGCCCGGCTCCCCTGATTTTTTTTAAAACCACAATTTTCAAAGAACCCTGTATGGTTAGAGGCACTAATAGTCTTACAAGACAAATTATACTGGGAGAGAGGAAAAGCTATGATGTAGAAGTAGCAACAGAGCAGCAACTTCATGGAAAACAAAAACAAAGATAATACAAATGTAACTAAAACAATTTTTTTTTGTTTTGCAAAAGGTAACAAAATTGACAAATCAGTGGCAGGAAATGATTAGGAAAACAACGAAAGCACTAATAAAGCAGAAACAGAAATGGAAAGGGGACATAAAGACATAGTAGTGATTAAAAAGGCAGGTCACTGTAGAAATGACCCATTCCCCCAAAACGTTCCCTAAGAGCAAAATACATTTCTTATACTTTTTGTACCCAAAATAAATTTCTGAATTTTGTCCTTTAACAACAAAAAGACAGTAAGGAAACTGTAAGTAACTTTAAGTTAATGTGTTTGTGAACATACATAAAGAATTCCTGAAAGTTACTTAAGAATATACTTTAACTTAAAATGTGCCTATAAATCTCTATTGGTTCTTTAATATAAAAATCCCAAGAGCCCAAGAGATGGAGTTCAAAGCTACCCAGTGGTTTATGGACAATCACAATTTGTGATAGTACTAGCTATTGCTAGGCTGAATTCTACTGGAAGCTAGTCAGTTTGTGGGTGACAGACTCACCTTTGCCTCTTGCTCGTTGAAACTGTTAGTGCTAAACATCTGAGCCACAGCCTCAAACGCTGCTGTGAGTGGCAGCATGAACTGCTCGTACTGATCTTCATCCTCCCCTGCAAGGGAAACAACCCCAGGTGTGACCCTGATACCAGTAAGTCCAAGCTGTGTAGACTTGAGAAACAGGCTGGACGAAAGCTGAGCGGGACCTAGATAATTTGAGGGTTCCTTTATTACCCCAACAGGTGTTAGTAGTAATCTAAGAAATGTATATACAGACGCAGACATCTTAGACTAGGAAAGAACAGATATACTGTCCAGTGCAGGGATATCCTAAGTTCCTAAGGCTGAGCCAGTCACCAGAGATTCACATGTATAAAAAGGGTGCTATGTGTCTATTCTACCTTTACTGAGGACAACAGATAGTCAAAAAAGGACAGATGTTGGTGTGTGAGAACTAGATGGGAGTCAAACTTGAAATAGATGCTTATGGAGGCTTTATTTACACTTACTCTTCTTAGCACTATCTTTGATACCCTAAATTTCATAATATCATTTTAGTAGAATGAAATTTAAACAGCTTAAAAATGGAAGGCCATCGAGTGTGAATTATTAATTAAGCCATACCTGCTACCATCACCACCAGTGCTACAAATGAAGCAGTGATTAAATCATGCTGGTTCACAGGTTCTAGAGACCCGGATAAGAAAACCTTTATAGACTACCTCAGGTGGCTTTAGCACTCAGTGTGGCATGGGAAAAATTTCTGGCCAACAAGACTCATTTAGGAATCTCAGTTCATAAATGAAGAGAGAATTTTTCAGGCTCTTAAAATTTTAAACAGGTTCTAGCCGATCTTGTCCAGGCTAGCCTCAAATTCACATTCCTTCTGTCTTAGCCTCCCAAGTAGCTGGAATTATAGGTATGTGCCACTGCACCCATCGTGAAGAGAATTTTAAAGCTACTGTATATCAAGATGAAAACTTTGGGAGCATACTATTATTCTCTTCTAATTATACAGAGCATGACAGCATGATGTGTTCTTTGTGTAATCTGACTGTTATTTTAGATGGTTTTGTTACTGTTGAAACAACAAAGATTTCCCCCATATCTAGTCTTCTGTCATCAAATAAAAATTTAGAACAGTGCCAGATTACTTCATGAGCCTCTAGGATTTATTGCAGTACCTAAATCCACCATGAGGAGACGCCCAAGTGCTGTGTAGAAGGTAGTCCGACACCGCATGTCTGTCAGGTTGGACTGATTGTTAATACCCAAAAATGAAAAGTGCTCGCTCTATTGAAAAAAAGAAAACAAGTTAAAAAGGTAAAAACATGGGTTAGAGGCAGAATGCAAGCCAGTAATTTTAGAATTACTGAGCCTTTTTAAACTAGTGCTCCATGGTCATGCCTTAAGGATCTAGGAGTATTTTTTAAATATTTAAAAAATTATTGTGACTGTTACCCACTACAAATTTATCTGGAGTATAAATTGTAGTAGGTGGCTTCATCATAGCTCAGTTCATTCTGATGCCAAAGAAAAGTTCTGATGGCAGGAAGTATAATATGGAAGTATGAAGGGAGTCAGGGACCAGTCTTTGGTTTAGCAAAAACCAAGACCTCATTATAAACATTTTTTTAAATGTGTCAAGAAAATGTGTGTGGGTAGCTAGAATGGACAGGAAGAAGGGCTAAAATCACTCACCGTGTGATTGTTCAGCATGAACTGTACCGCACTAAGCTTCACTAGCTTCCTTACACTACTGTACGTAAATACAGAGGGAGAAGGTCAAGGAAAGTGTAGAGCAAACTACAAATCTGTAAGGCACATAAAAACATTTCTTTGGGGGAGGGGGACAGGGGTTGGTGGTGGGGCTTGAACTCTGGGCCTTGGCATTGTCCCTCAGCTCTTCAGCTCAAGGCTAGCGGCTCTACCACTTGAACCAAAGCACCACTTCTGGTTTTCTGAGTGGTTTATTGGAGTCTCACAGACTTTCCTGCTTGGGCTGGCTTTGAACCATAATCCTCAGATCTGTCTCCTGAGAAGGTAGGATTACAGGCATGAGCCACCAGAACCCAGCTGATGAAAACATTGGTAGTAACCTAAGTATCTTTTTTAAAACTCTTGAGTATATACAACTGCCAAGTAGGAAAAAAAAGATATTTTCTTGGCAGTATTTAACTGCTGAGTAAGACAATACCCATACCAAACTCCTGTCTGCAAGAAAATAAAACCACCCAGATGTTTGTCCTTGAAGTTATGAATATCTTAGAAGAGCTTTTCTTGGTAGGGGTTCTAAGAGGGAATTTAAATCCTAAAATCCTGTCTTCAACATCCACTTTATACTGTGAATGAGATTCTATCCTATTCAGGATGGCACTAGCTATGAACAAAGTCACTCAAACCATTTTACAAAATTTCCTGCTCTTTCTGGCCTGACTGTGAAAAGCTGTCTTAGAATAACTTAAACTTTTATAGCCAATAGTGTCCAAGTCAAGAGGTAGCATAGCTTACGTTAGTGTAAAAGCTTGGCATAGGGATGTTTCTACAAGTTATTTGAGGGACTTAGTATTTATTAAGGATGATAAAACCTGGACATACCTGAGAGCGAGATTCCTGGATATTTCCAGGCCACCTTAGAACTAAACAGGTTGTGTTTTGGCTCATTTTGTGGGTCTGGAATTCTGGATTCTGTGTAAGCATACCTAAGTATACACTAGCGCTAAATCAAAGCAGCACAGCAAGAAGTCATGACTTCTTAGGTGGGCATGTTGCAGTTTTTGTTCTGCACAGGACCTAGATTAAAAAGGATATCCAATGGAAAGATCGTTGAGAAGCTGTAGCGTCTTGGAGGTGATTGGTTCACAGCGGCCCCAGTACTTCAAGTTGGTGATGCTGGAGGACAACAAGAAAAAAGAGCAGGATACACTTTTGATTTGTCTGGTTTTTTTGAGGGCTGAGAGAAGAAAAGTCATCCATCAAGTCACCACACATCTGCATCACCAATTCACAGACATCACAACCACAAAAAAAACAAAAAGTGGGTATAAAATCTCTGTACTTACATTTAGTTGACTAGAAAAATTATCCTTCAGATAATCTTCACTACTTGGTTCCAAAGCTACACTGGCCCATACCCAGGCCCTTGGAATTCTGGGGCACTCCAGGGCTGATTTCTGCAGCAAGGGTAAGAGATTTCTGCGGCAGTGATAACATGCAGACGTATGCAATTCTGCACCTGCACCATCCACTGTCAGCTGCAGAATTCTAGTAGCCCTTGCTTATGGATTCTTGGCTGGCAGAGTCCTTTAGACCCCCTTTGTTTTTTCCATTTTAAATTATTAACCAGCTCATGGATGTGAGGGCTTAGGGCGAGTATAGTTATGAGAAAGCAAACTGTCACTTTGCACACAGCCCTGGAAAATATATTTGGCTTCTACTGTGTGCTCTGATCAATTGAGCTCCTAAAAAGAGGAAAATGTAACCAAAGGGGCATAACTTAAAAAGAAAAACAAAAAACCATAAGTAGGGCCAATTAGGAGCTTCAACTGTGAAGACCTTTCAAACAACAGAACTAGATTTTGAAGATTCTCACAGGGTGTGATGCTTCCTGAGAGGAGTAAGTCCACCTGAAAGTGGGCTCTCCCATGGGGAACAGATTTAGCTAGTGGAAATCAGCACCAGAAAGCAAATGCCTACTCTGGGCACCCCAGGCAGCTCAGTGATCGATCAAGTGAGAGGCTGAGCAATCACTGGGGAAGGAGCTTCATTTGGTGAATGCCATGACGGGGTTTTACCCATGATTCCAGAGGCTAAAGAGGAGATGCTGCAAGATTCTGTACAAGCCTGGAATGCTCTGGGGCCGGGCCATATCTCTAAGCACAGCTTGTCACACACTCAAATGCACAATTTTCTGACGCAAACGATCAATGCTTGAATACCAAGGCAGTGGCAGCACAATGCCAAAATAACATTTTATAGTTGCAACAGGACAGCAACTGCCTCTTGCTGCTGAGGGTGAGCCAAAACACTTACATTTTTCCTATGAAGACGCTTAGAACCATGGTCTCATCATTCAAGCCCAGGACTTCTGAGAGTCGGCGGTACAGCTGGTGTAACGTCAAAGGAAGAGAAAGGGGGAAACATGGATTAGAACAATCATATCCACGCACTGTCTGGTTAAGACATGGAAAAATAGACAATCCTGGAGAATACTTGCTGAAGTGGTGGGCCAATTCAAATATTACTAAATAACAGATAGAAGCTGAGCTAGCTTACTTGTCTGCAATTTTTTTTTTTAAAGGGGTGTGTGTTCCGATACTAGGGCATGAATTCAGGGTCTGGGATTTTTTCCTTAGGTTTTTTTGCTCAAAGCTGGTGCTCTACCACTTAAGCAACAGCCACACTTCCCAATTTTTACTGTTAACTATAGATTAGAGTCTCATGGGCTTTTAAGTCTGGGCTGGTTTGGAAGCACATTCATTAGACCTCAGTAGTTAGGACTGTATGTATGAGCTAGTGGCACCCAGCTCCCTTCAGTCTTGAAATTGCAAAATCACTGCCAAAATCTCCTGCTGTTCTGAATATTAATTCATGTAGAGAGACTAAGAGCTGCCAATTCTGGGGGAAGAGCAACAGATGTTTTGATGACTGGCCATTTGTTAAACATATGGAGCACTACAGCAATGGACTCAATTCTTTGATGAGTCTCCTAGAATTCTATAGAGTAGGAAAAACATTTGGACTATCCCAGTACCCAAAATGTGGAGGCTGTTTCTCAACAGTTATCCACTGTTTCCCTCAATCAGTTACTGTACATCTAAGAAGTGAGAACTTAAATGAAGCCAATTACGAATCTGTTACCTTCGAGGATTTCTGCACCTGGTCCCCAATGTAGATCTTACGAAACTGCTCAAAAAAACTCAGCATGGCCAATTCAAGCTTCTCATTACCCGCCTGAGCCAATCGAGAATCTGTTAGGTTCATTAGCTGGAGCACCCTAGAGGAAGAGGAGCAATGATTCTGTCTCAACAGCAGGATATCCTGGTCATTTTAGACAATCCAAGCTACCCCAAAATAGTCAAACATGCCTCCTTCTCATCCTCATCTCCCACCCTACGGGACAGGCATTCTCTGCAGGCTGTAAGCTCTGGTGAGGGAGTGAACATTTCCATTTTTGCTCCACAGGAACAACAGATGTTTGTTTACTGAAGCTGTAGATAGGAGCAAAACTCATAATCAGCTTAAAAACATGGGGAAATGCTGGTATAAATGATATCTTTTCCTAAAACTCCTGTGAGACCTTGCATGCAGTAGTTTCTTGCACTCTAGTTTATCTATGCAGATGAGGAAGGCTAGACTAATCCAATGGTTCTCAATTTTTTTTCTCAGAGAGCCATGAAAAAAGAAGAGAGACACATGAAGGACAATGAATGTCACAGGCAGGGAATATGTCCAAGGACAAACAGCAGATATACTGCCTGAGACTTCATTCCTTTCTCTGTACTGAATTGAATGATGTTATTGAGAGTCATTTTACATTCTAATAGTACGAGAACAGGCAGCAACTATTTTGTAACACATCATTAGTATATTAGACTCAATAATGGTGAGTCTACAAGACACTGGCTAAACTAAATTTATATTATGACAAACAACAGTATCATGTTGAAATGTAGAATCAGAAAGTCTTAGATTTAAGTCTTCTAAAATGTTTGCTCAACTCTACAAGTCTTCAGCCAGCCAGATATCTTAGTTGGGATTAAGGTACCCAAGGCAAAGGGGCATGTGATAAACAAAATGGTAACAAGAGACAAAAGGAACTTCTGGAAGAACTATGGATTAAGATGTCTGGAAACCAATAAACTCTAAGACAGCAGGCTTCTGTGTGTCCTGAAGGGTAGAGGCTCTCTGCAGGGTCAATGGATCATTTTTCACTACACTAAAGCATTGTTGCGCTAGCTTTCCCAGAGTCTACAGAATGTGTGATGTCACCACAGACAAGGCAGAAGCAGATAGGAGAAAGTAGCCAACTTCTACATGTCAGACATGAAAAAGATTTGTGAAAATTTCTGAATTGTAAAACAGCCCTGTTCTCAATTTTTGGAATTAATTTTGGAAAATATTGATATTATTCACAAAAATGGATTGTTAGCATATAATGGGCTTAGTATCATTTTAAAGGAAATTCTTATGTCCCACATCCACAAATCAGCCAACAACAAATGCTGGAGAGGATGTGAAGAGGAACCCTATTACACTGCTGGTGGGAATGTACACTTATACAACCACTTTGGAAAGCAGTCTGGAGGGTCCTTAGAAAGTTAAATATTGACCTCCCTTACGACCCAGTCATACCACTTCTAGGCATCTACCCTGAACAACAGGAACCAATATACAAGGACAC
>NW_012267405.1:2884679-2904337 GCF_000151885.1 Dipodomys ordii
AGGGGGTAACAATGTTCAAGAGGAAGTGTACTCATTACCTCACTCATGTAACTGTAACCCTCTGTATAGTATCTTTACAATAAAAAAATAAAATAAAAAAAAAGGAAATTCATAAATTAAGTAAAACCCTTCAAATGCTCTTTGAGGTCCTTAATACAGGGTAAGAAAGTATTGAGATAAATATGAAACATATGATTAAGGTCTTAAAAAAATCACCTTTTAGTGGTAGAGGATTGGCTCAAATAGCACATGCCAAATGAGCATGAGGCCCAGAGTTCAATAACTTTGTATTATTTAAAGTTTTAGAAATCACTAATTATGGTGCGTATTTCCTTTCTTCAATTTGTACGTTTTCACTAAGTTTACCCTTCATTTAAAGGATTTTTAATAAAAGGAGAATTATACAGACAAAATATCTTACAAGTCTATAGGTGGGCAAACTTATGGCAAAGAAATCTGAGACTACGAGAAGTTCTATATCTCTACTTTTTAGAACTGTATTGGCATTACGAAAGAAGCACATGTCCCAACAACTTCCTAATGCTTTACCCACCATTTCTATGTGAATTACTGCTAAGATGTTTTTCAGTGTGGCTCACAGGCAGAATTCCTACTGTACTCCTCAAAGGTTTAAAGTTGGACTTTATTTCCATGGGCATTCAGTACCCTCAGTCTACATTCTGCAAATAGGGAGCAAAGCACGAACAGGGCCCCATCAGGAATGGGCAGTGGTCAGAAGTGAAGTGGAAATGGAAGGCTTCCATGGAATAAACTTACCGACAGACAAGCTCACCATCCATAGCATCTTGCTCATCAGTGCTGGCAAAAGAAACCCGGCCACCAATCACAGCTCCAATGATGTAAACCAGCCATGTCAGCCGTCCTGTAGCAGGAGGAAGACTCATCATGTTCCCTCTAGGGATGATCTCACAAAGACATTTCTAACTAGGAGCTCCCTTAATCAAGAACACTCGGGTAAGGCCATGACGTTTTACTTCTCTTACAGAGTTAGGCTATCCTCTGCTCTGTGATGGCGAGGGGGAAATTTATCAGATAATCAATGTTCCGCTATCAGACAAAAATCATTAGTTTTAGAGTGCAGTACTTCTGTAGAAAAACACCCACTACAAATGCTTCAGTTACTCTTTCCTAATTCTCTGTAGTACTGACTCATTCACAAATACTTTGTGTGCATGGGGGTAACAAGCAGTGAAAAGTTCCTACAGCATGTCTTTGCAGGACTGGAGCTTCCCAAACACTGCACTCACCTTCCTGTACTGCAATGTCCATCGGGCTGGCACTGGCGCTCTGCAGTAACTCCTGGTAGGACTGGGCTGACTGGTCAAACAACTGCACAAGGAGTGCACAAGTCTTCTCGTACTCACAACGCCCAATAGTGGACAGCTGGTCCAACTGCTGTTGGACCAGACCTGTATCTTCCAGGGGATCTTCCAAACCATCTCTATTCCCAAGGGAAAAAGGAAGGCAGCCGTCTTAAAAGAATGGTTACTAATTTCCTGGATACAGCAGCTCTTTCTTCTTAGTTGAGCCACTATTTCCAATTGTAGAGGTCCACATCCCAATATTAGTTTTTCCCAAGAAAGGATAAGTTGGAAGACAAATGTCTTTGCATTTTTGGCTACAGTAAATTGTACTGGGGCTTGAACTCAGAGCCTCATAATTGTTAGGAAGTCTCTACCACTTGGGCCACTCCCATAACCCAAGTATAGCAAGTAAGTGCATAGTCCTTTATATGTGACTCTACTGTGGCCAGATGGTTTTAGGAACTCAGGTACTTTCATATTTAGGAAGGAGTATGATGCTTCTGACCAGCCTTGTAGCCTAAAGCAAATGTATGAGTATCGTAAACTCACATATTAAGTAGGATTTTTTATTTTTATTTTTTATAGTCCTGGGGCTTGAACTCAGGGCCTGGGCATTGAACCTGAGCTTTTGTGCTCAAGGCTAACACTCAACCACTTGAGCCACAGCTCTGCTTTCAGCATTTTGGTAGTTAATTGGAGCAAAGAGTCTCATGGGTTTTCCTACTTGGGCTGGCTTTGAATTGTAATCCTCAGATCTCAGCCTCCTAAGTAGCTAGGATTACAGGCATGAGCCTCTGGCACCCAGTCTATATAGGATTTTTTTTTAATCTGTAAATGATTTAATACCAAGTTTAGTCAAGTGAATTTTGGTACCAAATGGATGGGAAAATTTAGTTTCACATGTTGTTGGATTTCAAAATTGCAGGTGAGGATTTATGACTATATTGAGCCTTGCCTCAATTAATGGTTCTTTTTTTTGTTTTTTTTTTTTTGGGTCCGGTCGTGGGGCCTGAACTCTGGGCCTGGGCGCTGTCCCTCAGCTCTTCAGCTCAAGGCTAGCGCTCTACCACTTGAGCCACAGCGCCACTTCCGGCTTTTTTCTTTTTGCTTATGTGGTGCTGAAGAATCGAACCCAGGGCCTCATGCATGCAAGGCAAGCGCTCTACCACTGAGCCACCTTCCCAGACCATCAGCTGGCTATCTTATCTCTAGTATGTTTGACACCAGGCTTCTGATAAGGAAATATCCAAATTTCTTTACCTCAGTATAATGTGCACAGATTCCAAACGGGACGTGATGTAGGCTTTGGTGACTTCTGGAGTATATGTTTCTAACATGTGGGGCTCTGTGGCCTTAACGTATGGCACAGAAGCTGCAAGCCGCTGCCACAGGCTCAGGAGATAGTGTACGCTATTTGGAGCAAATTCCCAGTGCTAAGGACAACAAAAAGAGCAGAAGGCAACATGTTCATTTCTATATACAAAATCTCAACGCATTGACATGAAAGAGAAAGACAAAAATAAAAAAATTTAAAAAAACTCAGGGGCTTCATTCATTATTTATATGGTAACTAGTTTGAAGTGGTCATTATTTCAGAAAATAAGAAGGTAGCTCTCTGCTGGATGTCTTAACCTCACAAAGAAAGCTGTACATCAGTTTTCAGATTATTAGCTTACACGTGAACTGTCTGAAGAACTCTAGTTAGAAATACAGATGCCAAAGTTCCACCTTTGGCCTAATGAACCAGAAAAGCATCCAGATAATTCTGAAGCAAAGAATACTGTTTGAGACCCAATGCCAACTTTCCTGCGAGGGCTAGAATGGAACTGCAATCCTCCAGATCTCAACCTCCTGATTGCAGGGGTAGGCTACGGGCAGCAGGCCTTACCCTTGAATCTAAGTGTTATAATTCCCATATGTTGCTCTAACCACACTCCTTATATTCCCCATCCCAGGTATTCAAGGTCTTACATACACTAGCCTAGCATTCTACCACTGAGTTACAACATCCCCAACCTGTTCCTTGCCCTTTTATCAATTTAAATGAATAAGCTACAACAGTAATTGCTCTGCAGGACAGCTTATACTTCATATCATCTCTGCCAAGGGGGTCAACTGGAAGACTGTTCATATGAAGCTAAAATAAATACGCAGGAGAAGAGACTCTAAAGTTTAAAAACTAGGACAAAAGCAACAAAATACAAACCTGTAGGCTGGTCACTGTGAAGTTGGCTATCAATCGGATGACCTCAGGGTAGTTTTCTACCTTAACCAATTCTCCCAGTTGGTAGTTGCTCTTCAGTCGGGCCAGTAATCTACAAAACTCATGGTAATTGTTTGGGTCTGATAAACTCTGGCAACAACACAGGAGAAAAATAAAATGGAAAATGTGATTCACCCTTTTATTTTAAGAATGACATGTGTTAGGGCCGGCATGGGGGAAGGGTAGGAATCTTTTAATTCTAAGTTATAGGTTATTATTCAGAATGATGTATCTGTACAATGTTAAAAAAAAAAAAAAGTAAAAGCCGGGTGCTGGTGGCTCACACCTGTAATCTTAGCTACTCAGGAGGCTGAGATTTAAGGATTGTGGTTCAAAGCCAGCCCACGCAGGAAAGCCCATGAGACTCTTTATCTCCAATTAACCACCAGAAAACCAGATGTAGAGCAGGGTGCCAGTGGCTCACGCCTATAATACTCGCTACTCAGGAGGCTGAGATCTGAGGATCTCAGTTCAAAGCCAACCCAGGCAGGAAAATCCATTGAGACTCATCTCCAATAAAACACCAGAAAACCCCAAGTGGCTCAATGGTTCAAGTGGTAGAGTCCTTGCCTTGAGCGGAAGAGCTGAGGGACAGCGCCCAGGCCCAGAGTTCAAGCCCCATGACTGACAAAACAAACAAACAAAAAAACCCAAAACCCACAAGAGGCGCTGTGGCTCAAGTGGTACAGTGCTTGCCTTGAGCAGAAGAGCTCATGGATAATGCCCAGGCCAAGAGTTCAAGCACGACTAACAAAAACAAAACAATAAACAAAAATTACTTTTATTTAAAAGGTATGATCACATTATTATCTCATGTGTTCATAATAATTGCCCATGAGATGGATTGGCCTCATTTGGTAGTGTGTGCAACAGGAGCAACAGAGGGGATCTTACAACTTGCTAAAGCTGATTAACTAAAGATGCTAAGACTGGCCTGTTTGGTTTTCACATCTGTCAAACTGACCACTAAACACATTCCTGTAGTTTACTAAAAGTTAGTCACACACAAATGACTCCTATATTTACAGCATGATTATTATAATAAATTCATGCATATTATAGACTTGCTTATACAACAACGTATTTTATTAGGTTTCTTTATGAGATTTTATTTTGTTCACTATAATACTGGCACACAGTAGAGCTTGGTATAATTTGCTGCATAAAAAAGAAACTAAAAAGAAAATTCAGGGCCTTGTGCTTACAAGTCAAAAACTCTACCATTTTGGTTTTTAGTTATTCTTCCTGGGAGCTGGTCTTTGGCCATGATCTTCCTGATCTCTACCTCTTGAGTCGCTAGCTGATTACAGATATTATACTTTGCCCACATAAAGTTTTTAGATTGGGTGAGGACTAAGTATATTTAAAAACACTTTGCTGGGGCTGGGAAGGTGGCTCAGTGGTGAAGTGCTTGCCTTGCATGCATGAGGCCCTGGGTTCGATTCTCAGCACCACATAAGCAGAAAAAAAAAGCCGGAAGTGGTGCTATGGCTTAAGTGGTAGAGTGCTAGCCTTGAGTTGAAGAGCTGAGGGACAGCGCCCATGCCCCATGACCTGACCCCAAAACAAAACAAAAAACCACATTGCTTTTATGATTTTTTTTTCTACTATAGAGCAGTAATAGTTTGAAGTTAGGGACCCCCCCCCAAAAAAAACACAAGAAACAAAAATGGCAATCAATAGAGAACGAATATTTACAAGAGAAACATTGTCTTCCTATGAAGATAGCTCTATATACTTAGAATATTAATATCTATTAATAAAATGTGAATTAAAAACTAAGATCAAACTTTAGGTCTTAATTTCTTGGGGGAAAAGTGACCAATTCCACTCATATTTTCTGTACCAACTTGACTAACCTTTTTCCACTATCCCTGCATTTTTGAAGCTTTGGGCAAATATCCTCAATAGCTGTCTGATACACATACGTCTTTGAAGAACAAGATAAAACTGTTTTCTGGGTTTCTGCTAAGTGGACCTTTAGACAGATTTCCTTCAGATTCCTACAACTTTTTATATGTTAATAAGACACATATGCAAAATTTCCTTACCTGTGGATTTTCTAGTATTCGTTTAACACCATCAACAAGATGAGAGAGAAACTTGGCCCTCTCAGCATTGTTAAACAGGGATCTTCTGACTGAAGCGATCTGTACTAAGCAGGATAATACCTGGAAGCCGGGCACAACACACAAACATAGTTATTAAGACAAGGACAGCTATTTTCACCACCAGACCTTGTCTCCTCCCGCTATATTCATAAGGCTTTATTTAAGCAGTTTTATGAAAGAAAAAGCATCAGATTCAAGAAGATCATAGCCAACCATCTATGGTTGGATTCAGTCTGAAAATTACCTTAAGTATTAGCAATAGCAAAACTCTGTGGCTCTCTATTATAACTGGGTCAGAGGACAGGAAAGAAAGAGGTTCCCCACTCCTATTCTGGCTGGACTATATGTCTGCAGTTTCTCTACAGATGGCTGAAGTTCTTGCTCTATGGCTCTCCCTTAGTCCATGGCTTTAGCTCTCAAGGGTTTCCTTCCCTTTTCCCTAAAGGTCCCTATTCCTGCCAGCCCCACAGAGGTGCACTTCACCATCCATGGGTTGGAGTCTCTTAATTTTGCTAATACCTTTTCAGACAATCCTTTTATTACCTTTCTCCTGCATTGACCTTCTAGAAAAATACAACACTGAATTCACATTTTTGGTAAAGCAAGGGTAAGTATTAGTTTGGAAATAACCAGTTTGGAAATGTAGCCCACTGCAGGGACATCAGGTAGCATACCCCAATACTTCACTGCATCTTTTTTCTTGGAGGGGGAGGGGATAATATTTTGGGTACGGCAGTTATTTTAATCCAACAATCTAATATTGGACCACAATGGTTTTAGAACCTGAATGATTTTGAGATTAGAGTTTAATTACTGCTTTCAATTATTCAGGGTAAATATGCAACTTAGCCTTCCCCTAACTCCATCCATTAGCTCTTTGTATCATATGCCTAAAGAATTTAAAAATTTTCCTCAATCTGGAAAATCTGGGTGGTTCAGTTAGACAGTATAAGGCAACCCCCACCTCAGCCGATAGTAATCACTGTGATTTGGAGACAAAAGATGGGAGAGCTGGGCCATCTGCAGAAATCCCCAGAAAGCAATCACTGAAAAAGAATGAAGACTTTATTGCTACAACCTTTTCGGTTGTAAACTTAATCTTACTGGCCAGGTGACTAACCTCAAGTATATGTCTATGTGCTATTTCTATGATTTATAAAACAAAGTGCATATAAAGCTCATCCACTATTGCTATTTTCTAGAAATATCTTTACTTCAGAAGCTGTGGTTCTCACTTACCAGAGGTGAAAATGAAGGAGGGATGGAATGATACAGGTCAAAAAACAGCTGTAGAGTTGAAGAATCTAAAAATGCTAGGAAAATAAACAAAAATAAGTTTTTTCAGTCTAGAGAGCTGCTAGCATTCTTCCTTCATTTTACATTAGAAAACTTCATTTTGTGCTTATCTGTGTCTGTTTCCTTGGAAAACAATAAATTAGTGGAGGATTTTGTTTTCCTTTTCTACTTTTTTTTTGCTAGTCCTGGGGCTTGAACTCAGGTTCTGGGCACTGTCTCTGAGCTTTTTTTGTTGTTGTTGGTCCTGAACTCTGGGCCTGGGCGCTGTCCCTCAGCTGTTCAGCTCAAGGCTAGCGCAATACCACTTGAGCCACAGTGCCACTTCTGGCTTTTTCTGCTTATGTGGTGCTGAGGAATTGAACCCAGGGCCTCATGCATGCAAGGCAAGCACTCTACCACTGAACCACATTCCCAGCCCCTCCTTTTTTAATTTTTAAAGTGCTAATTTTAGCTTTTCTAAGAAAGAGATTCATCCTTCAGATATTCAGAAGTTTAATTTTACACTTCTGTCATTTGGAACAGGAACATAAACGTAAGTTCAAGTTATTTAGACACACACACACACACACACACACACACGCACGCACACACATAAACGTAAGTTCAAGTTATTTAGATGCACACACGCGCACGCACACACACACACACAGGCATGCGTACACATACATACTTTTTTTCTCCCAGTACTGAGGATTGAATCCAGGGCCTTGCCAGTGTTCTCTGAGCTACATCTCCAATATATATGTTGTGACATAAGGTTTAAGTTGTCTAGATGAACACAGGGCTCCAATATACTAGGCTTGCTATGCCTGCACCCCAGATGTTTTGTTACCTACTTGAGAGATGGGAGCCTAGTGAATTTTCCTGCCCAACTAACTCTATCTTTTAACTATGATTATCCAGAACTTAGCCTCCTGAATACCAAGAATCACAGATGTGAGTCATGGGTGTCTTCTATGGGCTTTGATTTTCAAGAACAGATACTATCCTAAACATATAGATAACAGATTCTTGTGCAACTCATACAAAGAAACAAGATATACTTATTACTCAGTAATTAAAGAGTTCTCCCTGGTTGGGGGATCTGTAAGATTTCTCTAACAACCTCTCCAATTAGGAAGACAGGTATTAAAATTCTAAGCTCTCTCCCAAGGTAAATAAGTGATCACCGGGGTTCTTTGCGTTATCTTATGGACATGCAGCAGGCGGATTTAAGTTTGTAGGCTCTCTGTTACCTGATCTCCAGCTGGTGGGTATCTGTACTGTACACAAGTCATCTGAGGACTCGTCAGTAGATGTGCCGATGAAATCAAAGTTCAGGCAATTGTGGGTAAGTTTGAGCAGCTGCATGAGCAAGCCATGCTGACTTTCGTCATTCAAGTTCAGATTCTTTCCTGAAGCCTGAAAAATTGCCACAGTAAATACCAAACAATTGGTTCTTCTCTTCCCAGATTATTCCCAGATTCACGAACAGGCTGTTAAGCCAGAAAAGGAGGGCTACATTTTAGCACATTAAAATGTTTTTTGTCCCCCTTTGAAAAAGAACCTCAAGTATGACGATGAATATACCTATCCTCCTTTTTACTATTAACGCACATTTACTATAAAAAACAAATTTATCCTTTTGACACTTATTTCTTTACATGTTATAGACATAATGGCCATAGAGAATTCTAAAGCAATATGAGTTTAAGAAGGTGGAAGATGCTGGGCGCTGGTGGCTCACACCTGTAATCCTAGCTACTCATGAGGCTGAGATCTGAAGATCACACTTCAAAGCCAGCCTGGGTAGCAAAGCCTGTGAGACTTATCTCCAATTAACCCACAGAAAAATCGGACATGGCACTGTGGCTCAAACTGGTAGAGTGTTAGCCTTGAGTGCCCACACCCTGAGTTCAAGCCCCACAATTGATTAGGCAAAAACAAAAAACCAGAATTGGTGGGAGATTGTATGTATAGTTTTTGTATAAGGTTAAGACGAAACTCTGGAGGGACTTCTAAGGAAGTTCAACCCTACTCTTCATTTGAGGAGGGGCACTTAAGGGATTTGAACCCACCCAGAGCCTCCTCCTGCCTGTTTGCTAGGCTGGCACTCTACCACTTGAGCTATGGCTCTGGCCCTGCAAAGCTGCTGGTTGTTTTGGAGATAAGAGTTTCATAGACTAGTCTGTCCCAGGTTCAAATCATGATCCTCCAGATCTTAGCCTTTTGAGTAGTTAGGATTATAGGCATGAGGCATGGGCACACAATTCTTCCTTCCTTTCCTTTTTTCTCTCTTTCTCTCTGTTGGTCATGGAGCTTGAACTCAGGATGTGGGTGCTGTCCTTGAGCTTTTTTTTTTTGTCAGTCGTGTGGCCTGAACTCTGGGCCTGGGCACTGTCCCTCAGCTCTTCAGCTCAAGGCTAGCGCTCTACCACTTGAGCCACAGCACCACTTTGGGCTTTATTTCTTTTTGCTTATGTGGTGCTGAGGAATCAAACCCAGGGACTCATGCATGCAAGGCAAGCACTCTACCACTGAGCCACCTTCCCAGCCCTGTCCCTGAGCTTTTTAATACATTATAAAAGAATTTTATAGCTAGAATGTAGATTATCATTGAATGTATTCTCCTGCAGTGTATCTGCAGATTACAGCTGAAAACTAGCCTATATCAACTTGGACTGTACATTTCAAGAATCTACCAGGCAGTTCTCAGAGACTGCCTCAGTGACTGCTCATCATCTATTTCTGACAGCATCAGTGAGGAGGACTTGATTTTTTGTTTTCTCAAAAGCTATTCTCCCAAGGGGGTGATACAGCTTTGCTAGGTACCCTGGACCAATCCAAAGACCATACATAGGGATTCGGAAGTAAAACTAAATAATTAGATAAATGATGGGAATCATTAACGGGAGCAAACTTGATTCTGAAATTAAAATTGGGAAATGTTAGAAAATAAGAAAAACGAAAAAGGCCCCATAGAAGTACACAGAAAGCCAGACTAATCCCATTTAACTTTCAAAAGGGACAAAGCATTAAAACATAGGTATAAATGCATAGGACTCTTAGATTGTATTTGTTGCCTGCTTCAATACTATCAATAAATGAACTGAAAACAACTGTCTCCTTCAAAACAGGCAATTTCCTGATGTGATTCTGTCTACCCCTTCAGGTTATTAAATCTAAATGGATGTTAAAAACTCAAAATCTACTTTCTTACAGATGTTACTTGTTTATTTGCTACTTTTAACTCAGCAGGAAATAGAGGAGTCAACCTAGTTTTGTATAACAATGTAGTACTCTGAACCTGTTTCTGAACGCGAAGAATCCAAATACCATTAAGCTAACATGCTTTCATTCTGAATAGAGATTTTTATGTGGTTATAAAATACTACAACAGATTTCTAACTTTGTGGTAAACTAGGTTCCTTAAGACAGGAGGATGAGCTGAGTGTTCATTTACTGTTCTTTACCTGGAGGAACATTTTTGAAGTGAAGAAATCACAATCCTTTTCCTAACTCAATAGTTAACCTGGCTGACTTTATACTTTTAGATATTTTTAGAAATAAGGATGACTAATTAGTGTTCACGGCATAACCCCTAATGAATTCCTAACCATTTCAGGCTTCAAAAGGAATTGGGAATCATGATCCAACATACAATCCTACCTGTTTTAGTAAATTGCAGGAAAGTGTGAAGATATCAAATAATGATGAATCACGGAAAGAAGAGGCTATTTTTCTGTGCTTGGTAAGAGGATGGGTGGTGTCTGCCTGTATAAAAAAGAAGAGGCCAATCCAAGTTACAGCAAGACAAGCATTGACAGCAAGGCAAGAATTCTTCATGTAGTCTTCAAATAAACCAGAAAAGACTTCAATAAATGCAAGATAAATACAAAGCATATTTTTAAAGCTTAAATTTACTGCTAAATCATATCTAGTGAGAAGATGCAGCTCCCAGCTGGCCAGGATCTCAGTTTTCTCTAGTTTACAGAGGACAAACAAAAGGAGGGATGAATATTTTTTGATTCACATTTAAATTTTTTTCTGTACTTAGGGAGGTAAAATTTAAATTACTAGAAGACACTGCTAGTAATTATTGTTATGTCACATTGTGACTTAGTCACAAAACCAGACATAGTTACAAAGGTTGGATTTTGGTAAACAAACCACTCAGGAATGAAGTTGTTATAGATTTTCCAAAATAGTAAGCCATGTAAGTTCATGGCAGTTAAATGACAACAGTCTGTAATACTCTCTTTTTCTTAGCTATTTCAACATATTCTCTATACATAGTGGAAGTGAGAACTTAAGTTTAAATGGTCTATAATATCTAAGTCATTCCTTATTTTGTCTTTTAATGGAGTAATTTTTTTATTTTTGTGATTAAGGATGAAATTGTTTGTCATTAGTATGCTATCTATTTTTAACATATAGTAGGCACCAAGAAATGGAATAAAAGAATTTCAAGGGTTGGGAATGTGGCTTAGTGATAGAGTGCTTGCCTTGCATGCATGAAGCCCTGGGTTCAATTCCTCAAAACCACATAAACAAACATAAAAAGCCAGAGAGTGCTAGCCTTGACCAGCTCAGGGACAGTGCCCAGGACTGGCATAAATAAATAAAATAATCTCCCCCCTCCTTTATTTGTATGTTTTTATTTTAAAAATACTGTAGAGAGAGGTTACAGTTACACGAGCAAGGTAATGAGTACATTTCTTATGGAGCATTGTTGTCTACTCCTTTGTTTTTCCCTTACCATCCCTTTTCTCCCTCCTACACAACTATCCCCCCGCCAAAGTTGTAAAGTTTGTAAAATGCTTTTTTTAAAAACAAGAATTTCAAAATTATCCAGTGTATTTTTTTTTTTTTTTGGTCCGGTTGTGGGGCCTGAACTCTGGGCCTGAGCACTGTCCCTCAGCTCTTCAGCTCAAGGCTAGTGCCCTACCACTTGAGCCACAGCGCCACTTCCGGCTTTTTCCTTTTTGCATATGTGGTGCTGAGGAATTGAACCCAGGGCCTCAGGCATGCAAGGCAAGCGCTCTACCACTGAGGCAACTTCCCAGCCCCTCCAGTGTATTTTTTAACCATTCACTGAAAACTTACATGTCTTCTATTTAATGATCAGTTCATCCAAAGGAATGCTAATTTTACTTTTTCCATATTAAAGAATATGAGCAAGATTTTTTTTTTTTGGGAGGGGGGGTCCGGTCATGGGGCCTGAACTCGGGGCCTGGGCACTGTCCCTCAGCTCTTCAGCTCAAGGCTAGCGCTCTGCCACTTGAGCCACAGCACCACTTCCGGCTTTTTTCTTTTTGCTTATGTGGTGCTGAGGAATCGAACCCAGGGCCCCATGCATGCAAGGCAAGTGCTCTACCACTGAGTCACCTTCCCAGCCCTGAGCAAGATTTTTGAGATCAAATCAAGTCTTCCTTGATTTTGTTTCTAAGTTTAATAGTAACAGTGGTAGAAATATACTTTCTGATTTGAATTTGACAACCAAAAATAATGAAGATTATATATTAGGTATCATTATAATACTGATAATAATTTATACAATAACTATGTATGACAGACATTTTCACCACTTCCTCAAGAAAGAGAAATAAAATCCTGAAAAGGTTTTGTTTTCCTATCAATATCCATGCATTTTGGGAGAGACAAGCTTTCAGGAAGAGAACAGTAAGCTCACAGTTTCTGTACTTAGTTAATGTACTCTTTCCTACTACACAGGTACTAGTGGTTTCATGCTAGGAGAACAGGCTGTGAAATAAGACTGTGTTTGAATTCAGACACTGTTTTACTAATGGTGAAGCTGTAAGCAAATTATTTAGCTACCACTCATTCCATTCTATCTAAGTTTCCTCATCCAGAAAAAGGGATAACCACAATACCGACCTCACGGGATAATTGTGAGAATAAAATCAGTGATAAAAGTAAAGCGGGCTCCAGTGGCTCCCGCCTGTAATACTAGCCACTCAGAAGGCTGATATCTGAGGATCCTGGTTCCAAGCCAGCCCAGGCAGGAAAGTCCATGAGACTCTGATCTCCAATAAACCACTCAGAAAACTGGATGGACGTGGTGCAGTGGCTCAAGTGGTAGAGTGCTAGCCTTGAGCTGAGGGACAGCGTTCAGGCCCAGAGTTCAAGCCCATGACCACCAAAAAAAGAAAAAGTAAAGTGCTTATATAAGGGAGCCTGTGATAATTCAAAAGTTCAACCTATTATTTTGATAAATGATTGATCACAATGGAGATTGCATAAACAGAGAATACAGCAAGAACTCCAGATTTTAATAAGCTGTAAGCTACTGCATTAAAAGAATACTATGTTAATAAAATGCTTGCATAATTATAAGCAATAGCAACATTAAAGCAAATATTATTAATGCTGGTAACTTGAGGGTGAGATGTTACAACTAGTAATGGCTTGCACAATAATTATAGAATTTTAGATGGATATAAAAGTAAATCATTGAAAATATAATAGCACAAGCAAAAATTACACCAAAACAAAATGCCACTGGTGTTTCCTCTGCAGTGCAGTGTCACAGTACTGATTATTATTTAAAAAGTACTGGTATTTAGCAGAATGTTTCATGTACTTTGAAAAGATTACTAACAAAATATTTACTAGTAGTATATAGGAACTGATTTTAAATGACTAATATACATTAATGTGTATAGGAACAGAAAGAGTACAGAAATGATGCTGGTTCCACTTTTATGATTGTTTTGGAATTGTTCTTTTATCAGCAAGACAATATTTCATTATGATTTTCACTTATAGCCACTCTCATCTCTATAATGAACATTAACACCAATAAGGAAAGCTAAGATGGGAGGGTAAATATTTCCCAAAGGACCAGGACAAAGAGAAGGAGGAGGGTTGCACTTACAGAGGAAAACTCAATGGAACTAGTTTCAAAAGGGCATCAATCACTTACCGCAAAAGCACACAACTGCCAAAAAAGATCATCCCACACATAGCAGAAACACCAAGACTTAAGAAAAATTATATCACTTACTTCAATGAGGAAGGCTGTAGCACTTACTTGATTAATTTCATTGGTCAGCTGAGATAAAATTGTGACGCCAATGATGCAGTATTCAACACTGTCCTGAAAGGAAAAATGTACAGAGAAAAGAACTGACGTGTGCTTATTTCAACACTTGAAGACACCTAGTCCTATAAAAAAAAAAACTCCTGTGTTACTAATAAAACTGCCTTGATAAGGCAGCAACGAATTTTACTATAAACCTTCTGTTTTGAAGGACACAAAAGTCAACTGCCACAGAGTGACTGCTAAAGCTTACCTCATCAACAAGTAAAAATTTCATATTCTGAAAGTTTCTATAAGTGTTATTATAGTATTTTTTATTATCATTAAAAGATAAATCGCAAGATACAGTTGTATATTTTAGAGATTACACACAACAATAAGAAAAGGCCAAGATTTATGGGGAAAATATGCATAAGATATAAGGAAGAAGTTCACTGAAAAATAAATACAAGTAGTAAATTAACAGATAAAAACTTGTCCTGTCTCAAAAAAAATTTTTTTTGTCCTGTTTCATTCATACCTCAAACCAGATACCATTTTTTTTTTTTTTTGCCTATTGACCTGAGAAAATAAAAATGACTGAATAATTCCAAGGCTAGGACCCTACCCTACAAAAACAATTATTCAAAGTCTGACAAGATGTATGTGCTGGGATTTTTATTGAAGCATTTAACAGACCAAAAAAAAAAAGCGTTCACCTATAGGTTATCAGTCAATTAAGGTTATTTTTTCCTGGCTGGTCCTCGGGCTATAGCTCAGTGCCTAGGCGATCCCTAAGTTTTTTTTGCTCAAGGCAAACATTCTACCACTTCAGTCACAGCTCAACTTCAGGTTTTTTGGAGATAAGAGTCTCACAGATGTTCCTGCCCAGGCTGGCTTTGAACCCTGATCCTCAGATCTCAGCCTCCTGAATAGCTAGGATTACAGGGGAGCTACTAAATTAAGGTATTTTTATATTATTAAGGTATTATTTATTAAGATATTAAGGCATGACCACCTAAATTAAGGTATTTTAAGTGCAAGACTCTGAGTTCAATCTCCAGTACTAAAATAAAAATCAAAAACTAAAATCCAAAAAGATATTTTAGCTTGGAATAGTATGAAAACATTTTCAAAAGAATGGGCAAGGTTAAAAAAATGCAGAAGAGAATATAACATATAATTCCATTTTATGTAACTTTAAAAAAAAAAGATAATCACCGTACAAATTTATGTTGCTTCTCCCACTACTAGTATATCAACCATACATACCTGTAAAAACCTTGTGACATCTGTGATTGCATTTCTGAAGACATAGTCATCCTTCTGACAATCAAACCATCCTAGTTTTGTGATTCTGGCATATAACTGAATAAGAGCTTGTGTCACAAAAGTAGCCAACTTTGGCCGCGTGGCAAGATAGTTGAGCACATAGTTCCCTGAAAGACAAAAATAGTTCACATGATGGAGAACCCTGCTAGATAAAGAGTGTATGTATTTAAATATAATAATCAGCAAAAGAATGACAAATGTCAACTACCTCCTCTTAACCCTTTAAATTATTTTCTATATGCTACTGAGAAATGGGATACCAAATTTAAGATTATTGGTAGACTTTCAAATTCAGAATTTTAAATTGTCATAACAGAGAATCTAAAGTACATCCCTAACTGGCTAAATTTCTATGTCCAACACTGGAAAAAACTATGTATTAGATAGTCTGTAAGCTCAGCAATTTTAAGTACATTACCACATACACTTAACTAACACTACTAGAGCACTAAACAATCTAATTTCTTCAAGATAGAACAGAAGATTCTGTACTTACGAATATCTATACGCTGTTCCAATGGTAGGGGGTTGTTTGTGCGTGATACAAGCTTGGTAAGGCATGTAGCTGCTAGTAACTGGGAGTAAGATGACTGTGAAAAGGGCAAAAAGGACTCAGTCAGTCACAAGGTCTGTCACTCACATCTAACAATGATGTCTCAAAAACTTTCACTTTAAAATATTCCTGTAATATGGTATTAGAAAGGAAGAAAAAAGGAAATATTAGAGGAATTACCACATTATGCTGCACAGTTAATCTCCAAATTTTATCTTTCCAAAGGCACAGTTATCAGCTCTAGATCTGGGAAATATATGACAGTTTTGTAGTAAATTTCAAAACAATTATTTGTGGAAAAGAAAATTAATATCCTGAGCAATGGAACAACATTATCTTATTCTCAAGGGTAGATTTAAAAACTTTAAAAAGTCTCAAAAAAAAATTCTTTTTAGTTTCATAGAGCACCATAACGTTCTATGTGGCCATAATGTGTAAGAAGGAATCACATAAACATTCCTACATGGATTAGATAAATTATATATCAGGAATAGACTTGCACCACTGAAAATAATCTAATCAAAGGTTAAGGATAATTAGTAACAAAATTAAAAGTCCTAAAGACAATTGGCTATCCATTTATGTTAATGTTACCGAATACTACCAGGTATAAAACAAACTTGGAATCAAGCCTATTCGTGCACTCCAGAAGCAGGAAGGAGTCAACTCTAAGAGCTGATCTATTGAGTGATCTAAAAGAAATACATAGGGCTGGGAAGGTGGCTCAGTAGTAGAGTGCTTGCTTTTCATGCATGAGGCCCTGTGTTTGATTCCTCAGCACCACATAAGCAGAAAAAGCCAGGAGTGGTGCTGTGGCTCAAGTGGTAGAGCACTAGCCTTGAGCTGAAGAGCTGAGGGACAGTGCCCAGGCCCCACAACTGGAGGGAGGAGGGAAGGAGGAGTGGTTGTGTGCCTAATACTTAACTCAAAACACTATTATTCAATGTCTGCCCATGACTTCGTAGCCTTCAAATAGTTGGAAAAAGACTTAGATCTCCCAGCCACCAAAGGGTAATTTTAACCAACTATAACTTGTCTACAGAACTAAAAAATAATTTAGAATTCTATTTTCTTAACCAATTAAGCTCTTCTACTTCTTCATAATTCTTATCAGTCTAAAGGATATTCTCTGGAGAGTAAATTTTTATGTATGAATTCTTTAGAGGTATACATTGCTGTTGAAGACTCAATTCTTCATTATCATTTCTATTTTCACCTTCACCACAGTGATAATTATAGTAAGCTGTACTTTTTCTTGAATTCTTCTGTGAAACAAGTAATATAGGTAGATAAGCCTAAAAAGTCATCTGAACATTCATAAAAAGGAGATACTCAATTCTGTTGTGACTTTTTGAAAGAAGGCTGGCACTACCTGTTAACCTCTAGGTGGGATTCTGACTCTCCTTGCCTTTTCATGGCACTGACAGGTTCATTTAAGACCTGCACCTTGCCCCAAACAGTAATTACATTAAATTACGTTTTGTTAGAAGTAGAACTTTGGTTATTCCAATGCCATTTTTAAACTGTAAGGAATTCTAAAACCTCAACTACCAATAATTTTCATTGTCAAGGTCATTTTCTCCTAGACTTTTAAAGCAATGAATAGCAAGTGGAGTAGGAAAAGCAGAGAAGATGGGGGAATTTGTACAGTGATAAAGACTTTGGGTAGGAAATGTGATTTACATAAAATTTTATCTTCTGTAACAGACAGAGGTGACACTTAAGAATTAAAAACAGAGAGTGAAACTTTGAACTTGGATGAAAGCTTAAAAACTACCAGGACAGACATATATTGTATAGAGATTTTCCTGATTGGACCACATGGCTTTCTTCCTAACTTGACAGGTGAAATAGTAAAAGCAGTGACTTCTAGAAGGATCAAAAGACTGTACAGTTTGATCCCTGAAGTGTAGAAACACAGTACTTCCCCTAAGCCTTGGCCTTTCTCCAAGACTTGTCAAATCTTACGTACACTTCCTCTCTCAAGGAGCAGCTGGCACTTGCTCAGGCAATCCGGGCTGTTGGTGAATTCAACCAAGGCTTTCTCTGCCTGAAGTCGAGTGGTTGTATCTGTTGTTTCATATAGCTGTTTGCACAGATTCTCTAGTTGGGCCAGGCTCTGGAAAAGATCAGTCAAAAATAAGTCATTCAAGCCTACCATCTATCCAAGGCATTCTGGGCAAAGATAAGCAATACTCAATGAAGAAGAGAATTGCTTCTTATTGAAGCTAGATAGCTTTTAGCTAATAACCATCTGTAGCTCTCTCTAATTGTATTCTTTAGAAGACAAAAACGACAGAAAGCTTACAATGTTGTAATTCCCTTGAAGATCAATCACAAATGATATACTTTTTCTTTGCAAATACCCACCCTTCTAAGGTCTTCAAATAAAATTCTCATCTTATTCTGACCAATTTCAAAAACATGAATACTAGAGGCAATACTGGTACAGTGAAACACACAAACACAATTCAAATGCCAGAGATCTTTACATAGTTTTAAAGTATTTTCTTTTTAAGCAGTGGCTATTAGCGTATAGGTCTCCCTATAGATGAAGATGTCACCTCTGAGAAAGTTCTAGAATGGCTGAGAATGTAGTACGCACCATCCTCCTCGGATCACGCATGTTTAAAGTTCAGTACTTTCTTCTGATGTACTTTAAACTCTTGCTTCAGTTCCAATTTAAATGGAAGGGTCAAAATAAATTCAACCCTAACATCTGCTCATTGAGAGATAAGAAAAGGGAAACACCCCCAAACAAACCCTTCTCTCCAAATCTTGAACTGGTTCCAAGGTGGCAGGAAGGGTATGGGTATGTGCTTTGGTAGCCAATATGGTATTCAAGGAAAAGTAGAAAGGAACTAGTTAAGACCATATTTAATTATCACCTTTTATTGATTAAAGAGGACAGTCAACAGGAATGGTTTGGACTTTAAGAAGAAATGTGAGCCTATTTTCAAAAGCAGAAGCAAGATTTGCTCCAAGTTGTTCGAGGGATCCTACTCTTACAAGTAACTATTCTGATAAAAACAACAAAATAAGCCAACCTTTGGAGATTGCCTAATATGCATTACACAGTCTGCCCAAAGCTCTCCATTATCACTTTTTTCATTATGCTGTGACTTTATAAATCACAGCTTTTTCACTAAGGCCTTAGGGCAGGATTCAACCTAATCAATAAATTTCCAACATCAACCAAAGGGAAATAAGACAGACAAATACTGATACTTCATAATCAGTGTCGCTTGCAAGTTCATGGAAGAACATTCACCACCTACATTAAGAAATAAATAAAATTGGGGGCTGGGAAGGTGGCTCAGTGGTAGAGTGCTTGCCTTGAATGCATGAGGCCCTGGGTTTGATTCCTCAGCACCACATAAGCAGAAAAAAGCTGGAAGTGGTACTGTGGTTCAAGTGATAGACCGCTAGCCTTGAGCTGAAGAGCTGAGGGGCAGCACCCAGGCCCAGAGTCCAAGCCCCACGACCGACAAAGACAAAAAAAAGGAAAAAAAGTTAAAGAAATAAATAAAACTGGGCTGGGAAAGTGGCTTAATGGTAGAGTGCTTGCCTAGCATACATGAAGCCCTGGGTTCAATTCCTCAGTACCACTTAAACAGAAAAGGCCAGAAGTGGTGCTATGACTCAAGTGGTAGAGTGCTAGCCTTGAGCACAGAGAGGCTCAGGTACAGAGCCCAGGCCCTGAGTTTAATTAAGCCCCAGGACCGGCAGAAAAGAAGGAAGGAAGGAAGGAAGGAAG
>NW_012267405.1:2904558-2911878 GCF_000151885.1 Dipodomys ordii
AGGAAGGAAGGAAGGAAGGAAGGAAGGAAGGAAGGAAGGAAGGAAGGAAGGAAGGAAGGGGAAAGGAAAAAAAGGGAAGGAAAGGAAGGAAAATTGCCCTTCAAAATAATTTAGTACTATGTTTAGCCTTATGCTTGTTTCTATCTGATTTTTAGGAGGCCAACTTGGCTTTCTTCACTTCAACAGCACAGAGAAAAGCACTTAAAAAGTGAGATCTCAAGCATAAAGTTCTATATGCAGTAAGTATCTAGTATTTTCAGCTTCCAAACCCAAGAAACAGAAGAGTAATTGTATATATTCCACAAACTTACTTTCCTTTGTGTGCCAGTCCTGGGGCTTAACCTCATGGCTTGGGTACTGTCCCTGATTTTTTTATATTCAAGGCCAGCACTCTAATAAGATTTGCCACAGCTCTACTTTGGCTTTTTTGGTAGTTTAATGGAGAGAAAAGTCTCACACGCTTTCCTGCCTGGGCTGGCTGAGAAGTGTGACCCTCAGATCTCAGCCTCCTGAGCAGCTAAGATTACAGGTATGAGACATCAGCGCCTGCCATGCGCATGTCCTTGTGCTTGCCAGTTTTGGTTTGAGACCTTAATGAAAAATTCAATAAATTTAATTATAAATCTCTACATTCCTAAGTAACGATTAGATCTCCTTTACAAGATTTTGTCATCAGCAATTTTTTTATTCCCACCTATAAAATGATTCACTTAAAAGAAAAAAAAATATTTAAAACACAGGTAACACAGCAGACCTCAAGAAGGACACTGTAACCAAAAGAGAAGCTGTCAATAAAATCTGCTCTTTGGGAACAGATGAACCCTGTAAACTCATCACAGGTTTCCAATATCCCGAACAGACATATTCCCCCAATAGACCTGCTACTTAGGGTATAATGACTCTCCTTAAGGTCTGATCAGTAGGTTCCCATAGCACCCCCTCTGTAGGTCTCATTTGTTTTTATTACAGCCAAATTGTTCACCAGGCACGGGCTAAGCATCTGTCTCTGCAGTTCCTAACTGCTAAAATCCTACTAGCAGGTTGTGGTGGAGGACTTTGGTGATGGCTGTTTAGTTTTGATTTGCTAATTTAGCAGACAAAGTACTGTGAGGGTAATGAGTTCCCTGCTTAAGAAACACGACTGTTTAAAATTTAAAAAAGTGATTTGACCACTTACATGAACAGTTTGAAGAATTAGGCTTTGTTTTCAGAAAAACAAATAGAAAACAACTTCATTTTCACAATTAATGAAACACCTAAAATCACAGCGATGTAAGTTATTTTGGGTTGCCCACACTACCAAGAAAGAGGAAGGAGATGTTTACATTTATCATCTTTTGATTCTTAGTGATTCCAAAGCAAATGTAATGGTTGGGATTTTTTTGTTTTTGGTTGGTCGTGGGGCCTGCAATCGCCTCTTCACATGGTGGCACTGGAGTCCTACCTTTTACTGTCCTGCAGCTCTTATTAAGAACATCTATTTTGTGATGCCACTTCAGTTACAAAATAGACTGGAAAATGTTTACTTTTTTCCCTGGGACTGTCACACCTACAGTACCATCTGATGCCACTGAAACTTTACAAAGCACATTTATAAAACTGTAAGGTGATACTTTTCTTTTTTTTTGGGTCCAGTCGTGGGGCCTGAACTCTGGGCCTGGGCACTGTCCCTCAGCTCTTCAGCTCAAGGCTAGCGCTCTACCACTTGAGCCACAGCGCCACTAATGGCTTTTTTCTTTTTGCTTATGTGGTGCTGAGGAATCGAACCCAGGGCCTCGAGTATGCAAGGCAAGCGCTCTACCACTGAGCCACCTTCCCAGCCCCAGGTGATACTTTTTTAACTTGAAAAAAAAAATTTTTTTTTGAGAGGTGCTGGTCCTGGGGACCTAAGGCTAGTGCTAGTGCTATCATTTACCCACATGTCCACTTCTAGCTTTTTGGTGATTTACATTACAGGAGGTAAGAATCTCATAGACTTTCCTGTCTAGGCTGGCTTAGAACCATGATCCTCAGATCTCAGTCTCCTGAGTTTAAATTATTCTATATCCAAGAAAAAACTGTCCATACTTACACAGATAAAAAATTTCAAAAGCCGGGCACCGGTGGTTAACGCCTATAATCCTAGCTACTCAAGAGGCTGAGATCTGAGGATCGCAGTTCAAAGCCAGCCCGGGCAGGTAAGTCCGGGAGACTCTTATCTCCAATAAAAAACCACTAGAAAACCGGAAGTGGCGCTGTGGCTCAAGTGGTAGAGCATTCGAATTGAGCTGAAGAGTGCAGGGACAGAGCCCAAGCCCAGAGTTCAAGCTCCACGACCAACCAAAAATTTTCAAGTTCTGTTTAAGCCACATTCTTCTTCTAAATTATCTCTTACTATTTTTAGCAATGTTTTAATAATTAAAAGCTGATTCTGATTAACAACCAGAATTCATAAAACCAAAAAAGCAAAAATCTATTCCAAAAGCTATTTCCTTCCTCCCCCCACCAACCTCCACTAGAACTAAGGACTGAACTCAGGGCCTTGCACTTGCCAGGCAACAAGTGCTCTTCCACTGAGCTAAATCCCCAACCCTTCCAAAGCTATTTTAACTGTTATTTATTATTAGTTCTGTTGTTGTTCTTATCAAATATCCTGAAAGGACTATTTTACTCAAGGTATCCTCTTGTTTATTAAGTTAATATAAGACACATTTTTGGGGTAAAGCTCGCAGAAGTTGTTTTTGAGAAAAATAACATGTTTATTGCAAAGGAGTCACTGGGAAAAACTAGCTAGCCTTTTCATTAAGAATGTTCAGGGGCTGGGAAGGTGGCTCAGTGGTAGAACGCTTGTCTTGCATGCCTGAGGCCCTGAGTTTGATTCCTCAGCACCACATAAGCAAAAAGCCAGAAGTGGTGCTGTGGCTCAAGTGGTACAGTGCTAGCCTTGAGCTGAAGAGCTGAGGGACAGCACCCAGGCTCAGAGTTCATTCAGGCCCCACAATCGGACCCCCCCCCAAAAAAAAAGAATGTTCACACACTGGGCTGGGAAGGTGGCTCAGTGATAGAGTGTTTGCCTTGCAAACACTTGATTCCTCAGTACCATATACACAGAAAATACCAGAAGTGGCGCTGTGGCTTAAGCGGTAAAGCTAGCTTGAGCTGAAGAGCTGAGGGACAGCACCCAGGCCCAGAGTTCAAGCCCCATGACCGGCAAAAAAAAAAAAAAAAAAAGAATGTTCATACATGAAAAAGTTACTCTATTTTTAAAAGTAAGCTTATGAAGGGCTGGGAAGGTGGCTCAGTGGTAGAGTGCTTGCCTTGCATGCATGAGGCCCTGGGTTCGATTCCTCAGCACGTCATAAGCAAAAAGAAAAAAGCCATTAGTGGCGCCATGGCTCAAGTGGTAGAGCGCTAGCCTTGAGCTGAAGAGCTGAGGGACAGTGCCCAGGCCCCAAGTTCAGGTCCCACAACTGGACCCCCCCCCCAAAAAAAGTAAGCTTATGAAAAAAGCTTAAAGCCAAAGGATAAAAGATCTAGTTATACAAAATATAAACAGCTAATAGACAAAGGAAAAGGACTACAGTCTCTGTAATCTTACATCAAATTCAATTCAGGATTAAACACCAGTGGTTAGAATGTAGAAGTGCAACTCACACGCTGCTAGTAAAGTATGAATTGATTCAGACCTGTTGGAAACATGGTAGTGTCTAATAAAGCTAACAGACACGTTATGACCCAGCTTTTACATTCCCACATACAGTCAACAGGGATGAGAACTAATTCCTCCAAGACAATGTTCAGGAATGATCACGAAAGCACGGACCATAACAGTTTCTAAACACAAAGTCAAATGCTCATTAACAGTAGTACGGATAAATATTTCACCTCTTCATTTGGGAGGTTACTGAGGCAGGTTACTGGATATTAATTGAATTCTACACTTATAATTTCTGCACTTTTTAAAATGTATGGATGAATGAGTTTTCCTAGCTATTTATTCTATGGACTACTTTCTGGTATTACTGGAAAAGAAGTTACTCAATCACATAAAATTACACTTTAGACATATATCTTGGCTTTGTTTTTTTTTTGTGAACATACTGTACAGAGGGGTTACAATTACATGGGCAAGATAATGAGTACATTTCTTAACAAGCATTGCAGCCTCCTCCTTTGTTTATCATATCTTGGTTTTGTATCAGTTCTTATTTGTTTTTTGGTAGCAGCTGGGTTTGAACTAAGGGTCTTATGCTTGTGAGGCAAATATTCTATCATTTGAACCATAGGTCCAACCCCCAAAATCCATGTTGTAAAACCATGTCTCCCATTATTTTTTAGGAAATTAAGTTAAGGCTCTGGATAGACATTCTACTTTTGAGAGTACTGAGAGGGTAACACTTTTGGGTTATAGCTGCTGAGTAATGTCTACTGCCTTACAACAAGATAAATATGCATTTCAGCATATGATAATGCTATGCCAGAGTCTTGCATGTATTAGATAAGGATGGCGTCTGCTAACATATGAGACTGCAGAATTCTGCATTTAACTTCAAAACACAAATCAATTCTAACTTGTAATAAACATATGATCTTTGCATTATGGGTAATATGTGGGTCAAAAACATGTAAGCAAATTATTCATAAAGCAAACAGCTAGACTGACCTGTCTATATGTTTAGTTGTTTTCAGGCTCATCTATATAACCCAGCAGCATTTACTCACCTGCCCTAGAACTGGTTTAGGTTCTTTCTTAAAATAAAAAATGATGCCCAGGAACAAGAAGTTTAAGCATTAAGGGGAATCCACTAAAACAAACTGGCCAGCCCACAGACAATTCTTATTTTGAAGTTTGACATAGGTGCCAGTATATCATAGCAATGCCTAATATTCTAGCTTCTCATGAAAAATGAAAAGATATGAAAATTCTGGCCCTGTATTTCAAAGTGTCACTTGCCAGATGGCTTCCAGAAATGTTTGGGCAGTCTGCCTAGCTTCCCCAGTCCCCTGCAGGAACCCGCCTACCCCCTGCTCCCATTCCCCTGCAATTCCCTTTCACATTAGTGGTTCACTTCAGGATGTCAGAAGTAAAAATTAGAGAGCAGGACAGTAAAACAGATCTTGGAATAATTTTGGTCACTGTCAAATTTGGTTAAAACAATCTTCTGAGAACAAGGGGCTACATAAATCTTAGGCAGAGAACACAGGGAAACTGAGAGTTAAGCATTTTGGATACTGGTCTTAACAACCAACTCTTTTGAGTCTAGGCAAGTTCATTTTCAGTTCTCATGTGTGGATTTTACATAACTTTTATAAGAACTTGCAGGGCTGGGAAGGTGGCTCAATGGTAGAATACTTGCCTTGCATGCATGAGGCCCTGGGGTTTAATTCCTCAACACCACATAAGCAGAAAAAGCCGGAAGTGGCGCTGTGACTCAAGAGCGCTAGCCTTGAGCTGAGGAGCTGAGGGACAGCATGCAGGCCCAGAGTTCAGGCCCCGGGACAGACCAAAAAAATAAAATAAAAATATAAAAACTTACGTTAATAAAGATTAAAAGCAAATACTAAAATGATCATGAAGACAAGTGTAAGAACTTTTTTTTAAAAAAAAATAAGAGGAGATTTTAGGAGATAGGGAGGGAAGGAGTAACTCTGTCCACAAAGAAATTAACTCTTAGTGGGGCGCTGGTGGTTCACACCTGTAATCCTAGCTACTCAGGAGGCTGAGATCTGAGTATTGCGGTTCAAAGCCAACTGGGCAGGAAAGTCCACAAGACTCTTATCTCCAATAAACCACTAGAAAACCAGAAGTGGCGCTGTGGCTCAAGCAGTAGAGAGCTCACCTTGAGCTGAGGAGTGCAGGGACAGTGCCCATGCCCAGAGTTCAAGCCCCACGACGACCAACAACAACAACAAAAAAGAAGAAATGTACTCTTATCTCACTTGTATAACTTATGTAAACCCTCTGTACACCCTCTGTATATCACCTTTATAATAACAATATTTTTTTTTAAAAGAGAAGATTATACTTGGCCAGGTGAGAGTGAGTGGTTCATGTTTGTAATCCTAGCTACTTTGGAGGCTAAGCTATGAGGATCAAAGATTAAAGCTAACCTGGGCAGGAAAGTCCATTAGCTTCTTTATTATTATTATTATTATTGTGAGATAGTGTACAGAGGAGTTACAATTAGCTGGGCAAGATAACGAGAACATTTCTTATCAAGCATTGTTGCCTCCTCTTTGTTTCTCCTTCCCATCCCTTCCCATTTCTCCCCCCTCCCCCACCAAATGTTCTTTTTTGTTGTTGTTGTTGGTCATGGGGCTTGAACTCTAGGCCTGGGCACTGTCCCTCAGTTCTTCAGCTCAAGGCTAGTGCTCTACCACTTGAGCCACAGCGCCACTTCCAGCTTTTTCGGTTTATGTGGTACTGAGGAATCCAACCCAGGGCCTCCTGCATGCAAGGCAAGCACTCTCTACCACTGAGCCACTTTCCCAGCCCCTGCATTAGATTCTTATCTCCAATTAATTAAGCACACACAAAAAAATCCAAACCAAAAAAACATAAAACAAGTAGAGCTGTAGCTCAAGTAGTAGAGTGTTAGCCTTTAAAAAAGTTCAGGGACAGTGCCCAAGCCCTGAGTTCAAGCCCTAAGACCGAAAAAAAACCCAACCCTGTAATGGGTCTTCTAAAAAGCTGTTTTCCTATAGAGGAAGGGAGTTGGATATATGATATACAACTGGTCCTCACTACCACAGATTCTAATCTTGTGAATTCATCTAATTATAAAATGTACATAAAACATTCAAATCAATATTCACTATGGTCTTGCAGTCATTTATGAACCTGAAGAGAGGGGACAAATGTCAAGACCCATTTCTGTCTCAATTCTCACACGGTAAACTTGTCTACAGATTTTTTGTAATTTACTTAATAGAATGTCTTCTGGTAGTTTTGCGTCTTTTCTTGTGTGGGAATGTGTAAGAAGACTGTTAGCTACTTGGGAGGAAAACTTGTGGTTCAAAGCCAGTTCAGGTAAGAAGCTTATGAGATCTCACTTTAACAAATAAAGCTGAGTTATGGTGGCACATGCCTATCATTCCAGCTACCTAGGAACCATAACTAAGGAAAATGTCAAGCTTGGGCATAAATGTGAGACTCTATTTAAAAAATAATACTGCCGGGCGCTGGTGACTCACGCCTGTAATCCTAGCTACTCAGGAGGCTGAGATCTGAGGATCGCGGTTCAAAGCCAGCCCGGGCAGGAGAGACCGTGAGACTCCTATCTCCAATAAACCACCAGAAAACCGGAAGTGGTGCTGTAGCTCAAGTGGTAGAGCGCTCGC
>NW_012267405.1:2911928-2938345 GCF_000151885.1 Dipodomys ordii
AGCTCAAGTGGTAGAGCGCTCGCCTTGAGCTGAAGAGCTGAGGGACAGCGCCCAGGCCCAGAGTTCAAGCCCCACGGCCGACCAAAAAAAAAAAAATAATAACAATACCATGTGCCAGTGGGTCATGCCTGTGTAATCATAGCTACTCAGGAAGCTGAGATCTTAGGATAGCAGGTGGAAGCCAACCCAGGCAATTAATCCCCATAAAGTTGGAAGTGGAGCTGTGTGTGTTAGTGCACTAGCCTTAAATGGAAATACTCAGAAACAAGGTCTAGGCCACAGTACTGGCATGCATATAGTCAAAGTATATGTAGTCTTAATGTATAAGGATTTGGGTTCAATCCACAACATCACCAGAAAAAAAATTAGCTTTGAAATTGATATTGCATTGTATGGTTTACTTACTGTATTTAAAAACTCTAATGTTTTTGGGATGAAAATTTTTGAACTTTCTAATTTACAAAATAGAACAATAAGTTCAAAAGAAGAACAAGGGAACATAAAATAGGTTTTTGACACCTCCACTCTATTTGTGCCTCAAGTGCCTTTTATGGAACTTGATTTTGCCATGATTATAGTATTAAAAGACTAAAACAATGTACTCTACTGTAAGAATAGCTGAGGAAGAAAGTAGATTACATATGTCAACAGATCAGTCCAGGAATGAAAGCCAACACCCAGCTATCCTACAACCCAAATTTGCAGTTTGAAACAATCATATATGTAAATAAAATTTACTGTTACCTTATCATTTCCCTGAAAACCACATTTTTTTATAAATCAGGCCAATAAATGAGAATAATTCTCCTGATAGGCATTTAATACTCCTGTTAGAGGTATCACCCCACAAACACAACAATTTAAACTGGTGATACTGTTTGAAATTGTTTTTTAAACTTACCACTGTGTGCCAGTGGCTTACATCCGTATCCTAGTTATTCAGGAGGCTGAGATTTGAGGATCATGGTTCAACTTAATTTCCAATAAACTACCCCCCCCCAAAAAAAAGCCATAAATAGAGCCTGTGGCTCAAGTAGTAGAATGCCAGCCTTGAGCAAAAAGCTCAGGGAGAAGACCCAGGCCCTGAGTTCAAGCCCCAGGACTGGTGCAAAAAAACAAAACAAAACAAAACACCACCTTACTATTCATTCATTCATTCACTCACTCACTTAATGGGGATTGAAACTAGCAAGTTAGACAAGCTTAACTTACAAATAGTGATCTTTACCCTGTAGCAAGTATGATCAAATAATCAAAAAGTGTGTAAAGTGGCCAGGTTGGTGGTTCATGCCTATAATCCTATCTACTCAGGAAGCTGAGATTTGAGGATGGAAGTTCTAAGCTATTCCAGGTAGGAAAAGACCTTAAGACTCTCATCTCAATTAACCACCAAAGTACAACTGTGGCTCAAATGGTAAGAGTGCTTGCGTTGAGCAAAATAGATCAGGGACTGCTAGCACCCAGGCCCTGAGTTCATATAGAGACATATGTATGTATATGTGTGTACACATACACACACAAGTGCAGAAAGTGTTGATCTCTTGGCCATTAGGAATAAGGCAGGTCAAAATATGACAGCTGTATTAGTGTTTAGTCCTGGTTTTCAGGAGATATTTATTTTGTAGCTCAGTATTATGTAAGCTATACTGCAAAGGGATACTGTTGAGTGGAAGCACATTATTTTAAATTTAATATCAATTACTTAACACTATTCGAACTTCATAGTATTGGGGGTATTGTCAGAGATTCTATTAAAATATTAAAAGCTACATTTAAATACTGACATATATAATACAGCAAAGGAAGCAATCAGACAAGTAAGAGTAGCCAAATAAGTACAAACTGGCTTGGAAAATATTTAAGAAATTTATTTCTATGTTACTGTTCTTACAAACTCCAGGATTAATAGAAAATGTGTTCATACAAAGGGAATCTAGTTTGTTCAAGAGGACAAAAAGACTAGCTACAGACTGGGAGAAAATCTTCCCAAAAATCTGATATAGGGATGACATTAAAAATATACAATTCTTAAAACTCAGTAAGAAAACAACCCAATTAAAAAATAGGCAAAAGATCTGAATAGACAACTCATAGAAAAACAACCCACCAATAGCAAAAAACACCAAAAACCGAAAGCAGCTTAAACATTTATCATGAGGGTACTTCTAAAACAACCATGAGCCACACTACCTACTACTAGAATGTCTAAAACCCCCAACACTGATAATAGCAGATACTTCAAAGATATGGAACAACAAAAGCTACTAAGAAGACAACTAGGCAGTTTTATACAAATGAAACATACTCTTACCACATGATCTAGCATCTGAGCTCCTTGATATTTACCCAAACAACTTGAAAACTTAAGTCAACACCAAAATCTGTACAGAAATGTTTACAGTAGCTTTATTTATATTGCCAAAACTTGGCCACAAAAAGGCCCAGTAGAACTTAAATGTGTGTTGCTAAGTGAAAAAAGGCAATGTGAAAAGCTGCATAATGAGTGATTCCACCTTTAATTTACATTCTAGAAGGGCAAAGTTAGGCTGGGTGTCGGTGGCTCACGCCTGTAATTCTAGCTACTCTGGATGCTGAGATCTGGGGACTGTAGTTCAAAGCCAGCCCTGGCAGGAAAGTCCTTGAGATTCTTATCTGCAATAAATCACTCAGAAAACCGGAAATGGTGTTGTGGCCTAGGGGATATTTAGAGCAGAATTACTTGGTATGATAAGTGTAATGGTGAATAATGTTGTCAAACCCACAGGGTGTATATGGTAAATTCAGTTAATAGGGAAACTATGGGGGACAGATGAGAAGGTATGTAAGAACTCTAGATATTTTTTTCAATTCTCCTGTAAACTTAAAATAGTTCTAAAAAATAAAGTCCAGTAAGAACAAATCTAATTGGCACTTTAAGAAGACCTATTCTTTTCCCACAGATTTTTGTCTTAATACTGTCTGGTTTATTAACCAATGTTCTATGTTAAAATACTGGTATATATCTATCTTAGTTTTACCCTCTCTCTCTCTCTCTCCCCATGTTACAGAACAGTTACAATTCTTTTTTTTTTTGGGGTCCAGTCATGGGGCTGGGCCTGGGCACTGTCCCTCAGCTCTTCAGCTCAAGGCTAGCGTTCTACCACTTGAGCCACAGCGCCACTTCTGGCTTTTTTTTTTTGCTTATGTAGTGCTGAGGAATCAAACTCAGGGCCTCATGAATGCAAGGCAAGCACTCTACCACTGAGCCACCTTCCCAGCCCCCAGCTACAATTCTTTAATGTATTACAAAGATATTGTAACTGCCATTCATAATCAGAGGTGAGATTATAGTGGCTTTTAAATTAGAATCCATACTGCAGCCCTGTGGTGTAAAAATCCTGTACTAGGGCTGGGAAGGTGGTTCAGTGGTAGAGTGCTTGCCTTGCACGCATGAGGCCCTGGGTTTGATTCCCCAGCACCACATAAGCAAAAAGAAAAAAAGCCGGAAGTGGCGCTGTGGCTTAAGTGGTAAGAGTGCTAGCCTTGAGCTGAAGAGCAGAGGGACACTGCCCAGGCCCAGAGTTCAGGCCCCATGACTGGACCCACAAAAAAAAAAATCCTGTAATAGAGGACCCACCCAAGAAAAGACCCTTAGATTAATAAAGTTATTTCAATATAAGGTTTACATTTAAATAAAATAAGTTACTTTTCTAAATTATCTCTTACTAGCCATTGAAATATATTTCAGGGCAACAAAACATTGATTTGCCTTATGGGTCTGCTACTTCATATTTACCTCTGGTATTCTGCTCTCTTCTCAAAAAGTTATATAAAATTTGGACACACTTCTACAATTAAAATATTTTAAATCCCTGCAGCCTATTCATTCACTTGTTTGCATTAAAAAAAGCACAGCACACTTTACCTGAAGAACAGAGCTGACAATAAATGTTAATAGATTTGTTGCCACAAGTACAACAAAATATACAAAATAAAATATAGAGCAACAAACTAGATTTACTTCTGGTAGTATTGGGGCGAGCCTCTAGTGTACAAAAAACAAAACAGTAGATGTGTAATATATCAATACTAGTTTCTGGAGATCTCCAGCCTCCCTGCCCCTTTGAACTTAGGACTATGCACTTGCTGGGTAGATGGTGCTCCACCACTTGAGCCATTTCCCAAACACTTGGCTTTAGTTAATTTTTGGATAGGGTCTCACTTTTTGCATGGGCTTGTCTCAAGCTGTGATCAGTCTATCTATGATTCCTTCACAGCTGGTATTACAGGAATTAAGCTACTGCACCTGGCTCTCTAATATATATATATGAAACAAAGTTGTTATGAACAAGTATATGTATGTTATGATCTCTCACCTCCCAAACAGGTATATGTGTTTTGAGCTAAGTTCTCACAAAGGAAGTAGGCAGACCAAATGCTTCAGACATTCTAGAAGAGAATGGTAATAATACCAGGAGTACTTCCCTGGACTGGATGACTGTTACTCAAGCTGACAGGGTTGGGTTATCACAATCCTATCCTTAAGTGCTGCATCTTCACCACTTCTAGGGAATCTGACCATTCAATTAAATGTACATAATTAGCATAAAACCTTCTAATTTAGCCTGTGGAATTTTCCCAAGAACCTGAGAAACTCAGTAACAAAGCAGTTGACCACCACAAATCTACCTACATGGTTATTCAGATGGCTGCGTCAATAGTTAAATGAATAGATGGCAAGCAAGGTAGACTGATGAAAACACTTCAGAGTCAGAGAAGAACTTTCCCTAGTGGTTTGATGTACAGTTCTGTTCTACAGTACTTATGTGACTATATAATAGTCTAGTAACTTCTAAAAGTACTTTCTGATCACATGGGAAGCAGGATTCATTCAATGTATTAAGCACTATTTGTAAATACTTGATATACAGCAGTAAACACAACAAAGATCCCTGGCTGCTTGGCGCTGACATCACAGTGAGAATAATAAATTTAATTTTTAGAAAAATTTTAGGGGTTAGAGTGTATTTGGGTAAATAGAGATAGATGGAGATAAAAGCTGCAGTATTTACTAGAGTAGTTAAGTCAGGCTTCCGAGAGGTAGTAAGGAAAAAAAGCACAAATTTTTAGAAAGTAAAAGAACCAGAGAAGTAGGTACATCTAATTATGTATCCTCCAAAGGGAAAGATTATCACTTTGTTGCAAGAGATTTCATTCAACCTGAATTCATCAAAGTAAAGTCCATGTAACACTTTCAGGCTGAAAGACAACTGGAAACTAACAAGCTATTCTAGCAGCTGAAAGGAAAATAGTAATGTTCTCAGACCGTCATTTTGTATCCTAAGCATCTCAATGTCACGCCATGAGCACATTTTACTCATTTGAGGGGAAGAACAATTTGCTCTCCTCATTAGAGGAGCAAAAATTAGCTTGGATAGTTTATGAACAAGAAATATTCTTTTTACCAAATGGTACTAATAGTAATTAAATCTCTAGGTACCCACATATGTCCTTAAAAGCCTTTGAAATAAATGAGATGAAAGAAACTACATGCAAAGAAATGAGATAATTGAGATAATTTTAGATTCAACCCAACTGGATACTGAAATATTTTAGGGAATGGTGTAAGTTAGGTAAAAATAAATAAACATACTTTATAGTATGTAGCTCTTTCTCTTTTTTTTTGGTGCCAGTCCTAGGGCTTGAACTAAGGGCCTGCCTCTGAGCTTCTTTCTGCTCAAGGTTAGTGTTCTATCACTTGAGCCATGCTCTACTCCCAACTTTTTTTTTCCCTCAAAGTACTTTATTTATAAGTCTCATGGGCTTTCCTTCCCAGATTGGCTTTTAACTGTGATCCTCAGATCTTAGCCTCCTGAGCAGCTAGCATTATACGTGTAAGTCACCAGTGACCAGCTTTTTTTTTTTTAAGACCAACTTATTATATAGCCTAGTGTGTCTCAAACTCAATCCTTTTGCTTTTGCTTCCAGAACGCAGAGATTACAGGTGTATACCACTGAACACCAGCTCTCATGAATGTTATTTAAACAAACTTCAAATACAACTTAGATCCCAGTAAGAACAACTTATCACTTTCACTTAAAAAAAATTAAGTGTTTCGGGCTGGGAAGGTGGCTCAGTGGTAGAGCGCTTGCCTTGCATGCATGAGGCCCTGAGTTCGATTCCTCAGCACCACATAAGCAAAAAGAAAAAAGCCAGAAGTGGCACTCTGGCTCAAGTGGTAGAGTGCTAGCCTTGAGCTGAAGAGCTGAGGGACAGCGCCCAGGCCCAGAGTTCAGGCCCCACGACCGGACCCAAAACAACAACAAAAAATTAAGTGTTTTGTAAACTTTAGATTTGCACAATACGTAAGAATAAGAGCCTTGAAGTCTCTGAAGTTGAGTAGTTTGTTTTTATTTTTGGGGGGGGGGGGTCCAGTGGTGGGGCCTGAACTCTGGGCCTGGGCGCTGTCCCTCAGCTCTTCAGCTCAAGGCTAGTACTCTACCACTTGAGCCACAGTGCCACTTCCAGCTTTATTTTCTTCTGCTTATGTGGTGCTGAGGAATCGAACCCAGGGCCTCAAGCATGCAAGGCAAGGGCACTACCACTGAGCCACCTTTTAAAAGCACACTACCATGGGTCTGAGTGAGTTTAATTTAACTCCTGGCAAAGTCAGGGAAGGGCTGCTTTACCCTAGTGGTCATTTGGGGGAAGACTGTTAAGAAACACTTATCCTCTGACACTACATTATGAACCTTCTGGGCACATAGCTTCCTCTACCCCCAATGCTTTTTAGCCAACAACTTTTCAAATGCTAGAACTTTCAAATGTTAAACGTTCCTATAACTACTCTGACACAATTAATGCATAAAAGCAACTTCTACTTGAGTTGCAACAAAGTTAGAGAAGCACCTATCAGAAAGGATGTGAGAGTTCTATTAGCTTTGCTAGCAATCTTCTCTGGACAGGCAGTAAGAATGCCTGGGTCAGTTTCTGAGAGTTGCCAGACCAACAAATGAATCTCAAAGAGCAATGGTATAAGACCTGTACTACACTAGTTAGGAAAAATCACTTTATTATAAATGTGCAAATTAAACTCAAAGCATGAAAACAATAAATTAATTCTGTCTACAGTTAATGTTGTTAGTGTCTATGAGATTTTCTGAAAAAGTGTGATTCAGTAGTAAAACACAAACTAGAAACAAGGCATCTCATTTACACCTTTGCCCAGTAGGACTAGCAAGCCTTTAGAAAATTATTCTGAATTATGGAAACATCCCCATTCTCAGTTCAAAATCCCTCATTTGCTACTGTTGCCAGAGATCATAGGTCTAGGCCAGCCGCTTCCTAGTGAGGACTATGCCAACTATGGATGAGCCCACACTCTGAATACCTAACTCACTAGGGTAGTAATTGGTTTTGTAAGGATCATTAGAGACCAATGGTTTCATTGAAGTAATTCAACATTACTTGTAGCCTAAGAATATGTCATTACTAAAGCCTGTGATATTTGTGGTATGTAAAATACTGTATGCATTCAGGAAGATTCTGGAGTAGATGCTTTGATAGGACATTGATTTCTAGCCTAACATTTGTTTTTCTACAGGAAGATGAATAAAAAACAATCAGCCCAAAGCTGGGTGCCAGTGGCTCACACCTGTAATCTTAGCTACTCAGGAGGCTGAGATCTGAGGATTGAAGTTCCAAGCCAGGCTGAGCAGGAAAGTCCATGAGACTCTCATCTCCAACAAACCACTCAGAAAACCGGAAGTGGCCAGTAGCTCAAGTGGTAGAGTGCTAGCTTTGAGCTGAAGAACTCAAGGACAGCACCCAGGTCCAGAGTTCACCACCACGACCACCATCACCACCACCACCACCAACAAAAATAGCCCAGAAGAGCTCAATTCCCTTTCGTTAGGCTGAACCATATGAAAATACCAAATACCCAACCATTCTTGACCTGTAAAAACAGCAATTTTATAAAGTTCAATCAAGTATTTACAAAAATAACTTTAAAAAATCCTTTAAAATCTAAGTTCTGTTTCTAATTAAGAGCTGGATCCACTTGTAGGAGTTTTCAAAACAATCTCCACCATAAACAGTAAATAATCTGACTTCTAAACGACCCATTTCAAGTCTATTCCCATCCCTCCTCACTTCTAGGAACTCTCTGGTCTATGTTTTCAGATCTGGGGGTTAAATCTTTTCTAGGTTCTAGGGCTTCCTAATCACTATAGTTTTGTGCTTCTTCATTGAGAATGTCTATTAATCCAATTTGACAATGTGCATTCAAATCCGTGTCTACTTTTTTTGCTTGTCCTACTAACTGACTGAAACTTTTACTATGAGGTTAGACTTACAGTTCTGTAATTTTATCAGTTTTTACATATTCTGAAGCTATGTCATGCAGAACACATGGATTTAAGATCTGAATCTATAGCAGTTTTTTTCTTTTTTGGTGGTTCTGGGGTCTGGACTCAGGGTCTCATGCTTGCTCGATAGGTTCTCTACTACCCAAGCCACATACCTTGCCATATTTAATAACTCCTGAACCCTGTGTTTGTCACTTATATACTGACTTCCTAGTCCCTCTGTGGATTGCTTTTTTATTCAAGTCTCGGGGTCTTTTACTGGGTATGTGGTTCAAGTGGTAGAGTGTCTGCACAGCAAGTCTAAGGTGCTGAGTTCAATCCCTAGTACTGCCCCTCAGAAGTGTCTTTTGATAAACAGAAGTTATTAATTTTAATATAGCTCAATTTATCATTATATATTTTAATCACCAACACTTAAACTGTTTTGGGAATTGTTTCCTATCCTTAAAGTCATGAATATATGCTCCTAGATTATCTTTAAAAGCTCCATTCATTCCCAGTGTTTAGATCTGAAAGCAAACTAGAATGAACTACTGAAAATGATATGTGCAAATTATTTCATACCATGTTTATCTAGATCTACCTATGCTTACCAATTTTTCAGGTGATCTTTACTTCTCACTTAACCAACCCATTCCCTGGTACTTTTGCTCCTTTTTAAAGTATATCCTTTAAGAAGTTCTTGAAGTGAAGATGTATTGGTGGTAAACTCAATCTTTGGCAACCTAAGAATGACCAACTGTGCCTTTCTCCACCCCCCCCTTTTTTTTTGATGTATAAAAACCAGACATTAGCTGGGCGCTGGTGGCTCACGCCTGTAATCCTAGCTACTCAGGAGGCTGAGATCTGAGGATCACTGTTCAAAGCCAGCCCGGGCAGGAAAGTCTGTGAGAGGCTTATCTCCAATAAACCACTAGAAAACTGGAACTGGCACTGTGGCTCAAGCGGTAGAGCGCTCGCCTTGAGCTGAAGAGTGCAGGGACAGAGCCCAAACCCAGAGTTCAAGCCCCATGACCGATAAAAAAAAAACAAACCCAAAAACAAAAATAAAAAACAAAAAACCAGACATTAACCGGGCACCAGTGGCTCACACCTGTAATCCCAGCTACTCAGAAGGCTGAGATCTGAGAATCATGGTTCAAAGCCAACCAGGGCAGGAAAGTCCATTAAACTCTTATCTCCAATTAACCACCAGAAAACAGGAAGTGGACTGTGGCTTAAGTGGTAGAACGCTAGCCTTGAGCTGAAGAGCTGAGGGACAGTGCCCAGGCCCAGAGTTCAAGCCCCCAGTCCCAGTCAAACACAAACAAACAAAACCCAGACATTTATTTCTTAGAGTTCTAGAGCCTGGGAGTCTAAGAGTATGATGCAGCATCTGTTGTATCTTCTTGCTACATAACATACATGGTAAGGAATCAGGAGTGCATATACTGGTCTCCTTTTGCCTAATACCACTAATCCCAAACTAGAGCCCCAACCTTTCATGTCATCTAACCTTAGTTACCTCCCCAAGGCCCAATTTCCAAATATCACCCAAATAAACATTTGGGGATTGATTCCAACACAGGAACTTTGGGAGGACATGTTTTAAACCTTTCTTTGTCATTACAGTGAGATGCCTGTAGTGCCTTCCTTCTTGAAAGCTAATTTTACTTCCATTTATAACTTTAAGCTGCCATGAATTTTTCTTTTTGGCATCCAGGATGCCAGCCTGTCTTTTCTGTTTCCTTCCTTCCTTCCTTTTTGTAGGACTGGGTTGAATTCAGGGCCTCCTTGAATTTTTACGTTGGCCCACACTCACTAGTGGAGTATTTGATTATACTTTAGGAATGCTGCATGTATTTAATCAAGTTACTATCAACATCTGTTTCTATATTACCCTCAATCTTATTTCTTTACCCATATTTATGGCAACAAACACTTGTGAGAAAAATGTATTCAGTTACAGCAATCCAAAGAGAAAAGGAACCTAATACATTTCTTAGATGTGAAAAGGAGTATTTGGAAACATACTGTCATTCACTATAGCACCCTAACACTATAGTCCTAAACATTTTATATAACTGATGACATCCTAAGGGAAGTGCCATAAAATACCAAGTTCTTAATGCCTGACAAGCCAGGGAAAGACATATGTGCCAATTCCTTAAAAACACAGATTTTTCCCCCCGCCATGTTTTTCTCAGAATACACTTAAAATGAGTGCAGAATATAGCCATTATAGATATATAAAATTCTCTAGTTTATGGTTCTCAAAAATGCAGTCCATGGACCCCTAAGGATTCCTGAGACTATTCCAGCAGGAAAAACCCAAGTTATTCCACCATACCACTATTACTTACACCTTCTCTGCTGTAAGACACTTGTATACAAAGTATAACAAAGGCACAAAAGGCGGCAACAGAGAACCCACATGCCTTAGCGCAAAGCAAGGCAGTAGTTTCAAAGTGTATTGGTAGTCTTTGCATTCTTTGCTACTTCACACACTTTTTTTTTTTTTTTAGTGGGGGGGTCTGGTCATGGGGCCTGAACTCTGGGCCTGGGCGCTGTCCCTCAGCTCTTCAGCTCAAGGCTAGCGCTCTACCACTTGAGCCACAGCGCCACTTCTGGCTTTTTTCTTTTTGCTTATGTGGTGCTGAGGAATCGAACCCAGGGCCTCAAGCATGCAAGGCAAGGGCTCTACCACTGAGCCACCTTCCCAGCCCTGCTTCACACACTTTAAGAGAAACTTAAAGTTTCAGATTCCACACTACTGACCTTTAAAAATATGTTTAAATGCTACTTTAAAAATACTATTTGGGCTGGATAGGTGGCTTCAGTGATAGAGTGCTTGCCTCGCATGCATGAGGCCCTGGGTTCGATTCCTCAGCACCACATAAACAGAAAAGGCCGAAGTGGCACTGTGGCTCAAGTGATAGAGCACTAGCCTTGAGGTGAAGAGCTGAGGGACAGCACCAGGCCCAGCATTCAAGCCCCATGATCAAAAAAATACTACAACTTGTAGGTTAAGTATTCAAAAACCCCACGATTATCAGAAAAGGCTATGAAAATACTCTTCTCTTTCCCACTATACAAGCTGGGAGGTTGGGTTTTGTTCATACATTTCAACCCAACACATCAGAGATTCTACAGAGAAGGTGAGAATTTAGCAGTAGACTATGAAGCCAGATATTAAGGAAATTCAAAATTATAAAAACTCACACATAAAACAATGTTACTTTCCTAAATTTTATATTTTTTGTAAACATAATGGGCTTATGGTATTATTTTAAATGAATGTTTTCTAATTTTTACTAAGTTTTCTCATTATCATATTAGCTGTACAAGGGAAGTTTGTGACATTTCTTTCTTTTTTTTTTGGCCAGTCCTGGGGCTTGAACTCAGGACCTCATCACTGTTCCTGGGCTTCTTTTGCTCAAGGCTAATACTCTACCACTTGAGCTACAGAGCCACTTCTGGCTTTCTGTTTATGTGGTACTGAGCAATCAAACCCAGGGCTTCATGCATGCTAGGCAAGCACTCTACCACTAAGCTACATTCCCAGCCCAGTTTGTGACATTTCTATATATATAAACAATGTATTCTGATCCATCTCAACTCCTCTGATCCACTCCACCTCTATCACTCCTTCATCCCCTCTTAAAACAATTTGAAAAGGTTTCACTGTTCTATTTCCATATGCACATGAAGTACTTTGACCATATCCACCCTTATTTTTGTTTTAACTTCTAATATGGTAAATGTGCTAGTTGGAACACACATAAATAAAAGCTCTTTGTGGTCCTCCATACTATTAAAAAGTATAAAAAAGCTGAGCAACTGTGACTCACACCTATAACCCTAGCTAGTCAGGAGGTTGAGATCTGAGGATTGTGGTTCAAAGCTAGCACGAGGAGGAAAGCTCGTGAGACTCTTATTATCTTCCAAAAAACTACAAAAACAAAAAACAAACAAACAAAAACTAGAAATGGAGCTGTGGCTTAAGTGGTAGAGGGCTAGCTTTGAGCATAAAAGCTCAGGCTAGCCTTTATTTCATGCCACGGGACCAGCAAAAACAATTTTTAAAAAATCCAATTTATGGGCTGGGAAGGTGGCTCAGTGGTAGAGCGCTTGCCTTGCATGCATGAGGCCCTGGGTTCGATTCCTCAGCACCACGTAAGTAGAAAAAAAAAAGCCGGAAGTGACGCTGTGGCTCAAGTGGTAGAGTGCTAGCCTTGAGCTGAAGAGCTGAGGGACAGCGCCCAGGCCCAGAGTTCAGGTACCACGACCAGACCCCCCCCAAAAAAAAAATCCAATTTACTTCATTTAGAAAGAAACACTTAGGAATAGGAGTGCTATTGTGGTAATTCATCTCCAATATTGCAATGTATAAATAACTGAATGATTATTAAGTCAACATCACCACCACAGGGACCCTTTCCACATGCTCCACACAACATAACACCTTTTATTTCATTTTTAAAGAAATCACTTCCTTGTGGTTTGGTTGTCTTCTTATGGTTGTAAGTACTTTGTGTGTGCTACCCTGGACTTCAGTGTTGAAATTGTATGCACTTAAATAGTAACTCTTTCCTCTCTCCCTTCTTGCATTGCAGGTACTAAGGTTTGAACTAAGGGCTTTGTACTCACTGCTTGAGCCACATCTCTAGCTTGGCTTTCTGCTGGTTATTTTGAAGCAAAATCTCATGGACTTCTCTGTCTGGGCTGGCTTCAACCTCAATTATCTAGATCTGAGTAGATAGGCTGGTGTGAGCCACTAGTGCCAGGCTCATTTATTTTTCATTTATTAGTTAAAATGGATTAATTATTTTGTCATCATCTACTATTGGTTATCTACTAGTTCAGTTCATATATAAAAGACAAAGTACAAATCTTGACTTTCCTCATTTATATTAAGTATGGAAGACAAAAAAACACAAGTGCTAAGTAAGAAAATATTCCATTTTATTTTCAATTGAAATTTTCAAAAGAGAATTATTTTTCATATTCCCAGAGGGGGAAAATGTAAGCAAGAATTTATTTTTACCAAAATGGATACAATAAAACTTTCCTAAAGCCATGCGCCAGTAATCCTAGCTACTGAGGAGGCTGAGATCTGAGGATCACAGTTCAAAGCCAGCCCGGGCAGGAAAGTCCATAAGACTTTTTTTTTTTCTTTTTCTGCAGTCATGGGGCTTAACCTCAGGGCTTGGGCACTGTCCCTGAGCTTCCTTTGCTCAAGGCTAGCATTCTACCACTAGAGCCACAGTGCCACTTCTGGCTGTTTCTCTGCATGTGGTACCGAGGAATCCAACCCAGGGCTTCATGCATGCTAAGCAAGCACTCTACCCACTTAGCCACATCCCCAGACCTGTGAGACTCTCATATCCAAATAACCACCAGAAAATCGGAAGTGGCACTGTGGCTCAAATGGCAGAGTGCTCGTCTTGAGCTGAAGAACTCAGGATAGTGCCCAGGCCCAAAGTTCAAGCCCCACAACCAACAACAACAAAAAGTGCTCAAAGTGCTAGCCTTGAGCAAAAAAGTTCAATGCCCAGACTGAGTTCAAGCCCCAAGACTAACCAAAAAAAAAAAAAAAAACTACATTAAAAATATATCAGATTTAGGAAGTGGCGCTGTATGTAGCTCAAGCAATAGACCGCTCACCTTGAGCTGAAGAGCTGAAGGATAGTGCCCAAGCCCAGAGTTCAAGCCCCACGACTGACAAAAACAAAACGAAACAAAAAACAAAAAAAGTATCAGATTTAAAATGCCTATGTTCCTCATTCTTATTAAGAAACACATACAAAACCTGAAGAATTATTTGTAATAGTTTCTCAATCTGTGATCCTGACATATAGTCCCAGTGCTTCCTGAGTTTTCTATGGGCATTTAAAGACAATTCGTTTCCATTTTTATGAAATATAGCATATTCTGGATCCTGTGGCTGATCACTTTACAATCAAGTACTGCATCATGACTTTGGATATATTAGAAGCAAGTAGTTACACTTCAGTAATTGAGGGCTAATAAAGAGCAGAGGTGGGCTTGCTAAGTGTTCTATTGAGATGACTGAATCACATTCTGAACAAGTGTCTCCATACTCTGAATGCAAAACACTGTTGGAAACTCAGTCTTCAACACATAGCTGTGCTAGCACACTGCACTCAGATACGAACCCCTCATTGGCATGGGGGTTGTTTGGGGGTGATGAAAATGTTCTGCAATCATGTAGTGCTCATCATCACAACACTGTAAATGCACGAGAAGCTACAGAATTACACACTTTCAAATGGTGCATTTTTTTGGGGGGGGAGGAAGGCAGTCCTGGTGCTTGAACTCATCCCTGAGCTTCTTTTTGCTCAAGGCCAGCATTCTTCCACTTGAGTCACAGTGCCGCTTCCAGCTTTTTCTGTGTATATGGGACGAAGGAATTGAGCCCAGGACTTCATGCATGCTAGGCAAGCACTCTACCACTAAGCCACATTCCCAGCCTCAAATGGCACTTTTTATGTCATATGAATTTTACCTTGATAAATAAAGAAAGCAATATACAACATAGCAAGCAGTATTATAGACATAATTTTCTAACATGGTAAATGTATGCTGGTAATCTGATTGTAATTGGTTTTGTGGCTTGTTTAAAATCTGTGATCAGTTTATAGTTACACAAGAGCAACAACCTTGAGAAATTCACACTTATGTGTCGATTAATATGTTATATTCAAGTCAAGAGAGTCAACATTAGAGTTCTGAGAGGCAGCATATGTCCTTAAAAAGAGGCCATATACTAAAACTTTCAGAAAACCAATATGAAAGGCTCATAAACTTCCTCATTTTGTTTCTTTAAGTTTCAGTAATAAAAGTTCAATGAAAATGGGAATGCAATTAAACATTTATATCTTTTTAATAAATTAAGGCCACTGAAGATTCTTTTTTTTTGGGGGGGGGGTCCGGTCGTGGGGCCTGAACTATGGACCTGGGCGCTGTCCCTCAGCTCTTCAGCTCAAGGCTAGCGCTCTACTACTTGAGCCACAGCGCCACTTCTGGCTTTTTTTTTCCCATTTGCTTATGTGGTGCTGAGGAATTGAACCCAGGACCTCATGCATGCAAGGCAAGCGCTCTACCACTGAGCCACCTTCCCAGCCCCTGATGATTCTTATGACTCATAGAATTTTTTGGGGGGAGGGTGAGGGAGGGTTGGTCATGGGGCTTGAACTCAGGGCCTGGTACCGTCCTTGAGAATTTTTGCTCAAGGTTAGCACTCTACCACTTTGAGCTACAGCTCTACTTCTGGTTTTCTGGTATCAACTGAAGATAACTGAAGATAAGAGTCTCACTTTCCTGCCAGGGCTGGCTTTGAACCGTGACCCTCAGATCTCAGCTTCCTGAGTAGCTAGGATTACAGGCATGAGCCACCAGCAACCAGCCATCTACAGAACATTCCTACTGGCAAAAAAAAAAAAACGTTGGTATTGCGCTGGGAATGTGACTTAGTGGTAGAGTGCTTGCCTACCATGCATGAAGTCCTGGGTTTGATATCTTAGCACCACATAAATAGAAAAAGCTGAAAGTGGTGCTGTGGCTCAAGTGTAGAGTGCTAGCCTTGAGCAAAAAGCAGCTCAGGGACAGGTCCTAAGTTCAAGCCTCAGGACTGGCAAACAACAACTCAGTATCAATTTGAATATAATATCTTAATATACCTTACTTTTACAAGAGAGGAGCATTTATAAGAGAGGAACAAAGATACCAAAAATTAGGCACTGATTTCCTTGTTAACAGTTTGTGCCTGATACTCCATAATCAAACAAAGCTACTCATCAGCAGCTTTTAGTGACATTAGCAAGCTTTTCGGTAACTTAGACTCAAAACCCAAATACCTTCCTTGTGCTGACAACTGGCAGACTTTACTAATGGAATACTGCAGTGATAAGGAGCATGATGAGAACAGAATGACACAGCTATGAGCTCCTAGGACTCCAAAGGAAGTAGACAAGTACTGAGGAGTACATTAAACTCAGCTCCTGTGAAGTCTGCCAGCAAAACATCAATTAAAAGCTTTTACTATACTGAGCATTGATAGGTTTACCTTTAAAGAGTATTAAATCAAAAGTATTTCAGGCTGAACATATCAAATTAAGATGTTTTAAGAGGCAAATAGTTTCATAACAACAAGTATATTTCAGAAATATATTTCATAAAACCAAATAAAACTGACTGGTTCACTTAGTCAATATGAATTTATATTGCTCTATATGGTGGTAATTTATAATATATCAATGGTTACATAACTCACAGATGTTACTCTAAACATTTTTGGGCCATCTTGGAAATTCTAGTAGAAATGTAGGTTTGTATTCTAGCTACTCAGGAGATTGAGGAGCTGGGTTCCAGGCAAGCCCAGCCAGAAAAATCCAAGAGACAGTATTGTTGGCGTAATAGTGAATGCTAGAAATGTTTAACTATTAATATCAAATGTATAAAAAATGTTTCAGAAAAGAACAAAAAAGGGAAGAAAGAGCCAGATGCCAGTGGTTCATGCCTGTAGTCAGTCCTAGCTATTCAGGAGGCTGAGATCTGAGGACAACGTTTTGAAGCAAGCTCAGGCAAGAAAGTTCATGAGATTCCTTTTTTATTTTTTGGGGTCTGGTCGTGGGGCCTGAACTCTGGGCCTGGGCACTGTCCCTCAGCTCTTCAGCTCAAGGCTAGTACTCTACCACTTGAGCCACAGCGCCACTTTGGGCTTTTTTCTTTTTGCTTATGTGGTGCTGAGGAATCGAACCCAGGGCCTCCGGTATGCAAGGCAAGCCCTCTTCCACTGAGCCACCTTCCCAGCCCCGTTCATGAGATTCTTATCTCCAACTCACCACTATTAAGCTAAATGGGAACTATGGCTCAAGTGGTAGAGTGATAGCCTTGAGTGAAAAAGCTCAGAGATAGTTTCAGGAGCTGAGTTCAGGCCGTAGGGTTAGCACAAAAAAATAAAAAAAAAATAAAAAAATGGAAGCCCAACAAGGGAAGAGCACAGTGTGACAACACAAACGTTTTAGGACAGCATCTGTGTATACACAACTTAAAAATCGTAAATAAAGCTGGGTGCTGGTGGTTTAAACCTGTGACCCTAGTTACTCAGGAGGCTGAGACCTGAGAATTGCAGTTTGGAGCCAGCCTGGATAGGAAAGTCTGTGAGATTCTTATCTCTAATTAAGTGGACCTGTGTACCAAAGTGGTAGCACACTAAAACTTAAGGGACAGCAAGCACCAAGGCCCTGAGTTCAAGCACTATGATCAAAACAACAGCAATAAAAAAAAAAACCTCAAAACTTTGTAGCAATGGTACTCACTAGACACTGTGTTGAAAATGAACTATATAGCTGTGGATGGGAATGGGAGGGAAAAACTGGGAGAGAGCAAGGAAATGTTTATCATTGATAGAGTAATAAGGACCAGTGGATTAAGGCTGTGAAGACTAAACACTGCTAAGAAAATTCTTGGGGAAAAGAACAAAATTAGGTTTCTATGCAAAAATGAATTTCAGTAGATACAACCAAAAGTCTAATAAATCATTAGATTTTACTTTTCATTTAAATAACTATGCATTTAGCACAGTATGATTTGATCAAAGAACGCTAAGTAGTCTTAGTAAAAATAGGTTGGTTTACTATGAATATTAGAATGCTCTATAGTCAGCTGGAAATGAAATCGTCAGGTTTTATGTATATAACACAATATGGTTATATGCATATACACATGGTATACCAAAACACACTTTATATTTTATTTTTTGTGCTGGCACTGGGGCTTGAACTCAGGGCCTTGTGCTCCAGCTTTTTCATTCAAAGCTGGTGCTCTACCACATGAATCACACCTCTACTTTTAGCTTTATGCTGAAATAAGACCTTAAAGTCTTTTTTGGAGATAAAACTCTTGGATTTGTCTGGCCAGCCTGGCTTTGAACTGCAACCTGAGTAGCTAGTCTGAACCACAACTTTAAATGTATATACTGCTTGACATTCCTAATCTGAAAACCCAAAATTCAAAATGCTCTAAAATCAAAACCTTTTTGAATGCTTACACAAAGCCACAAATGGAAAATTCCACACCTGCTCTCAAGTGAGGGAGGTCACAGTGAAACAGAGGCACAATAAAAACATTGCACAAGATTACCTTCAGCTGAATGCAGAAAGTATGTAAGTTTACCTAAATGAATTTCATGTTTAGACTTGGTTCCCAGCCCCAAGAGCTCATAGATACCTCAAATCGCCCCTCATTAGAAACAAATGAATTTGAAAACGGAATAATTTCTGGTCCCAAATATTTTGGATATTTGACCAAACATATCAATTGAGGGAAAAGTGCTTTTTTATTCAAAAGACAATATTCATTTATTAATGCCAAGGTACTTAATTTAGTTACATCATTTATTATGACCTAATTCTCACAAATAGCCAAACTGAAAATATATGAAGATTTAATTACAGGCAATATGATCTGCCATGCAGTTTGTTTTTGCCATCAAAATGCACCCCCTGCCCAGCCTCTGAAAATTAAAATAAAAATGAGTTTTACTCCTTGCTTTTTTCATTTAATGTATGGAATGGGGGTTTTAGTAACTTGTTCTAATTTCTGAACCTTGGTTTGAATGAACAATCCATTCTATTCTAGCTCTTGATAATAATAATTTCTCTCTTAACCCCCTCTGTCGGCTCACTGAGCTTTCGTCAGTATGAGCTTCCACTTCTCCCAGGCATTTGCACTTGCCTTTTTTTTTTTGGGGGGGGGGGGCCCAGTCGTGGGTTCTGAACTCTGGGCCTGGGCGCTGTCCCTCAGCTCTTCAGCTCAAGGCTAGTGCTCTACCACTTAAGCCACAGCGCCACTTCCAGTTTTCTGATGGTTTATTGGAGATAAGAGTCTCACCCAGTTGGGCGTTGATGTTCATGCCTATAATCCTAGCTACTCATGAAGCTGAGATCTGAGGATCGCGGTTCAAAGCCAGCCTGGGCAGGAAAGTCCATAAGACTCTAATCTCCAATAAACCACCAGAAAACCGGAAGTGTTGCTGTGGCTCAAGTGGTAGAATGCTCGCCTTGAGCTGAAGAGCTGAGGGACAGCACCTAGGTCCATAGTTCAGGCCCAGAATTCAAGCCCTATGACCAAAAAAAAAAAAAGTCTCACCATCTTTCCTCCCGGGCTGGCTTTGAACTGCAATCCTCAGTAGTGCACTATACCATCTTCCTTCACTGCACTTCTCACTAAGTAATTAGCAAAACTGCACAACTGAAAGCTCTATGAAAGCAACACTCATGTCATTTTCTTTTCTGTTTTATCTGCACTATGTACACAGTGCTTGCTTCACAATATGAAGTATGACACTAAAATCCTTGAAGACCTACAGAGGGCTGAGACTGATTGGAACCTATTATAAACATGTCAAAATGTCTTGCATTACCAATGTAAGCTAATAATAAATTAAGTAAAAACCTACCTGCCTTTCTCATCCTTGCCCAAATCTTCTCTGGCATGTTTCCTTGTACTTTTCATTGTGCCAACCATATGGCAAAATTAAGATTTCATTGGTTATTATTTTAAAAATCACAATATATAAGCTAGTCATCTTCCAAACAAGGGGCATCTGAATTCTTTTTTAACTTATCATCACACATTTAAGAATCTTCCGGCCAGGCACCAGTGGCTCATGTCCGTAATCTTAGCTACTCAGGAGGCTGAGATCTGAATGAGAATCATGGTTCAAAGCCAGCCTGGGCAGGAAAGTCCATTAGACTCTTATTTCCAATAAACCACCAGAAAACTGGAAGTGGCGCTGTGGCTCAGTGGTAGAGCGCTTGCCTTGAACTGAAGAGCATTCCGAGGCCCAGAGTTCAAGCCCCATGACCAACAAAAAACAAAAGAAAAGCCTGGGTGTGGTGGCATGCATCTATCATCCAAGCTCCAATAGGAAGTATAAATAGGAGGAATGAAGTTCAGGATGGCCCAGGAAAAGAGACCAAGACCATATTTTAAAATAACCAGAGCAAAAGAGCTGGAGGTAGAAGTTGAATGCCTGCCCAGCAAACATGAACTCTGGAGTTCAAACCCCAGAACAAAACAAGGGGGTATGGACAATACTACAACACGAAACAAACTGTACAACAAGAAGCTAATAATATATGTAACATGTCTCTTTTTATCAGTAACAGTAAAAATGAAAAAAGTAAAACCAAGCAAAAGAAATTTCAATTCTAAAATCTTGGAATGTGATGCATACATATGATACCAATAAGATACTACACACCAATTAATATTTTCTTGCCCCCGGGTTGGGGGTTTAGCTCAGCGGAAGGGTGCCCACCTGGTGAGCACAAGGCCCTGGGTTCGGTCCTCAGCCCTGAAAAAAAACATATATATGTATTTTCTTGCTCCATAGAAACACATTCTTGGGCTGGGAATGTGGCTTGGTGGTAGAGTGCTTGCCTCACATGGATGAAACCTAGGGTTCAATTCCTTAGTAGCACACAAACAGAAAAAGCCAGAAGTGTTGCTGTAGCTTTGAGCAAAAGAAGCTCAGGGACAGTGCTCAGGCCCTGAGTTCAAGCCCCAGAACTGGCAACAAATAAAAAAAGAAATATATTCTTCGTTCTAATAGGGATCAATATACATTATAGCCAACTTTCCTTGAGTGCACTCATTTTGGGTATTTTTCCTCATACTTGTGTATCAGAGGTATAAAAAGATGAACAACTTATGACTGGGATACAGAAGTTTATATAAAAACATCATAATGAAACCCCTCCTTGTACAACTTATGTGTGTTAATAAAAAAGTATTTAATCTGACAGAGGCTATGATTAATTTCAATCTATCAACCTACTGAAATAATTTATAGCTTCTGCTGGGGTATTAAGACAACATCTCTTGTGGCTTCTGACCCACAGTCTAACTGCTGATGTAAACATTTACAAGTTAGGGAGAATAAAAAAGCTGAGATTATAGGTATAAAGGAAGAGGAGTTTCTACTGGCATAAAAATGCAGCAGCTTCTCAACTCCCCCATCTCTTCCCATGAAAAAGCCCCAAGCACTACATGTACTCCTTTAGAAGGCGCAACAAGAAAGCTACACAAGAAAAGTCAAAACAGAACGTTCAAGCAGAAAAATAAAAGCAATCGTAAATACTTAAGTTTGGGAGCTCTGCACTTTGGTTCAGAGAGGAAAGAATTCATTGTTCCACATTTATTGTGACAAAAAAAGTGGAAGACTATTAAGAAAATGTTTTTTTAAGAGATTTTGGCATACCTGCCCATCACACCACTGGTTTTCATTCGCTGGAATTCTACATCATTTTTCCCTTAACTGTTCTGTAAAATATCAATTTGCTTTTCAAGTTTATACTACTATATGATTTATAAAAAATATTTCCTGGGAATTCATTAAGTCAGCAAATAAAAGACCAGGAAAACTGTGACATACATAAAGATTTAGTAAAATCTTCCAACAGAAGATTTTTTTTTTTTGGTTGGTCGTGGAGCCTGAACTCTGGGCCTGGGCTCTGTACCTCAGTTCTTCAGCTCAAGGCTAGCGTTCTATCACTTGAGCAACAGTGCCACTTCCGGCTTTTTCTGCTTATATGGTGTTGAGGAATCAAACCCACGGCCTCATACATGCAAGGCAAGCACTCTACCACTGAGCCACCTTCCCAGCCCCCAACAGAAGATTTTAAAAAATAATTCTTTTCTGAATACCTCTGAAGCAAAGATGATAGGAGAGTAAAGAAAAGGGAATCTAGTTTCCCTTAAGTTACAAGTAGGATGGAGATAAAACAGATCAAGGGCAGATAACAGAATACTTTTGGTTGCCTCAATAACAAGGCTTTAAGAGGTACTGCTGCTCTCAACAGTCAATACTGCATGGTTTATTCAAACTCCTAAAATATGACCGCTTCTTTTTTGTATTACCTGCATGCCAATCCATTAAGTTTAAAAGGACTTCATTGCTGCTATCACAAGCAGGTTACTCTTGCTGATGATAACAATTTGAGGCTAGAGTAGTAAACAAGCTAGAAAAAGAATCTATGGTTCAAGTCTTCTGGTTGCTTTAGTTAATCAGCAATAAAACGGGCACACACTATGACCAGCTAGCATTTGCTGTATTTGTAACATCTGAAAGGCTACTGAAATAGGCGTTCACTATGGAAGAGTACTAGAGAATCTCCAGTTCCAAGGTAGCCTGGGGTCCATTAGTGAGACCCTGTGTAAAACAAACAAACATAGGTTCTAATCCAACTTTGCAACAGAAAAAAAAAATCTATTAAGATATCACCACTCAAATGTATAAACACGTCCAACTCAATATGTTCAAGACTTTACTCTTACTTTTTGTCCTGGGGTTTGAACTCAGGGTCTGAGGGATATTCTTGAGATTTTTTGCTCAAGGCTGGTGCTCTACCACTTGAGCCACAGCTCTACTTCTGGCTTTTTGGGGAGGGTTAACTGGAGGTGTTTCACAGGCTCTCTGCCCAGCCTGGGTTTGAACCTAGATCCTCTGATCTTAGTCTCTTGGGTAACTACAATTTTAAGTGTGAGCCACCGGCACTCAAATGACTTTACTCTTTTCAAGATCTTGCTCATCCATTTCAAATGCAACAACCCAGAAATGTGGGTACCCGCTTTCTTACTTTACTTTCAAACACTTTGTGTAGCCTCCTATCATCTATACACTTTCTACCTTACTTCAAACCCTGATTATTCCTAGTACAGACTATTGTTTCACCTCCTATATCTACATCCAACCAATTTTCTCCACAATTGTCACAATAATTTTTCTGTCATTTCTTTTTTCGGGAGAGTAGTACTAAGACTTAAACTTAGGCCACCAAGCTTGCTAGATAGGAACTCTATTACTACAGCTACAATCTCAGTCCTTTTTGCTTAATTACTTTCAGATAGAGTCTTGCTTTTGCCCAAGATGTCCTTAAACTATTCATGATCCTGTTATTTCTGCCTCCCAAGTATCTGGGATTATAGGCATGAGCCATACCCAGCCACCATACCCTGGCTTTCACTTCTAACAGGCTCTTAATGTTTTATTCTCTTCCTACCACTACAGTCTCATTTCTCACTTGTTCCTATTTCCTATTCAGAAGCCATATATTTTCTTGGAATGTCCTGGGAACCCAAGGCTTTGTTATGGCATTCCTTCTGCCTGGTGTATTCTTATCAACCTGGAGAACCCCAGATCTATTTAGATGTGACTTAACCATCAAACACACTAAGAAGCTGTTTTGAAGCCGGGTGCCAGTGACTCATGCTTGTAATCCTAGCTACTCAGGAGGCTGAGATCTGAGGATCCCAGTTCAAAGCCAGTCCAGCAGGGAAGTCCATGAGACTTTTATTGCCAATGAACCACCAGAGAACCAGAAGTGATGCTGTAGCTCCAGTGGCAGAGCACTTGCCTTGAGCTAAAGAGCTGAGGGACAGTGCATAGGCCCAGAGTTCAAGCCCCATGACAAAAAAAAAAAGGCTGTTTTGGCTCTCTGAGGAAGTACTAACACTCGAGTGCCATTATGCTTTATGCATGCATGTAAAATCCTGATATCACTTTAACCTTTAGTAGCATATCTCTAGCTATCAAGGTCTTTAAAGATCGATTCTGTACCTTACTCCCATATAATATATTCCCAGTACTAGCAATCTGGATACAGAAAAGACCAGATTGGTTTTGACTGGTGTATGTATCTAGTTACAGTTTCTTCTGTCTTACTTACCAAATCACCAAGTCAATACTCCTCTAAACAATTCCACTATGCTACACAAGTAGATGGCATAACTTAGGTGCATATGAGAGACATCAGATGTCTTTAAAACCAGAAATGGCAGAAGCCTTTTTAACATGTACTCTTCTGGAAGCTTCTAAAATATTTCAATCACTTGTTACATATTTTTAAGAACATCAAAAAAATACATTCTGCTTTTACAATATAAGCTGGCTAATTCATATATATGGATGTGCATTTAATGATCCATATTATCAATCGTGGTACTGGGTTTTGAACTCAAGAGTCTCTACCTACAACTTAAGCCAAACTCCTACTCTTTTTAGCTTTATTTTTCAGATACAGTCTTATGCTTTTTGCCCAGGCTGGCCGTGGAATTCTATCCTTCAACCTATGCCTCCTACACAGATGGGATTATAGGTATGCTTCACCATATCTGGCTTGTTAGTTGAGATGGGATGAGTGGGGTAGGAATCTTGAGAAACTTATCGCCTGTACTGGCCTCTTCCCGATGGCAATATTATACACCAACACACTCAGCAGCTGGTGTATTTAGATTCCTACTTGAGCAAAAAACATGTATTTCTAGAATGGATTAGGAAATAAAGTAATAAATTACCTAAAAGCTACTGAGCATCTCTACTTACGTTAAAATAGTAACAGTTACAGAGTATTCATGAAAAAGACAAGAATGGCTATTAACATATTGGCCTGGATGTCCCAGACTAGCTTTGAAATGTAATCTCAGCCTCCTGAGTAACTAGGATTACAGGCTTGAGCCACTGGTGACAGTAGCAATCTTAAATAAATCACTTAATTTATCCAGTTGTAGTCATATATTCAGGTATATAAGGCTGTAATTTAATATCTTTTTTTTGGGGGGGGGGGTTGGTCGTGGGGCCTGAACTCTGGGCCTGGGCACTGTCCCTTGAGCACTAGCTCAAGGCTAGTGCTCTACTACTTGAGCCACAGCACCACTTCCGGCTTTTTCTGTTTTTGTGGTACTAAAGAATCGAACCCAGGGCCTCATGCATGCAAGGCAAGCACTCTACCACTGAGCCACCTTCCCAGCCTGGCTGTAGCTTAATTTTATCTGCATGTAGGAAGGAATACACCTGTACAACAACCTATGTTCACTTCTGCTTGGAATCTCTTTGGTTCATGAGCAAGTTCTCACCACAGCAATTTCAATGATAAAGGCAAGTATTTGACATTCAAACTATGTCATTGGTGGTCACTAGCTCCATGTACATAAAATGTGCTTAGTTTCACTAAAGAACTTCACTTTTAACTAAATTTAAATAGCGAATGTGGCAGTAGAGGTCCCAGAACCCACAGGCAACAGTGAGGAAATTGAGCTTTGGTCAGAAACATCCTGGCAACTCATCCTCAAAGTCACACAAAAGATGAGGACATAGGCCAGGTGCCAGTGGCTCACGACTGTAATCCTAGCTACTCAGGAGGCTGAGATCTGAGGATAACAGTTCAAAGCCAGCCCAGGCAGGAAAGTCCGTGAGACTCTTATCTCCAATAAACCACCAGAAAACTAGACGTGGCTCTATGGTTCAAATGGCAGAGGGCTAGCCTTGAGCTGAAGAGAGCCAGAGACTAGGCCCAGAGTTCAAGTCTGACGAACAACAAAAAAATGGGATTATTTTCATGTAAAAAGGAACCTATTTTAAACTGTAATTCTAAGGTTCACAAATGGTCTAAAGTTGGATGAAAAATCTTGTATAGGGGCATTTTCTTTTTCTCCCCACCAGAGTAGTAACACAACTTCTACCATGTTCTGAAGAGTCTCCTGGAGCTGAATTAAGTACTTCTGCTGGGGTTGAAGCTCTCAAGTTGCTCAACCCTTAAAAGAATCAAAGCTCTGCCTGGTGCTAGGGGCTCACGCCTGTAATCCTAGTTACTCAGGAGGCTGAGATCTGAGGACCGCAGTTCAAAGCCAGCCCAGGCAGGAAAGTTGTATTTTTTTTTGGGGGGGGAGGGATCGTGGGGCTTGAACTCTGGGCTTGGGCACTGTCCCTATGCTCTTCAGGCTCTTCAGGTCAAGGCGAGTGCTCTACTGCTTTAGCCACAGCGCCACTTCCAGTTTTCTAGAGGTTTATTGGAGATAAGAGTCTCATGGAGGGCTGGGAAGATGGCTCAGTGGTAGAGTGCTTGCCTTGCATGCCTGAGGCCCTGGGTTCGATTCCTTAACACCACATAAGCAAAAAAAAAGAAAAAAGCCGGAGGTGGCGCCGTGGCTCAAGTGGTAGAGCGCTAGCCTTGAGCTGAAGAGCTGAGGGACAGCGCCCAGGCCCAGAGTTCAGGCCCCAC